>NC_092814.1:379412652-379712652 GCF_023375885.2 Dermacentor andersoni | reverse complement strand
GTTGTAGTGGTGGCTTTCAACAGCTTCGCTGGACATCCACTTTCGCAGGGCTGAGATAGCGAGTCAGTTTTTTTGTAGACGCGCTAACAATTTACTAGTTCCACCTGCATCACAACTTCGTTTTGTCTGTTTACATGCTTTGTTGTCACACCTTGTTGTAAAATTTTTTCCGCTTCTAGTTTCTCTCCTCCCCATATTTCAATTGTTTGATTTTTCCATTCTACCCCGCGAATGTAGTAATTGGAGCACTCTTGGGGGGTTTCTTCCTAGATATGTCCACGCGCCCTCGGTTTCAGTGCTTTTGTTCTCTACTGTCGGCCAAAAAAGTAAACGAACCACGGCTTAGGTGGCCGGAGCCGTTGCGGGGTCACACCGGGGCGCTGCTATCGCGCTCCGCGTAGTGTCCCTGTATATGCTCCTGCAGGCAGCATATATAGTTGCGCATAGTTCCGCGTTATGTTTCAGCTCTGCAGTGCAGCTAGTCCTTGTGCGCGCGGGAGGCAAATGGCGCGCGGTGTTTTATTTGCCTTTTTATCTGCTGGTCGCGAGCTACATGCGGCGATTGTTCACAAGCGCTGAGCAAGATGACACTTTTTAATGCCCATTAAGCTCGAACGATTGGCGTAGCCGGAGGGGTGCCAATTAACCCCCGAAATTTTTAGTTCGTATGTACGTATATACACGAAAGTACGTGAAAAAGCGCGTGTCAACATCGCGGCTACTTGCACGATGTTGCCTACAAACGAGCAGCGGTGGTCGCCGGCGATATGCACTAATATGAAAGATAAGATCAATATAAGCAAAACATCAATCAGAACGTGTCTTCGTTCCTTCTCAGTGGCGCGGTTTGATGCTCTGCGTCCGCCCGCTACTGCACGACAGCTCCATGTGCTGGACTACCGGCGATGCACGGTCCCCTTCGTCACGACCGTCAGCAGGAGAGCAACCGAACCATGCGCTAGAAATCTATCAAGCGTGATGAGGCCCCGTGTGAGGGCGAAGTCTGGCCTCACTCGGGGCCCTCTCGCCGTCAGCGCGCGGAGCTAGGGTGCCTCGATGCCAGCGAGCACCTTACGCGGAGCTTGTGTCCTTGTGTATGCTCCCGCAGGGAGCAGAGTTGCACGTAGGTCAGCCAGTGGGCTTCTTCGATATTCCACTTCTGGCTACCCGCGGGTTTCCAGAGCCAGCCAGAGCACCTTCGTTTTTCTCGGGTTGCTCCGCCCATCGCGCCACGCACTTCCGCCGGGCGTCGGGCTGGACGGTTCTGGCTACCCGCGGGCTGCCAGAACCTGCCAGGGCAATTTCGGTCTGGCTGCTTTCTGGAAGTTCTCTGGCTAGCAGACGACTCCAAGAGGCGATGGGCGCTCGCCGCCATCTTTGCGGGGACTTCACGGACTGCAACGCGGGCGCCTGAGGACTTAAATTTACCTCGCTCAGCCAACTGTGTACGGTCATCTTCGGATTTCCTTACTTCTAGCGTTATCTTTTTTAGGTGCTAACGCTCCCTTCCACATTGCGAAGTGGTGTGATACGAGCAGTGGCGAACCGTTTGAAGCTTTTGTTTGTGTATGTGTGTGTGTCCCAAGGCTTCCTCGTGGCGGTGATCAGCGCGCCGCGCTCTCATGCGTGCATGTTATCTGCATCCTGTTCTACGCAAGTTGTAGACGCTCATTCACACATTGCGGTACATTTTCGGTTCGTCTTTCTCTGGTGGCGTTCCTTTTCACATATCTCGCGTATGTTTATATCTCCTTTTTCTGCAGTTAGCGAAGGCTTTGCAGCTAGCCCGTGTTCGCTCCGTCTCTCCGTCGCATGTTTGGGCGGCAGCTCGAAACCGATATGTGTTCGAACTGCAGGCCGTTGATCTAACAATGCACTGATTGAGTAATAGGCACACGTACACCCTTGCATTTTTTTAACAATAACGCGCGAGCGCCGACCCCACGACGTGTCAGTGGCCTTGCAGCGGTGAGGGGCACTCCTGAAGCGAACAGTGCAGTAGTACACATTCGAACTACAGTTCGCCTTACACAACCGCACGTAAAGCTGCCAATCCCGCCGTCCCTGGCCACTACAAGGCCGCGGACACGCCTTACCGTCGACGCTCGCGTGCTATTGTTAAAGAATTGCAAGGGTGTACATAAGACACACGTACATTGGCTTATTGCTCTCATGATCGCGACCAACGGTGTTTTTCGTGTGAAACGTTTCGCTGGTCACAGGCGGCGTGCGTTTTCATGCGC
Organism: Dermacentor andersoni; assembly: GCF_023375885.2. Lineage (NCBI taxonomy): Eukaryota > Metazoa > Arthropoda > Arachnida > Ixodida > Ixodidae > Dermacentor > Dermacentor andersoni. The sequence goes on along the minus strand of NC_092814.1, from coordinate 379,710,409 downwards.
TAACCGCGTCCCCATCTCCTTAGGGTCAAAATGAGAAGCACCATGAGCCACAACAAACTTTATGAAATCGAAGCCCAAGCAGGTCGGCACGAAATTACATTCGTATGAGACGTACACGCTATCCTGCTTTTTCATGTCTTGTGAAGTTATGACACAACGCCAACTCATCAATGTCGCTGGTGGGAGACGTGATCGCTGCGAGCAGGCATCCTCGAGCTATCGCTTTTGAGTATACAATCACTTACGCACGATTTCGGGTCTTGTCATAGGACGCGTCGGAGGTCATCTGTTGCGCTGCAAAAGGTGAGGTTGGCCCAGTGCGCGTCCTGCGCCGAGTTGCGCGAGAGTGATCGTATCCCTGAATGCAACTATATATTTTCAAGCTGGCAACGCATAAATGGGCCGACTACGCCGAACGCGCGCCGGCCTCACCGGGCGCTGCCATGCATGCTGGTAGCGTGTTTATATTCGGCCAGTTGTCCCGGCGTTCGATTTTGCGAACTTCGGGCAGGTTCGGGTTGTCTTGGGATCCCAGCCCACGTGAGTTCCTATCAGGACCGGAACTAGCTGGCTGCCATCTGGCTGCCAGCGGGCTGCCAGAACTCCGAAAATCGAAGAGGCCCAGTGTGTTCCAGCTATGCAGTGAAGCCACTCCTCGCGCGCGCAGGCGGCAAATGCCGCGCGGCGTTCTATTTGTTTTCTCTGCTGTTCATGAGCTACATGCGGCAGTTGTTCGGAAGCGCTGAGCAAAATGACACTTTTTAGTGCAGGCTACGCTAGAACCATTGGCGTAGCTGGAATGGGGTAAAGTTCCCAGCCCCCAAAATTTTGTTTGTATGTACATATATACACACATATACAAACACGCACAAATGTACATATAAGGTCAAGGACCCCCCTCGAACCCTTGAAATAAAATCCTGACTAAGCCCATGGCACAAACAGCTCAAAAGTTCGCTTGCAAAGCGCTGTACCTTGGAACAAAAAGAGGTGCAATGTTTTCCAGCATGCATATGAAGTTTTCCCGCCGAGACCGGCAGGCAACAAATGTTTTAAAGGGTGTTTAAAGAAAACTTCACGGAAGGTGGACACTTATGTGAGCGCACTTTGGCTGCCGAAACCAGCCGATTAATGATTGTTGCCAAGAGAACTATCGTGCGTGCAGTTATGTCAGGAACCGTTAACAGAGCGTCATTTACGAGTTGTTCAAAGCAGCTACACGTTTTCGATATATGCGGTGCCGACACGTAGATTTAAACGCACTTCAAACGTTCACATGCGCACATTTTATGCAAAGCTTATTTTTTTGGTTCATTCATACCGCATACTGACCAGCCGATGAGTAGCAGCAAATCTTCAAGTGGAAAAAGATTCAAGATGAACGAGCGTCTAGATCAAATTTATATCGTACAAGGCAATGAATCACCAATGGCTGCTGGCAGAAGGGCACGAGTGCTTTTTCTTGGAGCCTTGGGGGGCGGAATTCAAAGCAACCGGGAAGGCAACAATTTATTAAGAATAACAATAGGTTATTTTTATTACACCAATCACGTCAAGATGGCAAACTTGCGAAGTAATTGTTCACAAATAGCAGACTGTAGTATGACAACACATTTTTCTTGATCTTTTCGTACCAATCGGGTCAACCTACTATAACACAGCGCTTATTAAACATACAGGCATAATTTTACATTGCTCACGTCGACTAAGCCCGATCGAACAAGCAAGATATTGTGGACGGTAAATGCTGAAGCTATAACAGCTGTTTCATAAGCTGGAGCGAGCGAGGTTTTCGCTTACTACAAAACAATGAACACTAGCACATCAATCAACGTTAGATAGAAAATCAGAACGCGCACAAAAAAATTGAAAAAAAAGTAAACAGACGGGGAGAAACGAGGGCGCAGCGGGCAAATTGTATCCGCACTATTTACTGTCTTAAAAGAAGCTGTTCTAGAGCCGCATATAATCAGAAGAATAGTACGAGCCACAGAGTGAATCGGGCTAGTTGGTAAGTTAACATTCATGGTGTATATGTGCAACGTGATACAGACGTATCGTTCATTCTTTGTCCTGCGTCTGTGTCGCGCATCACATGTACGCAAAAAATCGTACAAGTGAACAACCTTTCATACCACCCTTACGCCTCTCGGCGTTAACAGGGATGTTACACGAAATAAATGTTGCTTTAGTGTAAACAAGGCAAACTCATCTGTGTAAACAGGGCGAACGCATCTCGCATATCCTGGTCCCTTCGGAGCCGCCCGGTTTGGGCTGATACGCAGTAGCCATACGAGTCGCCGGCGCACGTCTGCCCGCCCGCGCGGCACCGCACCAAAAGCTTTGCCACCTCACGTGTGCTTTGTGCAGTTTGGTACGCTGCACCCCGTCATACTGGAATACAAGTGTCAATGTGATGTGTTTCGTATCACTTCGCCAAGGTCCTTGGCTTACCGTGCCTACAGTCCGCAGCCGATGAATGCACGCAGGCTCGACGGTACGCTGATTGCAATGTCGATGGCACTGACGGAAACGACGAGTCGGCATCGCGCCCGTAAAGTTCGCTTCGCAGTGGCGCAGTTGAACATTTGACGTCATATTGCGCCACGTGATAGCGCTCCAATCTGAACCTAGCAACGTTTAGCGCTGGAACGTTATCTAGTGAGGCGAGTCTAGCAGTGCTATTGGAGGAATTAGATGGCAGTAAATGGGATATAATAGGGCTCAGTGAAGTTAGGAGGACAAAAGAAGCATACATAGTGCTAAAAAGCGGCCACGTCCTATGCTACCGGGGCTTAGCGGAGAGACGAGAACTAGGAGTCGGATTCCTGATGAATAAGGATATAGCTGGTAACATACAGGAATCCTATAACATTAACGAGAGGGTGGCAGGTCTTGTTGTGAAACTTAATAAGAGGTACAAATTAAAGGTCGTACAGGTCTACGCCGGTACATCCAGTCATGATGACCAAAAAGTCGAAAGCTTCTATGAAGACGTGGAATCGGCGATGGCTAAAGTCAAAACAAAATACACTATACTGATGGACGAGTTCAATGCCAGGCTAGGCAAGAAGCAGGTTGGAGACAAGTCAATGAGGGAATATGGCATAGGCTCTAGGAATAGCAGGGGAGAGTTAGTAGTAGAGTTTGCAGAACAGAATAATATGCCGATAATGAATACCTTCTTCCACAAGCGGCATAGCCGAAAGTGGACATGGAGGAGCCCGAATCGCGAGACTAGAAATAAAATAGACCTCATACTCGGCGCTAACTCTGGCATCATACAATATGTTGACGTGCTCGGCAAGGTGCGCTGCAGTGACCATAGGATGGTAAGAACTCGAATTAGCCTAGACTTGAGGAGGGAACGGAAGAAACTGGTACATAAGAAGCCGATCAATGAGTTAGCGGTAAGAGGGAAAGTAGAGGAATTCCAGATGAAGCTACAGAACAGGTATTCGGCTTTAACTCAGGAAGAGGACCTTAGTGTTGAAGCAATGAACGACAATCCTATGGGCATCATTAAAGGGACACTAAATCGAAACAATAAATCACTTTAGACTAATGAAGCATTGTTTGAGAACCCTTCAGGCAGTCATTTAAAAAATATAGTTTGATTATTAGATGAGAAAATGAAGGTCCAAGTATCACTATTTGAATTTCGCGCCGAAACCCCAGCTACGTTACGTCAGTGTGACGTCAGGGATTCCAACGTTTGTTTTCGCATTTGGGCCGCGTTGGCTGAATAAAGGTTCCCGAAACTTGCCGTGTTTAATATTTGGTTCATTTAGAACACAATGTAGTATATCTCTACCGCCATATACATTTAGTAGGCCCTAGAAGATGCCATCAAAATCAAAGACGTCACAGCCCACAGATGCGGGAACTTAAGTAGGCGTCACCACCCGTATTTCGTTCTTGCGCTTTTTCTGGCTAACCAAACGACTAATCGTTGTAAGAGTGGTGTTTTTGGTGTTGCAGAACGGTAATTTACCGATTCAGAAGAAATTATTTTTCACTTTAGTGTCCCTTTAAGGACTGCGCAATAGAAATCGGTGGTAACTACGTTAGACAGGATGCCAGTAAGCTATCGCAGGAGACGAAAGATCTGATCAAAAAACGCCAATGTAAGAAAGATTCTAGCCCTATAGCTAGAATAGAACGGGCAGAACTTTCCAAGTTAATCAACAAGCGTAAGACAGCTGACATAAGGAAGTATAATATGGATAGAATTGAACATGCTCTCAGGAACGGAGGAAACCTAAAAGCAGTGAAGAAGAAACTAGGAATAGGCAAGAATCAGATGCATGCGTTAAGAGACAAAGCCGGCAATATCACTACTAATATGGATGAGATAGTTCAAGTGGCTGAGGAGTTCTATAGAGATTTATACAGTACCAGTGGCACCCACGACGACAATGGAAGAGAGAATAGTCAGAGGAATTTGACATCCCACAAGTAACGCCGGAAGAAGTAAAGAAAGCCTTGGGAGCTATGCAAAGGGGGAAGGCAGCTGGAGAGGTTCAGGTAACATCAGATTTGTTGAAGGATAGTGGGCAGATTATTCTAAAAAAAACTGACCACCCTGTATACGCAATGCCTCATGACCTTGAGCTTACCGGAATCTTGGAAGAACGCTAACATAATCCTAATCTATAAGAAAGGGGACGCCAAAGACTTGAAAAATTAGAGACCGATCAGCTTACTGTCGGCTGCCTACAAAGTATTTACTAAGGTAATCGCAAATAGAATCAATAACACTTTAGAATTCTGTCAACCAAAGTACCAGGCAGGATTCCGTGAAGGATACTCAAGAATAGATCATATTCACACTTTCAATCAGTTGGTAGAGAAATGTGCGGAATTTAACCAACACTTATATATAGCTTTGATTGATTACGAGAAAGAGTTTGATTCAGTCGAAACCTCAGCAGTCATGGAGGCATTACGGAATCAGGGTGTAGACGAGCCGTATGTAAAAATACTGAAAGATATCTATAGCGGCTCCACAGCCACCGTAGTCCTCCATAAGGAAAGCAACAAAATCCCAATAAAGAAAGGCGTCAGGCAGGGAGATACGATCTCTCCAATGCTATTCACAGCGTGCTTACAGGAGGCATTCTGAGACCTGGATTGGGAAGAATTGGGGATAAGAGGTAATGGAGAATACCTTAGTAACTTGCGATTCGCTGATGTTATTGCCTTGCTTTGTAACTCAGATGACCAATTGCAATGCATGCTCACTGACCTGGAGATGCATAGCAGAAGGGTGGGTCTAAAAATTAATCTGCAGAAAACTAAAGTACTGTTTAACAGTCTCGGAAGAGAACAGCAGTTCACGATAGGTAGCGAGGCACTGGAAGTGGTAAGGGAACACATCTACTTAGGGCAGGTAGTGACCGCGGATCGGGATCATGAGAGTGAAATTATCAGAAGAATAAGATTGGGCTGGGGTGCATTTGGCAGGCATTCTCAGATCATGAACAGCAGGTTGCCATTATGAAAAGTGTATAACAGCTGTGTCTTACCAGTACTCGCGTACAGGGCGGAAACCTGGAGGCTTATGAAAAGGGTTCTACCTAAATTGAGGACGACGCAACGAGCTATGGAAAGAAGAATGATGGGTGTAATGTTAAGGGATAAGAAAAGAGCAGATTGGGTGAGGGAACAAACGTGAGTTAATGACATCTTAGTTGAAATCAAGAAAAAGAAATGAGCATGGGCAGGACATGTAATGAGGAGGGAAGATAAGCAATGGTCATTAAGGATTGGGGACTAGATTCCAAGCGAAGGGAAGCGTAGCAGGGGGCGGCTGAAAGTTAGGTGGGCCGATGAGATTAAGAAGTTTACAGGGAGAACATGGCCACAATAGAGACTTTTAGAATTGGGGACCCAAGCGGCTTGGGGACCCAAGAAAATTGCGCACCACAAGTGCGCATGCGCAGAACCCAAGCCAGTCTTGGGTTCTTGCGTTCACGTTAACCCAAGACCCAAAAATCGAAAACTAGCGTGGGCTCCCAAGCCGTCTTCGGCCACCCTCGCGGGTGACAGCGATGGCGTACAGCAGATGGTCGCAGAGCAAACTTTATTTACTTCGACTGATTTTCGCCATTTCACGCGGGTGAACTCACAGTTTTTTTCGCAGCGCGTCACAAGATAACACCAACTAAGAGCAATTGGCTTCGATTGGCTTTGCTTGGCTTAGAATCGCACACTTAATTCGTAATACTAACCGGTACTAACGCAGTGATTACGTTTCTTACATTTTATTGTTCGCTCTTTTTGCTCAAAAATGCATTCTGTTTATTTTCACTTGTAAGAAAAGAGGTTCATTTTTTTTTTTGCGTTCAGACAGTTTCCTATTTTCCACACTACGGCGCCTCGAGCGCTTAACCCAACGCTGTCTGCGTTCGACCCAATCCTCTAACTCTGCTGCTCATCTAAACCCAAGAGCAACAGACGCAACGCGGCTTGGGGGCCCAGCGCCTTGCGCCCCCAATTCTAAAACTCTCTAATAAGTAATATGACCGGGGTAGTTGGAGAAATATGGGAGAGGCCTTTTTCCTGCAGTGGGCGTAACCAGGCTGATGACGATGATGTTGATGATGATAGTGATGATGATGATGATAGCTCTGGGCGATAGCGGTGCTAGCGGCGCCGGAAAAGTTATGCGCAACTCTGTTCCCTGCGGGAGCATATACAGGGACACTACGCGGAGCGAGGTAGCCGCGCCCCGGTGTGGCCCCGCAGCAGCTGCGGCCACTTAGGCCGTTATCGGCTTACTTTTTTGGCCGATAGTACGTAGTTTTTACATAGAAATTGTTTAAAACAATTTTTTACGTACATGTCTCGTTTAATCATGTGTTTGTATCGAAGACGTATGACTATTCATAAAACTTTTAAGTCGAAAGGCTTTCTAGGTTCATGGTGAAATTTGTGTCAGCAAACCTGGCCGCCGGAGTGTCTGCCGAAGCATCATCACGCCATATGAAGACAGATTAAAGACAGAGTAAAGAATGAAAAATTATTGATAGTGACAGTTAGGTGAATGATAACGTTATAATAGAGATTAGTAGAGGATAATGATGACTACTGTAGTAAAAATTCTAATAGAAGTTTGTAATAGTCTAATACAGTTTCGTATTAGTTGTATAAGTTTTGTATTGGACTAATATAAATTTCTTTTAGTTGTACTGATTGACCTATCAGACCAGCCCTCTGCATTAGACGTATTACTTTTATACAAGCAGTGTTGCATGTATACTAATTTCTCTATTACACTAATACGTCCTATTCACTTTATACAGAGTGTTGCTGGTCTGTTATGCAACATGCATTATTGAATTCCGGTGCTGTTGTTTGCTGGTTGTTGAATGCGACGGTGAAAGTTTATGACAAGTTTGACTGTAATGGGGGGTCCATTTGCATTGAGAGGTGTCTATAATTAATCGGTGAATCATTAAGAATTCTGCTGTACAATACATGCAGCACACTGCATTTGTACGTTTGTGTTAATTTCATCGCACTAAGCTAGTGAAACTGGCTCCTATCTCTCAGCGGCATACACGAAGGCGACGCGCGCCTCAATGGTCTTGCCAATATTTCTTCACTGACGACGTCTCATAACTAGGCCTCGGTTCAGCCTCGTCGCGATGAGTTGTTGAGGAAGCAGCTAGTGTTTACAGCACAGCAAATACTTCGCCGCGAAAAAGAAAGCACAACGAACTATCAGCCACAATCTGCAAGGCAGAGTCGCGGTGCCCGGTGAGTTTACGAACGATGGTGCATTCGCAGCAACCACATTTGTTTGCCACTGAAGTTTCGTTAGTCCCGTGTCTTCTGTTGAAGTGCACATAAAGTAATGCTAAACACGTAACCTAAATTGATGGCTTAATACCGAACATAAAAGGCCGTAGTATTTATTGACATCAAAGAGCAGTATCGCAGGAAACCTAGGGAACACGGCGGGCGGAAAGAACGTAAAACTGTGACCGTAGTCAGTCGTAGTTGCCCACAGCACGTGTGCATTGCCGGCTGCCATGTTGCAGTGTACTGTAGCTACAATTTTCATGTGCAGGTGCAGCATAAGCCTTGATGGCTGTGCTTATGGTGACATAAGACAGGCACGCTACTGTGAGAATAGTTGATAATTGGACAACAATGTTACGTAAAATCTTTTTAAATCATTTCACTTTCCTAATGTCTTTAAATATCATTTTTCATTTAGTGCGACATTTATGGCGTGCTTCCGGTTCCTTGCGTTCGACACACATGGCCTCCGGGACTGAGTGCCAAGTATCGGAGGCTACGCAATAACTCGCGCACGTGAGGTTTGTCGCCGTTTTAAAACATTTCGTGGTGCTTAATAAAAGTAGAGTCCTCTCATATAATCTCCACGCGCTTTTTGTCTGCTAATATATCATTTAATTGCTGACAATACTGTACCTTGCCTTTCGATTACTTTTCCAAAGTTGGAAACAAAGACGTCTACAACAGCTCAGAATCTGCAACACGGAAGTTTCGGGTGCATGTACATTCTTCTTTCACTTCACCCACTGCTTCTGCATTTTGTGCTACTGAAAAAAAAAGTGTACATAGGGAGAAACACACACACACACACACACACACACACACACACACATATATATATACATATACATATATATATATATATGTATATATATATATATATATATAGAGAGAGAGAGAGAGAGAGAGACAGAGAGAGAAATGTGGACAGCCTACCCGGCGACGGAAACGTTCATACGAGGGGCACGAGTACGACACGGCTGCCGGATAGGTTTCAGGAAACAAACGAGTTCGACGTCTTCTGGTGTGCCGCTCGTAGAGCGGTGACCCGGGCGTGGACATGAGCTCACGTGAGCTACTACAGGCGACATTTCAACCATCTCCGACGCAAGTCAAGCGGACGTGGCGATCATGGAGGAAGGACACTGAGGAGAGGCCCTACCCCCTCCGCGCGCTAGGAGAGAAGAGTGGAGGAAATGACGTAGTAGGTTCTCCCCTTTTTTCTCATTTTTTATTCATTTGCCGTAGCGGCCACGCCTTTCGGGCCACAATGGCGGCTTTGTTTTGGTTCTGTGCGCTCACACGTTTTGCCCCGTAGGTTTCGTACCGTGGCAAAGGAGCCGTGCGGGCAGGTTTGCGTTGGTCTCCGTGTTTTGTTGCACTGCGTTATCTGCACCGTGCTCTCCCGTATGTTGCTGTGGCCAGGTGGGACAGGAAGAACTGAAGTTCGTGAAATGAACGCGCATCCAACCCTGCACGCAGTGTACCATGTCACGGCAATAGCAACGGACGAAGGGTTATCCGCGGGAAATATGGCTCTTTTGGCGGAATCATGCTAACGTGCCATCGCAGGCCGAAACCGATGCGTTCAGATGAACAGACTAGAGTTATTTAGAAATTGATATCACAGCAACTGGAAGAAGCAGAATGAAAATGCGAGATTGAATCGCATGGTATCTGCCTAGAAACAATATTACCAATAAACTAGAAGCTTGAAAAGAACACCAAAGGGAATAACAACACAAACCATCAATAATCAATCCTGTGATAAAAACCAAACAACGGGAACATGTCAAAATTGAAATTATTGCCTGTACTGTACATCAAATATAGTAATGGTGAGCTAATTAAAAGAACCATAAAACTAAAAAACAATCTAGGGAAATATCGTATAGAATACTCAAACAAGGAAATCTGTGTAACAAGTCGGCACCACTGTAATGCAGAGTGCGATGAGACTGAGTAATGCTAGATAACTAATACAATCTTAGTACTGTAGTACACGAGAAATGAATGTGCAAGTCTGATTATGAGACACTTGTATAAACCTGGAAATTAACTGGAATGCACAGGAAGCTGCGCTTCAGTAACCAAGGGAGCAATGGTCATAATAAATACGAATAGGTTTATATAAACAGCACTGTAGAAAAGGCACATATCTACCACTCTCGCAAAAACAGGCATAAGGTCACAATGGATCATTTGTAAGCACATGAATACAGTAGTACACTTTGCACAGACTCCGGTCTCCTAAAGTAAAAAAAAAGTTTGTCTCGCCATCCCGGCCCTGCGAAAGTTGATGTCCAACGAAGCTGATTAATACCACCACTACAACTACTGTCGGGGTATGCAATGCTTTACTGCATACCCCGACAGCACGCCGCCGGCTGTAGCTGACAGCACGCCGCCGGCTGTAGCGGTGCTGCAACAACACTGAAATCAGGTGCTAGTCTGGTTATTCCTGCGCAAGCTGCCATGGCTGCGGCAGCTTGCGCAGCAGTAATCACTACCGGGAAAGGTATGCGGGAAAGGTGCGCTACCTGCTTCGCATTGTTACCAGACGCACCTTATGATAAATTGTGTGGCTCGGATGCTCGTTATGCGCTTGTTATTTATTGAAAGATACGCTGTTCTATATGCTGTATTCGTGATTCCAAAGAATGTATGCAGTGTGCACTTCACTTTGCTGAAGCCTCTGCCTTACGGGGGTACGAGCCATTGCTCCTGGCCCTGCACTGCTACCGCGATCGACCCACATTTTTGGCAACAGGCACAAGAAATGCTAACAGTTTCGCTGTAAAAAGCTCTCTGAATGACAAAAAACATTCACACATGTAGCCCCGAGGAAGTTGTTTACCAGTTCATGCCCACTTTCACATCCAAAAATATGTGGCACACAGTCCAGGCAGAGATCCATTGATGAACAGCTTGGGAGCACACCACTTTGTACTCTACAGTTTTGCTGGCAATGGCACTGCCGTATATGCTGGTACTTGAAATGCTTTCAGTATAGACACACTTGCTGGCCTGGGCAGGTATGCCTAGATATTTGCACTGGTGCTCCATTTTTTCGAAGTGGACACGAAATTATGCACTACGCTGGTAGTTTAAATGTTTTGAATGCAGATCCAGTGGCTTCACCAGGACTTGTCTACATACCATCTCCTACACATGTATGCACTCACTCTTCACTTGGTAGCACTGAACTATAAGTGTTCCCTCTCGGCGTGCTTGCCACATAAGTGGGAAGGCCTCATACTGAAATTTTTGCAGCTTCTAATGAAACATAGCAGCACACTTAAGCTACAATGTGAATAATATGCAACATTTTATGACTTATGAAAGTGCTATAGCACAAAATATGCAACTACAACACTGTATCCAGATCATAAAAATAAAGTTAACGAATGCTAACTATAAAAATCTATTGCGGAAATTGTTTTGAGCAGGATGTTCAATCAAATGGGCACATAATATGTAGGTTTCACATTAAGTATGCTAAGCATTTCCAACTATCTAATGACAATATAAATTGCGTTCACTCGGCCTTCCTGCGCTAGAAATCTGATTGATTGCATTTCTTAAATGATATGGAGGACGTCCTTTAAAGCAGATGAGGGAAGATGCCCAGATGTATATCCACGTATTCTCCCGCTCTTTGACCAGGGGCCACTGTGTTGATGCCAGTGGACTGAATGACAACGATCAGTTGGCACATTGCAATGAAGCAAGAATTAAAGGCACCATGTGCTTATAAAGTGTCATCGCGTTTTATGTCACCCCTCATCTGCTTACTACCATTCATTATACCACGCTAAGTTACCAAGCATTAGTCCGATATTTCCGTATTTATTGGCCCACTGTCGCCTTGTAATCACACTTTCTAGTAAGACCTCGAGGTAATGACCAGTGTATGCAATTATTCATGCACAAATCAACTCTGGAACGACATGGCTAAAATTTCTAAAATAACCCATACTACATGGACTCTGAGCAGCGAATACTATGTACTTTTTTACCCACCAACTCACTTAATGAACTGACATGCCTAAATGCCTAAAAAGAGGTCCCTCCGTTTGACGTATGCTGGGAAACTTTGTTGCACAAGGACCTAGGGCCAACAGCGGGTGCCTTGTTGCGCCAAGAGCACGAACAGAGCACAAATCGAAAAAACCGCGCGAGCGCTTCCGAAACTCCGTGCGGTCACATGGCACACGCACGAAATCGGCAGCCGGCCGACTAAGTGCCGCGAAGGCCGCGCAGCGTAGAGACTGGTACCAGTCACAAACAGCAAAAAATAGTGACTACGTGGAGTAGCAGGATATTTTATGCCAAGGGGACTCACGACTCACGAATACAGTATCCACTAGTGAGTTACGCAGGGTATATGCGGTATCCGATCGCGAACTACAAACACTATAACAAGAACAAAGCTACAAGGAGCGTAATATATTTCTAGCATTCCTATGCGCCGAAGAAAATCAAATTCGGCCGTCTCATATTGGACAAAAAGTTCCTCTTAAGACTATGAAATACCAGTCACGTGGGATAAAAGGGGCCAAAACACAATCGAAGCTGAATCGCAAGCGATAGCAGCACGGCGTGGTTCACGCAATATTCTAGGAGTGCGCTGTAGCCCAGGGCAAGGAAATAGGACGTGCACTTCACCTCATGTCTTGCGCTACCGTACTCGTAATGAACATTAACAAATAGCTAGTTTATCAGTTGTCTTGTCCGCAACATTCTTCTTAAACGGAAGACTGAAATACCACAGTGACGGCTGTCTAGAGGATATAGGTAATGTGCGCAGACACGGCATTCCCCCCTTTCTTCGCATACTGCAAAACTTGCTGCTTGCATGCATGACGACCGAGAGGCACCCAAAAGCAACATTTCGCCTTTTTTATCCTTAATACTGCTCTTAACGCTTTAATCACAGCGTCACTGCAAAGGCGCCTCACATAGGCATAGCGACATGACAATGAGATTGAAGAAAATTAATGCCCTCCACTCGACGCTCTAGAATGAAAAACGCAGCTACTCTCCAAATTAAAATCATACAAACAAATCGCTACACACACAGTGTGAAGTAAGACAACAAAGAACAATACTTGCTTGACAAAGGACAGCGCAACTGAAGACAGTGAGAAACACACGCCTGCCGAAACGCGCACAATTGCGGAACTATGCACATCCCGCTTTCACACGGCATCCACGGCTGCCCGGCTGCCTTCGCCACACGCTTGGTCATGTGACCGATGTGACGGCGGTATCGTATCGCCATCTTGCGCAAGGTTGGATCATTTCTCTTTGGTTGGACCGGGTTGATGGGTTGTTGAAGAGCCACTGCGTGAGCGCTTTGTATGCGCGTCGTGCGTGTTGTGCGCTTCTGCTGTTAATCGACTGCGAATAACGTAGCGCTGAGTCAGACGCCACCCTCTCAGCGCTTGCTCGCTTGCTCGATATGCCACTCCCCAGACAACACCAAATGCCCTAAGGACGTCCGAAGCAAGTACTGAAGTCCCAAGTCCAAAAAATGAAGTAATATGGATGTCCCATGGACTTAAGCGAACGGATGTCCAATAAACGTCCCAGAATAGCACATGAATGGGCACCTGCATGCAATATACATATATATATATATATATATATATATATATATATATATATATATATATATATATGTATATATATATATATGTATAGTCACATCAATACATATGCTTATAGTTCACGAGTATTTCATGTGCCATCCCAGTACACGTACGCGCTCAAATTAAGCTAGCGTAACCCTGCACACATAATATGCATTACGGAGGCGAGCACACAAAATGTCGTTTATTTACTGTAATTTTGCATATGAATTGTGCCGTTCACGCGTTAATTAGCAAGCGCAATACGTACGTGCGTGAACAACATCGCGCAATAGGCTACGTTGATCGTTAGTCCCACATTTATATTTACATCAACCAAGCTTGCGCACTAAACTGGTTCAACTCCGATGGCGCATGAATGTAGTTCAACGTAGATTATTGGGGATTGAAACCATCGATCCGTGCGACAGACCTGCCTACATGCTTCCAAATTCTCGGAGAAGCGGCGAGCAGTTTCGGTTTCAGTTCTTTTTGAATTTATATTTTACTCCATAACTAATTCTAAATAGGCAGCAAAAACACAATAAAACAAAAACTTTATTATTAGTATTTAAAATACCGAATAGCTTCCTTTTACTTTTGATTTTATTATATGTTTATCATATACGGCATGGCGGCTGTGCCTTCTCTGTTGCCATGGTTTCGCATTTTTCTCCCGTGGGCTCCGTGTTCGCATAGGTCCTACAGTGTGGTATAGTTTCGGGCACGGAGGAAGGAAACTAAGGAGAGGCCCTGACGTCACTCTTTGTGAAGCAAAAGTGAAGCCGGAATTTGGCGTTGCTCATGGCGATGCTCCGCCTTTTGGGCCACCCTCCTCTCTTGTTTACATCTTTCGCGAAACCACGCCGCGCTGCGCGTGGTGTCGCGCGCGCTCGCGCAACATCTGGCAGAGCACGGTGCAGGTAGCACAGCGCAACTAGACACGGTGACTAACGCAAACCCGCCCACTCAGCGCCTTTGCCACGGCCCGAAACCTACCAGAGCAACACGTGTGAGCGCTCAAAACCATAACAACGCCGCCATTGTGGCCCAAAAGGCGTGGCCATACAACAAAAAAAAATAAAAAAGCAGTAAAAAAAATGAGAACCTACTACGTCATTTCCGCCACACTTTTCTCCTAGCGCGCGGAGGGGGTAGGGCCTCTCCTTAGTTTCCTTCCTCCGTGGTTTCGGGGGTTTCGCGCGCTTTCTCAAATAGATATTATACTTGGGCTCGCGGAGCCAGTCTGCGTTTCAATCGAAGGTAAGTGTTGTCATTTGCTAACTGTTTCTGTTCGGTCTGGCCTGCGGACATACGTGTGATGGCCTTATTTTTCACCTTCTTTAGAGCTTACGGTTGGCGGGAAGCGCGCCATGGAAAGCGAATACGAAAGTAAGTTATGGTCGCATTTTTCATTCCTCTATCTTCGTAGCGTTAACCTGCCGCTTTTAAAGTGCAGTCCAGTGGTATACTCTCAGTGTCACTCGCGTAAACAACACACACACATCAATTTACTGGCGATTGAGAATCTGAACAACGAGGAATACAAGCGAGCAGTAACGTCAGCATGGCTTCCATGTCGAGAGCGACTGCCTACCGTCGCGTCAGCCAAGCCGTGCAGGCCGATGTGCGCGCAATATTGGCAGCTGCTGACGAACATATTAACGCAGGGAATCTTCCTGGTGTTGCTGCCACCTCCTTTCAGCCAGTGGAAGTTCGCGAACCACCTCCGAACCTTTCGCTCGGCCAAGTTGCGAGTGGCGGCATTTGTGGCGGTGCGCAGGAATTTTGCGATGTGGACCAGTCTGGTGACAGCATACATAGCAATCACAGCTTTCCCGTGGAACTCGACAACGTGCTTGGCAGGCGCCACAGAAGCGTTACAGAGCAGGACACCGTAGCGGATTCTACTAGCACAAGCACATTGTTTAAAGAACTGGACATTGCTTCATTGAAAGAAGACCTGCGACAGTGGAGCTTACAATCGAGTGTACCTCATGACGTCATCACAAATCTTTTAAAGGTTCTTCGCTCATATTCTTGCTTGCGTGAACTACCAAACAGCGCCAGGGCACTTTTGTCTACACCGAGAGTTGCAAATGTCACACTGATGGATTCTGGACAGTATTGTCATTTTGGCTTGTGTGAAGGGCTTCACTCAGCTCTCACACATGTTGTTCATGTGCCTGATCCTATTGTTATCCATGTAAATGTGGATGGACTGCCACTTACTAAAAGCACATGAGGTCAGTTCTGGCCCATTCTTTGTCGTGTGTCCAACTGCAAACCAAGCGAACCATTTCCAGTCGGTGTCTTTTTTGGGGAGTGCAAACCATCTCAGGCCAATGTGTACTTGCAACCATTCGTGCGGGACCTGAAAAGTGTGCTCCAAGAAGGCCTGACACTAGGAAGCAAAAACTTTGCTGTGCAAGTTGGAGCAGTAATCTGTGATGCACCTGCAAAGTCGTACGTTCTTGGCATCAAAGGGCATAATGGGTATTTCAGCTGCTCCAAATGCGTGACTGAAGGAGATTTTGAGCAAGGACGAATGTGCTTTCCTGAAGTAGATGCGCCATTAAGAACAAATAACAGCTTTCGCACAGCAGAACAAGAAGAGCACCATACCATGAAGACCGTTTTGTTGGAATTGCCTATTGACATCATTAAGCATGTTCCACTTGATTACATGCACTTGATTTGTCTTGGCTTGGTACGGAAGCTCCTGCTACTTTGGATCAAAGGTGAAAAAAAATACCGTATTGGAAAAGATTCAAGAGACGCAGTGTCAGGAGCAAATTCAGAAATGAAGCACTTTGTACCATCTGAATTGTCCAGGAAGCCCCGAAGCTTGTCGGAGCTTGATAAGTGGAAGGCCACAGAATTTCGCATGTTTCTGTTATACACAGGGCCTGTTGTTTTAATGTCGCACATTGCACAGTGCCTAATGGACAACTTTATAACATTGCATTGTGCTGTCAGCCTGCTTTGTAGTCCGCAACATTGCAGTCAACACTCGAGTACTCGAGAAAGCTTCTGAGGCATTTTGTAGAGGTATACATCACATTGTTTGGTAAGCATGCAGTGTCCCACAACATTCATGGGCTTACTCATGTAGCAGATGACGTTAACACTCATGGACCATTGGACAACTACAGTGCGTTTCCATTCGAAAACTACATGTGTAGGCTAAAGAAGTATGTGCGAAAACCCGAAAGGCCACTGGAGCAGCTACACAATCGTATTCTTGAAGAACGTTCTTTCAACAAGCCTTCACCTAGTAGCTCAGCCCAACCACCATCTAGCTGGGATGTCATTTTTATAGGTACAGAACGTGCAAAGCCGAAAGGAAGACACGAAGAGGGACTTTTGCCTCCTGGATGTGTTGGGCCACAGTACAAAGCCCTTGAAGTTGATTCTGTTACTTTCAAACCAGGGAAAAGGGACTCCACAAGTATGCTTGATGATGGCACAATTGTAAAAATGGAGAATATTGCACACTCTGATGATCGTCAGCCTGTAATAATTGGCAGAAAATATGAAAAGTTGGAAGACCTTTACTTGTACCCATGTAGTTCTTCACTTTTAAATGTACATCTGGCATCCCAAGCTTCTGGTCTGCAATTCTGGCCTATTTCAAAAATCAAAACGAAATGTGTGAGGCTTCCAGTTGGCAAAAAATTTGCAGTATTTCCGTTTGTGCACCAAAAGTGACTGTGCTCTTCAGAACATTTTTGCTACTGTTATTTATTCTTTTGTGTGTGTGTGTATGCATTCAGCTTGACACGCCAACGTCACAAACTGCACGAACCTTTCAGGCTTCATGTTAAATGACATAGAAAAGCATTCTGATGAGTTTGATAAATTGAATAATTGCTTGTGGTTAGGTGACCCCTTTGCTGTGGTCTCATTCCCTGAAGAGGAGGACAGTTTGGCCATCATTCACACGTCATGGCTGAAAGGAGACCACCGCTCTACGTTTTGGCCAATAGAAAAAAAACCTGGCAAACGGCGAAAACTAACGATGCAAGGCACTAAGCCAACAGACTCTTGGATTGAAGTGCAGTGCGTCGTCAAACGCTGGGCTGGTAAGGTTGACTTTTGCTTTCTCAATTTCTGTGTTGTAAAAAACTTTTTCCCCCCAGATACCTATGAGAGGGCGCAAAACAAGCTTAATTCCCTCCAGTACTCATCTGACAGTAACAGTGGAAGAGAATTGGGACGGGGCAAAAGAAGGCGGCGACGTGCAATGCATTTTCGAGATGATGAGGAGAATGGCAGCTCAGACTACGATGAAAATGATGAATATGTCCAACCAAGGGCACCAACACCACCTCAGCCGCTATCCGTGACAGGTGAGGGGGATGTTGTCAGCATGCTATTAATTAGAAATGTGAATGACATTTCAAAGATTTTGTAAAACTACTTTCAAGTTAGTTATCACCTACTCTGCTGTGCAAACAGTAAATCTTCTGTGGCGTATGTACGGGTGTAGAATGGAAATTTAGTTTCTAATCATTTTTTTCTTTCTTTAGGCAGGTATGAGCCGACCTCGGGAGAGCTGTCTTACCAACTCCCGCACTGTACAGGTAACCTGCCTGAAGCAACTCAAATGCTTTATAGTAACCATTCTTTTACTTCAGATGTTCGGGACTGTTCATTTTCACTCATGGAGGCCTCACAACCAAGTTCACAGGCCAGTATGTCTTTCACTTTTGTGGCTCTCTTTTCATCTCTGACTTTCTAAGTTTAGCCTAATGGATTTCGGGTTAACCGTAAGCTATATAATTGTCTACGTGGTAATTTCATTTTATTTCTAGCATCATAGATAGTTTACTTTCACTGCCGTTCAGATTTTTCAGCTGCTTATTTGCTTATGTCTAGGACTCATTCATACGTCCTGCAAGAAATTGCAATTGCTGCATTCTACTCTAGTTAGGTCGCTGTTAGGTGTGGCTGCAGTGCCTGGTGTGTAATTGCCAAACATAAGGGCCAGGATAGTTGTCCACCCTAAACTGTTTTGTCATTTATGCTGTGGTAGCAATTAAACCGGTATCATACTCAAAAGTTAATTAAACCTTTTTGTACACCTTTGCCTTGGGACCACTGGTCGCACCATATCGAGTCTTCAGCCAGGCACACTTAAGCTTGCCCTTCCTTTTACTTAGCTGTTCTATTTGAGTTCTAATCAACAAACAGTTTGTTGCCTGTGAATTCTATAGCTATTGAGGATATGAAACTACGACATGCTTAGTGCACTGTTTTTGTAAATCTTTCACAGCATGCCTCACTTGGAACGTTGGCTTGACGAACTGAGTCTGCAGGCCTGAGTCAGTGCAGGAACAGGCGTTCACTTTATACATATTGTGAAGCATTGTGCTAATCTTTAACTTCACCTACAGCTCCTGACTTAGGAACTAGTTATGTTGATCTAACTTTCCATATAAGCCTCCAGAATGAGGATGAAATCCATTTTCTGAACTGGCAGTAATGACAGTATCTGCTTAAGACTGTCAGATTGTTGGAAGCTTCATCCACAGGCTCAGCAAATTACAGTACCATATTACAGTTCTTTCAAGGTTTCTAAGCCGGCCTTTTAAGACAGCCACTCCAACATAAGAATTTCGCTCTGCAAAGTTGTTAACAAACTGGTGCATAATGTTTGTAATGTAACTTTACAGGACTATGTAAAGCTATTTATTCTCCTGCAGCTTCTTGATTGTCTCACCAGCCGTGAAATAATGCCTCTGTGCTGGCACATAGCGTTTTCTTTGTTTTTATATGTATTTTGTGTTGAGGTGCAGCATCGCCAGTGGCCTCTTTCTGTTTCAGCTGTACTGTACAGACCAGCATCTATACCGTTTGAGAGAAGGCAGGCAGAAGCACAAGTGCCTGGTATGACTTTAGATACGTGATTGCAGTTTAATGTTGCTTTGTACCACACTTGTGCACTGGAGCACTGCATATTATGATTAAGATGCATTGTACAGATCATAGAAGAGGGGGTATACTCTGTAAGTATCCACACAGTGGACACTTACAGAATACCCCCTTGCCCCACCATCTCAGCTTCTGCACCTTTTGTAAAAAATTTAAGACCACTAACTGGCTACTGAGGCTTTTTTGAATGAATGTCAGCATAAGACATAACAGGACATGACACAAATGCTTTGTGCGTCATGCATGCAGTTTATTGACACATTCAACTTTTTGCTTGTCTCAGCTAGTATATTTAAATTTTTGTTGGCTTGTGCATTCTGCTATCAAACAGAGTGTAAGCCATGGTGTCCTCGTTGTTTCAGATGCTTTGCACAGGTCTGTAGCTACCCATGCTGAAGCTCCAAGATTATACACAGACTTGCAAACTCAAGGTTAGTCACCTATGTAATATGCATCTTTGTGCAGCTGTCATTCACTGTTCCTAGTATTAGTTTTTGTGCATTTATTACACTGTAGTCATGTGGAGCATAACCTGTGGTCTGTTTTACATTCAGGTTCAGCCTACAGGCCAGTATCCACATCTCTTGCTGAAACTACAAGGTCATGCACAAATCCACATGTGCTCGGTGGGTAATTCATATGCAATGTTATGTTCTTTATGTTGCTGCTGTTCGATTTTTGCTTTTTGCTTATGCATTCTGTGGCCAGGTGGAGTTTAAGCCACGGTGTTTTCATTTTAGATGCTTTGCACAGGTCGGAAGCTGCCGGCTCATTCATGGAATTGCAAACTCATGGTATGTCATTTATGGGATATTCATCATTATGTTGCTGTCATTCATTGTTACCACTTTTTGATTTTTTTTTACATTTATTGGCTATGATCAAATGCCTATTTTTTATGTTCAGGTTCATCATACACACCAGTATCCACACCCCTTGCTGGAGCTACAAGGTCACGCACGGAACCACATGTGCTTGGTGTGTCATTCTGATGTTGCATTGCTATGTTCGTTATGGTGCTACAGTTCTTGATATTTAGTTTCTTTAATGCAATTAGGAATATTTGCCTACTTCAGGCGTTTTGAGCCTATCTATCTATCTAACTATCCTTTTGCGTCTTTGTTTCAGGTGCCTTATGCAGGCCTGCTTGGACACATGCTGAAGCTGCCAGCTTCACTGAGTTGCAACCTCTTGGTATGTCCCACATGTAATATAAATCTTTATGCTGGCTTGGGTCAGTGATTATAATTTTTGTTTTTGGACATTTAATGCACTGAAGTCAGGCAGAGCATAACCTGTGGTGTCGTTTATGTTCAGATTCATCGTACAGGCCGGTATCCACATATCTGACTGGAGCTACAAGGTCACACACAGATCCACAAGTGCTCGGTATGTCGTCCACCTTCTACTAATCGTTATAGTTAATAGGGTTCAGTGGTGGATTTTAGTGTTGCTTAGGCGAAATTTTCAGTATTTTATCTGTGAAGACTGATTCGTCTTCCTTTCTCATTTAATATTTACTTGAGACAAGTTCTTTTTTGTATTCTATATGTACCATTCACATTCGTGATAGTCCATTAGCACAAACTTAGACTGTTGTTCATTGTAACATATTGGAAACAGAAGGTGATACTCATAGCACTAAATCAGCTTTCTTTTTTAGTTATCTTGCAGCTTCATGACAGAAAAAGTTATGGTAGAACCCATCTCATGACGACTGTTGACTGTAAGGTGATTAGCAAGCAATCAAGCAATTTAGCAGCACACCACATTGCTGAAGCCACATTCGTTTAAAATCTACAGTGGCCATTCTGAGATTATCATTGCTTTCGCTATAGGCGAAGTATGGTGTCTCTGGTATCAGCTCGCTTTGTTACAGCACTCACTTGGTGAGGTTCCCCGTGAGCATGACAGCATAATGAAGACTGTGTGACGAAGATGTAATGATGAAGTATGATGGTCTATGGAACAATGGAGGTATTATGACGACAACGCCATGGCGACAAGGAAATGGCAATTTTGAAACGATGACTATGGTATAATCATGACAATGTGACGATTACAGCATGAGTACAATGGGATGATGCACATGGCGACGACTGTGAGTGATGAAGATACGGCAACAGCTGCATGACAACGATGGCGACGACAATAAGATGACATGTTTGAAGTGATGACAATGGAAAACAACAGTGCGATGACAATGGTGTGATGATAACCATGTGATTACGATGATGTGGTGATGATGGCATGGCGAGAGTCGGTGATGATGTTAGAATGACAAAGGTGGAACGACCATTATGGCATCACGACGGCAATATGACAATGAAGTGTCCAATCATTCAGCCATGGAGATAGCCAACTTTTTTGTTGGTCAAGGCAACTGATTGTGGGCTGACCCTAAAAATTTTAATTCTGGCTTTTTACATGCCTCCAGCAAGATATGATTATGAGCCAGGCACACCGTAATGGGGGGCTCTGGAATAATTTGGACCACCTGGGGTTCTTCAGCGTGTACCCAGTGCATGGCACATGAGCATGTTTGCATTCTGCCCCCATCAAAATGTGCATGCGGCAGCCAGGAATTGAACCTGCGAGCTCAAGCTTAGCAGCACAACACCATAGCCGCTAAGCCACTACAGCAAGAAGTGAGCTGACATATGAAAGCCCTTTGCAATGCACAGTGGTGCATAGTTTCCTTGACCGAAAAAGAAAATGGCTATCTCCGTGACTAAGAGATTAGATGCTCGTTTCGTTTTCATTATGGACACATCTGGTATTTAGGTGCTTTTTTTAGTACCTTCTTTTTGATTTTCTGAAGCGTATATATTGCAGTTGCAGAATAAATGCGCTTGATAGCAGCTAGTGCTTAGTCCTATTCTCTCTTTCTCGTCCCATTCGTCACTCTGCTTTTCTGTCATGAAGCCATACAAACAAGCACAAGGTCAGAATTTCTTGCAATATTGCTGGCTGTCCAGTCATTAATATATCTGCATATTTATTTTTCAGCATGCATTCACATGTTCCCTGTTGAATGCTGTAGTGTAAATGATAAGCAGCAAGTTCTTAGAGCTCCATCTCTTAAGCTTGTATAATTGAACAATATGTTTCTTTCACTTGTGCTATGTACCTGTGTAAATTGAAACGCAGACAGCAAAGCACGTAGCTTCTACACAGTTTGCCTCACCTAGCTTTCGCTTCACGATAATGGTGTGAGCGTGAGTATTCATTAGTCAACCCTATAGCACAGCTGTGTAGCATGTAAGAAAATCTTTTGTATGTTGCCGCTGGTGCACTACCTTTTCTCAATGTCATCGTGATGGAGTGACACTGCCATGAGTCAGTGGCGCAGTTTATCGCTTCTTCCTCCTTTAGGAGCGCGCCTCATCATTCAAGCTACGACGGTTGCTAGCGTGCAAGCGGTGACCTAGAAAAGCACTTGTGGTCCGTGGCGTGGTTGCAGCATTGTACAAATCGTGAATCCTAACTCACACTGTTATCACAAGGCCAGTGCTAGGTGACGAAAACTATAAAGAAGGCATGTGCTCCGCTGTGTATGTTCCAACTATGGCTTATAGTACGTTTAGTAGTGCTCATCACTGTTTCTTTTTTCCAAGTGTTGCCACATCAACTACTATATGTACACGAAAATAGGTTGACTACTGACATACTTGAACCCTATATAGTAAACCCACTGAAAAATTTTTAAAATATGATTTGAATATAGGTAGACCTATATATTTCTAGAAAAATGAAACACTTTGACCATGACACACCTTTATTTACTGCTCTGCTACTAAATCTCGTTAGTTGATGCCACAAGCTGTAACCTCGTCTGAACTGGCAGAGAAGACATCCTCGCTGGATGCTTCGCGGGCATCTTTGGCGTCCCAAATAATGTTGTTTGTGCACCGTTGAGTGCGTTAAATAGGCAGCATTCTTTAAAGCCAGTCTTAATAGACTGGCCTTACGGCATGCGTAATGGTGGAACTCAGCTTGGTACTCTGGCTAGCTGTGTTCACAAATATGGTCGATAGCTAATTTTGGGTAACAGTATCGAGAGAAAAAAGGTCTACCTATATTCGAATAAACGCCGTAATTTTTCATCTTGCAAATAGCACTGAAATGAAAATTTACATAATACTAATGCCATTAATTTTTTTCTTTTTTTGTAGCCTTCATGGGAAGGGTCTTACAGATACTTAATGGTATTAAGCAGACCCAGCAGGCCCATTCACAATGCCTTAATGAGCTGCTCAGCAATGCCAACAGTGCACCTTCACAACCTTGTGACCTCCCTGATTTGCCTTTTTTGGATGCGACAGACGTGCTTGACTATGACAAAAAGCTTGAGACAGACAGACAAGCTCGACATCAAATGGTGATTTCTCTGCTTCATCTATTTTTGTAATTTTGCCATTTTTGTGGCTGTAAGCATGTTTTAATCAGTGCTCCACTCCCTAATCACGTTGCTTCATGGTCTAAGCTCAGTGTAAAATTGCCTGTCTTGTAACTAGAAAACAATGTGTAACAGTGGGCTGTAGTTACGAGACAGAAATTGATACTGATGTTACTTATGACACGGTCTCATTCATGACATGCTGTAGGATTTTACATTAACTGTCTATGACAATTTTAAAGAATATGAGTAAAAGTAAAAGCCAGTTAGCATTTTTCTATTACAAAGAAATCATTTAGCTTGCAAAACTTTCAATGTTAACTGAATGCCAATTTATCTTTATAACTGTATATTTTGTTTCTTTTTGACAGAAGAAGCACTTGGCTGTCCAAGGAGGGGACTCAACAAAACAGAAAACAACACGCATTCTACAGTCCCTCCTTAGTAGGAACGCAGCAATAAGCTTCAGTTGGTTTGGAACGAAGGGGAAAAAAAAATTCTCAGAGTTGAATCTGTGCAAGCTAATGTGTGGTGAGTTAGGTGTAGCGATTTTGATATCACTTTTTAAATCTAGTGTCAAGCAGTATACTCACTGTATTGAGGCTGCTTTGGCAGATTTGATACCTGATTGCCTAACTAGATGGATTTTCCATGGCAATATATATATATAATGTACGACATTGTAACAGCTTATGACTTATACAGCTATTATTCACATTTTGCTAAGTTTAATGCTGGTATTTAGTTTTATCTCTTGAGTAGAGTATATACTGGTCTAACTTCTGCGTGGTGTGAAAAACTTATAGGAAGTATAATTTTTCTCATGCATGCAGGTACATTGACTAATGACATCAGGCACCCAGATGCCACCCTTAAGGATGTCGAGAGGGCCGCCATGACGTGGTTCCGCCATGCTGCCGAGCGACTTGTTGCTCAACAAATATAATTGTTAATTTCGCCACCAAATATGATGATGCTGAACTCAGCTTTCTTGTTGCAGATTTTCTGCATGGCCTGTATGAACATATTTTTTTTCACTAGTGTTTCATCCTTTTTTTTTTTAATGTTACCATTTGCCACATTCAGTGCCATCATTTTCTTAATGTATTGTTTCCTGTGCCTAGCTGAAATTTTTATTTCCTGAAACTTAATTTCTTTACTGGTGCACACAGCTTGCACTGCCTAACTCTCTTCTAGCAGTGTAGGATTAAGAGTTAAGAGAGCAGAACTAAGACTAATTAAATGCATCATTGGCCTAACTGGGAACACTTTTTTACAATGTTTAATAAGTGCACAGCAATGTATACAAAAACACCTTAGCAAGTAAATACAACTGAATTCTGCACTACTAGATGAGAGTTAAGCAGGCTGTGCCAACCAGTAAAGAAATTAGGTTCCAGTAAATCAAAATTTCTCTTGGGCACAGGAAACAACACAGCAAAAGATTATTTTAAACTTTGTATTAGTAGGTTCTGTGAAGAGAATGTGACTTAATTACATATGTGTTCATCTTATAATGGGAAGCGTGCAATAAAAATTAACATTTCGAAAGTTCAACTGTTGTGAACTATTGTCTAATTTATAGTGCATTGTCCAACATGAAATTAGTGTCGTGTATTTACAACAAAGAATCCAAAAACACTACATGCTTTAACAATTTATTTTTCTGCCAGAGCATTTTAAACTTAAGCCATCTTCAGTGTACTCCAAAATTCGCTGCCTTGTCACATTACTTTTTCTATTATTTAATTCTGTTCTAAAACTGTTTACAGCATAATGGCCTTAAGTGCTTTTGTCATTTGCTCCTTTTCCTCGTCTTGAAAACGTCTTCAAGCTCTTGTTTCAGGCTTGGAATTGAAACACGGAGGGCAAAATCCATTGTTCTCCATTTTATGTTGGGAACTTACACCCATTGCTGTGTAGCTGTATATGCGTGTACTTCTGTCCCCTCAGCAATGTTTCCAGTGTTCTCAAGATTTGGTAAATACAAAAACAAAGGAAAACAACAGAACCACTGAAAGCCATAAGCCTGCAGTCTTGGGAAAAAGCAGGAAAACAAGTGAATTACATGTCTGGAAGAATACGTTGAAAGTGATTGAAGTGAAGAAATGTTAAAAAAAATGTACAACTTTCAAAAAGACAATTCTTTGTATTTATGGGTACCTGCCCTTTAAAATCTGCATGCACTGGTAATTTCTAGGAACAGCGGAATATGTAACATCCGAATGTGATCCCTGAATGTCCCGCAGAGCACATTTAATGGACATCCCGTGGATATCCAAATATGATCCCAGAATGTCCCGGAGAGGACACATAATGGAAGATCCTGTGGATGTCGTTTTTTGTCTCATTTGGGAGGATTTGAGGATTTGTATGGGACATCCAAGGGACATCCCACACCTCCTAAGCAGGACATACCAAGGATATCCAAAGGACGTCAGTGTGTTGTCTGGGTCCATCTCAAACAAGAGCAATGAGCGGGGAGATTCCACTATGTATTTCGCAGGCCTTTCATTTCTCCCTTTCATTTCGAACGCCGTCAGTGCCGCATCGTTGCGGCTAGACCACGCCCCGGACATTCTCAAGTTCCAGCGATCGCCACAGAGGGCGAAAAATCAACCGCGGCGCGTTCCGTCCATAGAGTTAATGTAACCAACTCTAGAGGAAAAGCTGGCCCGAAAAAGTGGGAACCGCGAGGGCGCCGCCCTGTTGCTACTGGTCAATGTGGCCAGCGCAGTTACTATTGAAAGAGCTCAAAACAAGTACAGGTCACCTTATGCTTTGTCATTTAAAAACGCATACCTGATGGCTTTATGAAGCTGACGCGTTAATATTAGGTTTACAGAAAGCGCTTGCTAAGTGGGTGACTTATGTATATCACGATGTACGCATTCATGCAATAAAGGATGACGCGAATTTCGGATTCGAATCTGTTTTTTGGATGCATAGTAGTTTCGTACAGTTTAGATTTGACATGCGATCGCGCGACAACATCGGACGCTACAGTACCTTCGTGCCTTTTGTGCCGCACCCAACCCCCGAAGGGCTCTGGCATTCACTTTCACATGTAAGTACGTTAATGTATCTTCTTTTTCAGAACATCACTCGAGTAGACAGCTCTTGTGATGCGTCACAATCGTTTGAGAAGCGTCACAGTAGAGCATTTTTTTGCAAGAGGAGCGGTGTTTTTGTTTGCAGGTTTCCCTTCGGTAGGAAATTCACAAGCCAAAAGAATCCACAAGCCAGTCATAGAATCTGTTTAATTGTTGCACTTTGAACAATCATGCTTCTACAAAGGCCACAGCAGAAAAGCAGCCTGCTGCCGAGTATTTCTCTGCCACGAAGCAACCAAGAGGCGAATGCCTAATACGGACGAAATCGAGTGCATGAACCCACATATTAATAGGGCAGGCGTTCTATTAACTGTGCAATATTTTCAACTCTTCCTTGCATACCATTTCATGTGGCATATCTTTTCTGGTCACAAAGGTGTGCAGCGAATCTATTTGCATGATCGATTCCGGGCCTGTGGGACCGTTCACTTGCACTTGATGCCTAGTCTTTTACATGTATTTATAAACTGCAGATATGCACATCAGATCCCTACGAGCATTTTCAAAAGTCAATTATTTTAAACAACACGCACATATGCAATACTGACATAATCTCAAATACCACTAAGCAGCTGGGACATATCATTGTTGAGTATACTCACATGTAAAATAAGTAGATCATGTGTACAGCTCCAGCTCATTTTTCTTAAATCAGTGTGTACAAGGGTACGCAAAAATAATTTTTTTCTCGCGCACCGATTATTTTGCTGTATAAGCAAGACAACCCACCACGTTAGTGTAACATATGTTGTACATCACACTGATATGTGCTTTAATTTACGAAGTGAGATGAGTTACTTTTATGGCTCATTCAGTCAAATCACACTCCAAGCTGCATTCATAAACCTTCTATTGGATTTTGCAAATGTTTAATGAAACATGTTTCCCTGTTATACAGATATGCAATGGCAAGCCCTTCTGTGTGTTCCAAAGGTAAAATTTAAGCTCTAAATTAAGAAGGCATTTCTGGTCAGAAGCAACAAAAAAAAATGGTGAATGCATAGTATCAGAAGCTCAAGGTACAGAAATTATGAGAAGTGCCAAATGATTTTAAGGAAGCAATGGTATTTGAAAAAGCAAGACTCTTTAGTGGAGGTCAAGCAAGTCAATATAAGTAGAATACTCTGCAATATTATGCGAGTAATGGGATAGCAAACAATGGGTGAGGAAATGCGTTGTTTTTCTGGAAAACAAAAGCTGATGATTGTCATTACATGAGTCACTTTAGCATCATGAGACTGCTGCTTGATAAATTCAGAAACAAACCAAAAAACAAGCCACGCAAAAATAAAAAAAATCAATTTAATCATGCTCTCTCCCCACTGGGATAAATAAAATGAAACGGATGACATCTAATATGGACATATCGGACACCTTGTGAAACACTAAAGGAAAAATTCAGTTTCGAGCTATGGCACCTGCCGCATAGATGGGGGGGGGGGGGGGGGGGGCGTTGGACTAATAGTGATAGTTAACACTGCATTTAGAAATTGAAAGCATTAATGCAGACAAGAATGATTCTTTATATTTTTGGCTACTACTTCAAATGCTTCCACCAAGCGTTACAATGATGCACGCAGCCATACTAAGGATCTCACAGCAACACCTGCAGGTAAAAAGCAAAAGCAGTCAAAGTGCTAGTGCATTCTGGACAATATCTTTGAAAACTTTTAGGTAAGAACAGTGCAAGAAGCAGACATAATAAGTGCGTCTATTTCCATAATTCCCCATTTGAATGGCCTTTTCTTTTTGCTCAGACAATGCCTACGCCTAGCCACAGCAGCTCCCTCATGCAGACTCCGCAAGCCAAGAGGCCATGGAGGCAAATGCAGGTAAGGGGCAAGAAGCAATAGCGCCAGTATTGACATTCATCTAATTTCTTTCTTTTTCGTACGTTTAGGCAGCCAGCACACCTCGAACAGCCACTTTGACTGCAGGTGTGTCACCCTAGTTGCCAAGGAAGCATTTGAGGGAAAGCGACAGGCAATGTGAACAGCCACTTCTCTATGTAAATGATACTTTTTCTCTCGAATGTCTCCCATGCCGCGCCACGCCAGCTCGCCTGCGCAGACTGCACCTTTAAAGATGCCGCGGAGGCACGTGCAGGTCAGAGGCAAGAAGCAGGGGCAAAGATGTGGACATTCACTCAATTTCTTTCTTTTTCTTACGCTGAGGCAGCCAGCGCAGCTCGAACAGCCTCCTTGACTGCGGGTGTGTCAGCAGATTCCCATTGTACATATGCTCCTAATAAACTTAGGTAAACATTAATTTGATAATAAACTTGAAGGCAAATGGGACATTGATGCATTGTTTTTTTGAACATTTAGTGTACACATACATGTTATACTTTGCAGTGCTACAGAGCATATTGTGACACGCTGACGAAGAAGATGTTATAATCATCGTCGGAAGAAGACGATGTTCTGAGCTTCGCGCGCTGGCTACCATCTTGTCAGCTGATATAATTATTGTAAATATTCTGTAAATGCACGTCTGACTGTTTTTAACCCCGTAACATTTTCAGTGGAGGTTGCGGGATCATTATCTAGACGGATTTACGCAGCGGGCGCTCCTTGGCTGCATCTACAATGCCAGCTCAAGGCGAGGATGCTTCGGGCCCGTTGGCACCCACGCCCACCGTCATTCTAGCACAACCCCGCGACCCAGGAACCTTTTCTGGCACCGACGACACTGATGTTGAAGACTGGTTTCAACTATATGAGCGCGAGAGCGCCAGCAACCACTGGGAGCAGACCATCATGCTCGCGAATCTATCTTTAGACCCACGAGGAGGAACTTACTAGCTGGGACATTTGTAAACAGAAACTCAGATTTGTTTGGCAAGCCAGTTGGACGTCAGCGCGCCGCCCAAAAAGACCTCGCTTCGCGTGTCCAGACGTGCACAGAATCCTATCTCACTTACATCCAGGACGTGCTCGCTCTGTGCCGCAAAGTGGATCCGAAGATGTCCGAACCAGATAAAGTTGCACATGTCGTTAAGGGCATAGCAGATGATCTCTTCCATCTCCTTGTCTTCAAGAATTCTTCCACTGTGCAAGCCATCATTACCGAATGCCGGCGGTTTGAAGAAGCCAAGAGTCGCCGCATTGCCCAGCCATTTCCCCGCCTTCCCAACACGGCTGCCGGCGTCCACCTGCGAAGATCTCCGCAGTCCACCCACACCCAATCACTCTGATGACATCCTCCATGTCATCCGACGTGAAATAGAAGCCGAATCTCTTGTCACGACTCCAACCCATGGACCCGACAATTGCCAGGCGACCGCCTCATTGATACAGTCCGTCGTGCGCCAAGAATTGGCCAACGTTGGCTTGATCAACGTCTGCTCAGTTAATCGGCCTGACTACACTCCGCCCAGCACTGTGCTACGCACCCGCAGCCTGAATGCCCCAACGCAGTATCGCAACCCGGCAGAATGGCGTACTCCAGACGACAGGCCTATATGCTTCCTTGTGGCCGTATCGGCCATATTTCACGTCACTGCCGGTCTTCGTGGAATTCGACCCCCTGGTCCTACCACCCATCCCACGACCCTCATGCCGCTCCCCGGTTCGCCCCGCAAACGCAGCCAGCAAATTCTGGCGACACTTCTCGTCCTACCCGCTCTAGCCGCTCTCCTTCGCCACGTCGCCGCTTCTCCCGATCGCACCCATCTCGCCGATCACCGTCCCCTAGTTCCTTCCGGCGCACCCTTCCGGAAAACTAACGGGTGCAGCACCCGGAGGTGATGCTGCCAAACCGACCCGACGCAAAAATGCTCTATTGACCTTGCCCACACATCGGAACCTCATTAATTTGAACGTGGATGGTGTACCTATTACGGCTCTGATTGACACTGGCGCGCACATATCTGTGATGAATGCTCAGCTTCGGAATTGTTTCAAGAAAGTCCTCACTCCTGCCCCTTCGCCTGTGGTCCAAGTCGCGGATGGTGGAACACCAGCCGTTATTGGCATGTGTCCGGCTCGCGTGAGTGTCGCCGGACATCATAGTTCTGTTTTATTTTATGTACTAGAGCACTGTCCTCACGCCCTCATCCTGGGCCTTGACTTTCTAGCTACACACTCCGCTTCGATAGACTGTTCTGCTGGTGTTGTGCAACTCGGTCTACCTGCTGCTATTGACCCTCCCGATAGTGCTCCCATACGGCTATGTTCCACAGAGCATATTCGCCTCCCTCACCGTGCTGTTACCTACATAGGTGTCTCCCCCGTTTCACCTGTCCCAGACGGTGACTACATCGTATCTCCTAATCCGGATGTCCTGCTCTCGCATAAGGTCGCTTTCCCTCACACCGTCGTTACCATTTCGGACAACATATCCTGCCTTCCGCTTGTGAACTTTGGACTCTGTACACAAGTACTCCCGCGCGGAATATCCCTGGCGCAAATAACGCCAGCCAGAGACTACCACATTTCGGCTTTAACTTGTGACAGCTCCTCGTGTTCAACGCTTGCTTCGCCTCCTGTCCCTTCAGATTTGAATGCCCTAACAAAAATGATGGCTCCCGACCTTCCTCCCCAGACGTGCTCAAGAACTACGTTGCCTCCTTGCCTCATACTGGGACATATTCGACCTTGGAGAACGCCCTCTAGGACAAACATCTGTCGTAAAACATGGAATAAATACCGGTGATGCGAGCCGGATCCATCGGCATCCCTACCGCGTCTCGCCTACTGAGCGACATATCATCCAAGACGAAGTTGACAAGATGCTTTCACGAGACATCATTGAACCTTCTTGCAGGCCATGGGCATCCCCTGTTCTACTAGTTAAAAATAAGGACAACAGTTGGCGATGTTGCGTCGATTATCGACACTTCAACGAGGTAACAAAGAAAGACGTCTATCCGCTACCACGCATTGACGATGCCTTGGATTGCCTGCATGGAGCACAATATTTTTCATCCATCGACCTTCGCTCCGGCTACTGATAAATTGCCGTCGATGACATGGACCGTGAGAAGACAGCTTTTATTACCCCGATGGCCTGTATCAGTTCAAAGTGATGCCTTTCGGTTTATGTAATGCCCCGGCCACATTTGAACGAATGATGGACGCCCTCCAACACGGTTTCAAGTGGTCCATCTGCCTCTGTTCTCCGACTTTTGCGACACACCTCGAGCGCCTGTCGACGATCCTATTTGTTTTCCGTCAGGCGGGGCTACAACTAAATTCGTCCAAGTGCCACTTCGGTCGTTGTGAAATTTCTGTGCTTGGGCATCTCGTTCATTCTTCTGGTGTACGCCCTGATCAAGATAAAATACGGGCAGTCAAAAACTTTCCCGTGCCAACATGTGCCAAGGATGTTCGCAGCTTCTTGGGTCTTTGCTCCTACTTGCGTCGGTTTGTCCGAAATTTAACGAACGTTGCGCGCCCTCTCAATCAGCTCCTCAAGAAAGAGGCTGCATTCATTTGGGGCCTTGAGCAAGCTGGTGCTTTCACCGAGCTGATTGGGCTGCTTACGTCCCCGCCAATTCTCGCTCACTTTGATGCGTCAGCTCCAACAGAAGCTCGTTCTGATGCCAGTGGCCACGGTATTGGAGCTATCTTGGCACAGAAACAACAAGGGCGAGAACGTGTTATTGCCTACGCCAGCCGCCTTGTTTCCTCGGCGGAGAGCAATTATTCTATCACCGAACACGAGTGTCTGGCTCTCGTTTGGGCAGTGGGTAAATTCCGTCCCTATTTGTACGGCCGCCAATTCACAGTCATCACTGATCACCACGCTCTGTGTTGGCTTTCGTCCCTCAAAGATCCTTCAGGGTGCCTTGGCCGCTGGGCTTTGCGTCTCCGAGAATACAACTATTCCGTTGTATACAAAACCGGCCGGTTTCATCAAGATGCGAACTGCTTGTTGCGCCATCATGTCGACCCTCCTGACGTTTCTGCGGCCGGCATACCTGTCACCGTTCTCTCTCTGGCTGCTTTTGGCGACATTGGAGCCGAACAACGTCGGGACCCCTCCTTGCAGCACCTTATTCAACGGCTCACTTCAACGACGCTCGATCCTTCCCTTTGAGTGTTTGAACTTCAAGATGGTATATTGTACCGCTCTAACATGCGCCCGGACGGCCCTGCCCGACTTTTCGTTGTGCCTGAGCATCTGCGCCAGACTGTTCTCGCCCAGCTTCATGGTGTACCGACTGCAGGTCACCTTGGCGTGTCACGGACTTATGACCGCGTTCGTTGGCGCTTCTTTTGGCCTGGTCTATACCGTGACGTCTGCTGTTATGTCGCTGCGTGTGATCTCTGTCAACGACGCAAAAAGTCGACCACAATCCCTGTTGGTCGCCTTCAACCACTGGACGTACCATCAGAACCATTCTTCCGTGTAGGTGTTTATCTTTTAGGCCCTTTCCCTACGTCTGCTACAGCAATCCCTACGTGGATTGCTGTAGCAACAGACTACGCCACATGCAATCACACGGGCTCTTCCGACAAGCTGTGCAACCGATGTCGCCGACTTCCTCCTAGAAAACGTCATCCTTCGCCACGGCGCCCCTCGACAGCTCCTCACCGACCGAGGCCGCTACTTTCTTTCTAATGTTGTCAATCACATTCTACACTCGTGCGCGAATAAACACAAAATTGCTACTGCTTACCTTCCACAAACGAACGGTCAAACCGAGCGCCTTAACCGCACCCTTACTGACATGCTGTCCATGTATGCCTCCGATGACCATCGCGACTGGGACGTTACGCTGCCGTTCGTTACTTTCGCCTATAATTCGTCTCGCCATGATACCGCAGGCTTCTTTCCATTCTTCCCCTTGTTTGGTCGTGACTCTACGTTACCTTTCGACACCGTTATGCCTGCTAGTCTGAATTGCACATCCGAGTACGCCCGTGAAGCCATCCTCAAAGCACAAGAAGACGCCATATTGCTCGACGTCGACTTGTGGAGTCGCAGGACAATCAGCGGCGCTTATATGACGCCCGCCATCCTGACGTTCATTACACAGTGGGCGCCCTGGTTCTCCTTTGGTTGCCGTCGCGACGCGTTGGCCTCTCGGAGAAGTTACTTTCACGCTACTCCGGCCCTTACCGTGTCTTGCGTCAAGTAACTGACGTCACGTACGAAATCGCCCCTCTTGAGCCAACCGTGGCTCCGCATCGCTCCGACGCGGTCCACGTTGCACGTGTTAAGTTGTATCACTCGCCCGCCTCCTAACCAGCACCGAGCCGGTGCTTCAGCCGGCGGGGGTCATGTGACACGCTGACGAAGATGTTTTAATCATCGTCGGAAGAAGACGATGTTCTGGGCTTCGCGCGCTGGCTACCATCTTGTCAGCTGATATAATTTTTGTAAATATTCTGTAAATACACGTCTGACTGTTTTTAACCCCGTAACAATATTTTGAAGCTTCTCTCTATATTTTTCACCTTTAATTACGTATGTGTTGTGTGGCCCCCAATGCAGTTCATGTTGTAGCAGGTGCTTTGTCAGTGTATTGCACATTGGATTAAGCTTGTGATATCCGCATGTGCAAAAGGCCTATACTTCTCTCACATATACAAAATAAGGTTTTATGTAGTTTTCAGGGTTACAATAAAAAATAAAAGTAAACAATTCCATCGTGGAATTGTGTTTATTACAGTAATTCATATAACTGTTATTGACAAGTTGACAACTTGAACTTGTCAATCCGTCATGGGAAGTAATTGTATGTATACATATAGAATAAAAAGGGTTATGTGTGTGTGTTTCTAGGGGGGTATCAGTCACTAAACGTCACTGAAGCATAAAGTGACGTTTAGTCTGCACGATAAGCTCATGCATGTGGTAGGCTGCGTTAATGAATGATATAACTAATTTGATGCTTGCGGGTGTCAACAAACGAGCGAGGGGAGCAGGTATGCTGGGCGTATGTGGCCTAAAGCAACGCCACTCCAAGGCAATGACCAGTACACGTCATCTGCTGGGACACGACTCAAAAGATGCCGATATCTCTGGAAGGTAATGGTGGGGCCATCTTTCGCCGGTACGGCAAACACATGAAAACATAGATGGCGCCGCTGTTCCGTTGAAATTAGGATGGCTAGATTAAACAAGTTTACAATGTAGTGACACTCATTGTTCCTTGAGCGTCTTCGTCAGTTTCGCGCTTACTCTATATATTATACTTCATTCGAGCCTGTGATTGGTGCACTGCTTGCACGTGATGTTCTATATGCCTAGAGATGATATTTATTATATTGCAGAAGGTTCAAAACTGGGGCGCATGCGCCAATGATCTAGTCCGATTCTTGCCCCAAGAAAAGGCGCAGTTGTAGCCAACACATAGGACGATGTTTTATACTATGCCAAGTCAGCTGACATAAAAAGGCACACGGCGCTGTAGTAATCTGCATTAGAAGCTCCTTCCAGCTCTGTGGAAGCTACTGGTGCCTCGGATAACGAGGAAGTCGAACACATCAAAATATTTTGGTTCGCGTTTTTTTCATTTGCTGCCGACGCCTGTAGCGTCCTAAGTGTCCGCAGCGTCGCTCACTGCCCACGAATACCCAAGTGTGGCGTGGTAGCAGCCATACAATTTATATTCACCTTGCGGAAGCACCTGCATTCCCATACCCAGCAGCCTTGGCTCTGGTAAACACCGCTTATGAGAGAGTATACTCCACTGAAGGTAATTTTTTAAAGCGAAGGCCTTAGATCTCTATGTTTCAAGGTCGTGTTGTGAGATACAGAAAATATCTCGCGACACATAGAACGGCCAGAAGCGAAGCAATGCATGCCAAGCCCTGTATAAGAAATGATTATTGAGTAGCAAATTTTTTAAACAAATGATTAGTGATTTGATTATGTGGATCAAGGTATATAAAAAGGATTAGGCTGGATTAAGGCCGACTAAAGTGGATGAAGGAAGATTAAGGTGGATTAGAGTGAATTAAGGGGAATTAAGGTCAATTAAGGTGTATTAATGTATATTAAGGTGCATTTGGGTGGATTAAAGTGAATTTAAATAGGCTTTACTATGCTACCGCCTTCGCCTAAGGAGACCTCGTAAGTTTTTTTTCAGAGCAAAGCGCCGCCCGCGTTGCGGCCCCGAAACGGCCGTATGACCAGGTTGTCGGTGCGAGCACGCAGCCGGACACCGGCGTCGGTGATGGAGCTCAACAAGTGGGTCGGCACGGTGAAATAGGCCGAGTTTACTTGAATGGAGACTGCGTTTGAATTGTAGTATACTGTTTCTCAGGAGTTCCTTGAGGTTTCCTTAGGCGACAACAGGACCAAACGTCCTTCCGAATATCCTCACCCACGCCTCGCGTTTGCTCGGCGTCTAGTTGGAGTCTGCTCGTCATTGTCATCGCGTACAAGAGCGGAGTAAAAAAATAAAGCAATGAACAATTAGACATTTCAAACGTTCCGGATCGTCAACCCATCATGAGCGCTAAGTGGCATCTGCTAGGGGGAAAATTGAACCCCTTTTATATCTCGGCATCATCTGTGTAGGCATAACAGCGTGAAAACAAAGGGCTAATCGCAATGCCAACGCAAAATGTACATAATGTCATGCCCACAACATGAGGTGAGACTAAGCGATGGCTGATTTCATCTTCTATTTCTTGCTGTCGGACTGGAGAGCAAGTAACCAGTGCGAATCTGAATCGAAGCGGGCGCACGCGAGGGAGCATGCGAGACTCCGTGGCTAGTGGTATAAAATACAGCCTGCACAGTGTTGGCAGTTAGAGTGCACCCATACCATGCTCCCGTATATAATATACCTGGTACTGGAAAGTAAAAAAAAGCTTACTCTGTGTGGGAAATAATGCGTTAATGAACAAATTAGTCATAGTTGACGCGAAAGTAAATAACAAGTACTCCTATCTTTCTTTATGGCCTGATTAGCTTTGAACTTTCTTAGGGGTGCTTCCGTACGGCGACAGAAAGGAGGTTGGTGCAGAAAAGGAGGAGTGGCGCTACCTCGAAAACATTTATCTAGGGACCTTAGTTGCAGTGACATCACGAGTTGCCTTTGTGGAATCATAGGCAAGGCCAGGGAGAAACGAGGAATTCAGGAGGGGAATCTGTCTGGCTGCGACGGCGCGCTCGGGCGATGCGATGGGAAACCAGCGCTGTCCAGGGCGCGCTTCTGAAAAAAAATTCAACGGGATTACGGTAATCCCTAACGCGAAATGTCAGTGCAACTGTATACGTGTTTTCATTTCGGGATATATTAGCTGGCGTGGACCATCGGTCTCGTGCGGCACGTTGCATGCAAACGGAGCGAGGTGTGGCGTCACTGCCTGGCTAATCCGGAGATCGCAAGAGCCAGCGCATGGGGCCAACGCATGGGTGACGCGTGGTTGCGCGATTCGCAGCAGCCGCCACCGACATACCTCCCAAACGACGCAGGATACTCTGGCACCATCTCGAAGCCACCCTCGCCGCAGTGCGCTTTTACGCGCAAGCGCAACTGTCCAGCTCTTCAAAGTGGTGGTATTTGTGTCATTCTCAATGTAGGAGGTCACTTATTAAAGCTCGCGCAAGCAGGGAGGAGCGGAAGGAAGCAAATGAGCCAACGCCACCTCACTGTTGGCGCTCTTCATTGCGCCAGCGTCGTGACATCGAAATCTCGCAGTGGGATCTGTTCGTGTTTGCCTGTACGCGCATGGCACCATGCTTGTTAATTTAATTGTAAGCGAATGTCTTTTTCTTGATAGGCATATTTTTCGCCATGTTTGAAGCGTCGGCTTTTGTAAAAAATGTTCTTTTGAACTTGTGATATCGGAGTCCATTTCTGGCAGCTTCATCCGCTCTTTTATTACCACTTACCCACACTGTGATAACTGTCGCAACTTAGAGACAATTGAGCACATATTACTAGAATGCCCAGCGTACCGCGACGAGAGACAATTTTTTGAGCAACAAATGGACATGATTTGCCACGAACCGTGAACGTTACCAAGCATCTTAGGTCCGAAGCCCGGCCCTTCAAAACAGCGACGGGTTTTGGATTTATTGTGAAGCTTTAAAACTTTAAAAATTTCACCCTTCATATACAAAAGCTTAAATTTACCCGCCATGTCACCTGTAAATATTAGTATCAGGTCCACTCGGACATTTCATATTTATTTTATCCTCTTTTTCTCCCACTCTCTTCTGGAATCTTTTAATCCCATTCCCCATCCCTATACAGAGTAGCATGCCAGCGGTTATATACGCGCCGGCAAAATTCTCTGTTTTTCTAATAAAGAGCCCTCTCTCTCTCTCTAAGCGAATGTTTACTGCTATGTATACAGCCAATAAAACTGCCAACCGTACACCATGTAGCTGTCTAATACTTTGCTATCGCTATAAGACTTCGCATTTCCGATGAAAGTGGGAAACATTTGTTTTTTTTTTTATTTATAAGGACTCAAAAGGCACAGTACTGTGTGCGCTAATGTTTCTGGTCGCGGAACGCTAGCAGCCGCGGTAGCGCAGTGGCTATGGCTTCGCGCTTCTGAGTTCGAGGTCCCAGGTTCGAGCCCTGCCGCGGCGTCCGTACGCCTGTGCGGGCGAAATGCAAAAACGCACGTGTACTGGAGGGATATTGGGTTCACGTTAATGAACTCAACGTGGTCAAAATTAATCCGCAGTGATTCATTATGTGCTACCTCGTAATCACAACGTGGTTTCGGTGCATAAAATTTGTCTTCGCGGAAATACATTTACAATCGGAGTTGTGTGCGCCTGTTCAGGATAACTTATCGCGATGCTGTCCTGTGTTCAGGAGCCAAGCGCCCCTCCCCCCCCCCCTTTTTGTTTTTGACACCCGCGGTCTGTGCTTAATGGCTAGGGTGTAGGGCTGCTAAATACGAGGTCGCGGGATCGAAGCCCAGCCACGGCAGCTGCATTTCGATGGGGGTGAAATGCGAAAATACCCGTGTACTCAGATTTAGGTGTGCCTTAAAGAACAAAGGTGGTCCGAAATTCCGGAGTCCCCCACTACAGCGTGCCTCATCGTCGTAGTTTTGTCACGTAAAACCTCACAATTTAATTTTTTTTTCGATTTTGTTTAGCACACGAAAACATATGTGGCTTAACCTTGCGAGATATCAACCGACATGGTAAAGGAACATCAACATCAGTCATTGTAGAAAATAACGAGCGAGGCGGTCGAATTTCGATGGGGGTGAAATGAAAACACGCCCCTTTACTGTGCATTGGGTGAACGTTAAAGAATGCGAGGTATTCAAAATTAATCCAGAGTTCCTCACTACGGCTTGCCCCATGGTCAAAGCATTGTTTTCGCCCTTAAAACCCTTGAAGTTAAATTTTAATGACAAAGACGAAGAGTGAGAGACCCCATTACAGCCAGGACATGAATGCAGAAAGTCTTTCTAACCCAGACGCAATTGTCTGGCATTTCTGCTCCTGCATTTTAACCTTTCTTTCGCCGAGACTCTTCTCGAGAGACACAGAAGACGATCTCCACGATGACTCTTCGCGAGAAATTGAGAGTTAGTTCACATATGCAGAAGTGTTGCCATTATTTTGTGAATCTACTCGCGCGAAACGGGGCCCTCAGTCAAGTGGCATTGACTCACTTTCGACCACTTTTTTTTTCCTAAGAGTGAGAGTTCCGCAAATCCTTTGGTTGTCCTACTGCTGAAGCTTGACTCGTATGGTTTCAGAGGTGCAGCACAAGGACGTGTAAAATTATTTAGATTCTCCTCATAAATTCACTTCTCTCCGGTGTTTCCATTCTAGCAAAAGTTCCCTACAATATGACACTTCACAGCGATCAATATTAGGTACACTTTTCTTTATGTTATGCAATAAAGATATAACAAATATTCAAAATAGATAAGAGGCGCTGATAAGATGCGTAATAATGTTTTCTCTAGACATAACTTGAATTAGATTGAAACAAGGCCATATACCTGGTAATAGTGATGAATTAGTGGAGATCTACAATTGAATTTGAACTAAATATACAAAAAGCTATGTTTCTTTTGTACAATGAATAAACAAGTAGATTACAACATTAAAATACGGTATAATTGTTTTTCCCTGGTACAAATGCGTAGCACACATTATCATTGGCGGTTTACGTTTAAGTCTACATTTACATACATTGGTCATGTCAACAAGATTAAAATTACAGTAGCGAAATTAATTGGTTTATTATACCAGTTTCGTGCATGCCTACGTGACTTATAAGACAAGCATATTTCTCTTCTATCCATTGACACCTTAATTAATGTTTATTATTATGAGGAACTTTAAATAAAACTTAGGGGGACACGCTTTTCACTTTACAGGGAAGGGCCATGCGATCACTCATGACTTCGTACGCTGAAGACATAACGGTGTCTATGCGCGTGCATAATATTCCCCTCGTTAGCTCGATTTACGGGATAAAGTGTTCAGTGTAGGTGTATCAGAACATCCCGAGAAATTATTAAGAATTTACACCTACTTATCTGAACAAGAACGCTGGTCACTAATTGCGTAAAATATCAGTACGGGTAAACTGACCTGGATAAATATCGTGGCAAACAAAACGTTGACAATCACGTTACTTTCGTGTGCAATGAGTATCCTTGTGTAATTGATGTAGCGAAAGTATGCACACGCCACCGCTTCAAACAAGAAATTCGATGCCTCTTTATCGAATTGATTGGTGGTTCTAAAAGTCAAATATCATACTACTCCTCACTTGTCAAAAA
This sequence comes from Dermacentor andersoni, assembly GCF_023375885.2. Taxonomy (NCBI): domain Eukaryota; kingdom Metazoa; phylum Arthropoda; class Arachnida; order Ixodida; family Ixodidae; genus Dermacentor; species Dermacentor andersoni. Next base: position 379,669,836 of record NC_092814.1, on the reverse strand, counting down.
TTATTTTAAATTTCATGGATATTCACGTGCAAGTGCTATATTCTCTCATTTCTTAATGCTATTGTAAGCAATGTTGTACCACGTCATTTTCCTTTTTTATTGCCCAACAGTTACGAACAAAGACCTTTACGAATACAGCCCAGGGGTCGAATTCACGAAGGTTTTTATTGGCATGTACCCTTTACCATTGAATAGTCGCCTCGCTAAGAATTTATCCGGCACCACGACTGGCCAGAATTTCGGTCACAAGGCAAGAGCTTTAAATTCGGGCCCCCATTTAGAGCTTCTCAGCGCCATTCCGACTTTATTTTCCTTCTTTAAACACTCTAGTTTGTCACAAAATATTACTTCGTAGATGTCCCACCAGGTATGTTTGTCATTTTTTAGTAGACTGACCAGAGGGAAACGAAGTCCCCGAATTTCTCATCTCAGTCCGCTTTAGATACCTAAATGGTTCCTTAGATGACCACCGTAAGAGCGTCCTAATAAACACAGTAATAGCCACAGATGCTTCTGTCAGTGAAGAGAAGGCAAGAGTGGGCATTTTTTCGCCATCATTGAACTGGTCTTTCTCCCTTCGACTGCGCTATTTTACACCAATATTTCAGGCAGAGTTATTGGCGATCATTTTAGCTAAATAAAGCTTCTCATGTCTATTTCTTCATGAGTAATTATAACTCATTCCTTGTCCGCTTCTTCTGCTTTATCTGTGCCAGATTCATGTACCATTCTCCGAGAATTTTTATTAATTGATCCGCCAATGTTTACGCTGTATACTTTTCGTATGAGTACCAAGGCGCATGGGACTCGCATACAAGCGAGTCAGCTAGCGGCGACATCTCTTAAAGGCCCGGTTTTGAGGATCCTCAGACCTTCGACATTCATCACTGCTCCAAGATTAAAACAAAATTCTGTCGAAGAATAACATCCCAAATTATTTATATTAAATAACACTGATTTCTAGCCCCTTAGATTCCTTTGGCGCATCAGATGCCGTTCAACAAGACAATCTAGAGTTTCATTTACGGCAATGCGTTGCCGACTACCAATGCCTAATTTTTTATTCCCACAGGTCTGGTTTAGCACCTTCCCCTCAATGCTTTTATTACCATGAACCTGAAGCTGTGGCACATTTCTTGACAGAATGTGGTAGGTTCGATGTGCACAGAAAACAACTTCCCTTTGCCAGCTTGGATTGCTCATTACGTTTCCTTTGATACGGCCTCTTAGGGAATCGGTACACTGCAATAGGAACGTATGTGCTGCGTTATTTAATTTTATAAGTCAAACAACGAGACTGCCATATTAATTTAATCGTCTTATCTGCCTCAACATGAAAACGGAAATATTAATTTCAAATTTGGAAATATTATAGCCTGAAAATTTATGTTAAGGATTAGTGTTCACTATTGTCTCATTCATAAATTCCAAAATTTGATTTAACTATTCTTCCCTTTTTACCCAAGGCCACCCGATTCATGGCAGATACCCCGTAGTGGGCTGGGCCATACCCATAGGCACCTAAGCAAATAAATCGCCCCGGTAAGCTTCGACGCGGAACTCTCCGAATTATAGCTTCAGTTGGCCTTACTCTGCGCCGGATTGGTTAGGTATCGGCTAGTTTCTCGTTTTCCCTCCTGCTTTCATTTCTTTTCCATTTAAGTCAGCTTCAGCGATACATCTGAGGCAGCATTGATGTCCAGGAACTCTCCCGGGCAGAGGCGTTTCGCTTGGACAGCCGCTCTTCCACCTGATGCATACCTTTCACCACATTGGTGTGAGGAGCATTCCCGTCGCGCTGGTGCCCTCCAGTAGTGGCTCTATCACCGCAAAGCAATTCACGAGCAATAACGTGCTGTGACTCCTCAATACCAGAGCATCATCGATGTCCGGCAGTTGGGTCCCGCTGGATTCGTGCGCAAGTCGCCAGATCAGGCTTGCGTAGCGCATCTACTGAGGTGCTTGTCATTTTCTTCTGTCCCGGTTGGTCAGCTTATATCACCACATCTTGCATGTGCCAAGGAGCTCATGCGTGGAGTTGACTCTCCATCTGAAACCATGGAAAAGCTAGCCATGGCAGGAGTTTTGGCAGTTTACCGCGGTAATCGCTGTGGAATATAAGGTTCCCGACTTAATCGGTTATTGCGACATTTAGGGGTACATCGTGCCCATCAGAAATCAAAGTGTAGCCGCTTGTCTTAAGTGTTCAACGTTTTGCTTCACGTCCCCTACAATGCTGTAATTGCGGGCGCACCCACGTGCTGGTGGGTGCAAATCTGGATTTCGGTGTTGCACATGTGGTGAGGGCCAATCTAATATCGACTGCATTGCCCAAGACAAAAAGGGTTGCCTCTGTGAAGATGAACACACAGCTGACTATTCAAATTGACCCGTTCCCGTGCAGGAAGCGCAAGTGCTACAAATTATTGACTTGATGAGGTGCCCTAGAAGAGAAGCTATGATGATTTTCAAGGAGAAGGCTCATGGGTATACATGGAGTTACCGTAGGTGAAATTTCTTTCACGGATGCGACCTTTGTGCAGATAGTCGAAGCCGTATTTGGAAAGGGAATGACAAAAACGATAAATCGATTAGTCACCAGTCTCTCAAAATGATTACGCCAGCTAATTAGTATTCAGATGGCTAACCCGGCAAAGATAACACCGTATTATCCTCTTGTAACTTGTAAAATTGTAACTCTTACAACTCTGGTGAAAATTGCGGAACAAGTAAGCAATATCGACAACAGGAGTTTGCTTCCCTCTGATGACCGCCGTGAGATCTCTAAGTCTTCGGCGAGTTCTGACCAAATTCACCCGTTGGACTCGCACGTCTCTACTGACGTTGAACTCAATGCGGGAGCCCAAAAACGTAGCTGGTCTCCATTAAACCGCGTTATTCATTCACGCCTCAAATTAGGATCCAAAATATCCGCCTAATAATGCCCTCATGGAGAGCATTTTGGAGAATGTTTCTAGTGCAATGCTATCTTCACGAGAGGGTCTTTAAAGGTATTACGGTGGAACTGCCGTTAACTTTTTACTGCTTACAATTATTTGTAATGTCTCACTGTTCAATTTACTTTATTTATTTATTCAGGTTTCTTTACAGGTTCCGTCAGGAACATTGAGTAAGGGGGGGGGGCGATTGATTGAAACACAATTTGAACAGAAGCAACGCACTATCAAACAATAGAATGTGGTTACATAGTACAAATAAATTAATAAATGTTAACATGACACAAGTACACTATAGTTACAAGAAGGTTATTGTTTGCAAAGGCGCGATAACGCAAGAATGTAAGATACACAAGGGGTGGATACAGCCTGTTCAATGGGCAGGCAATAAGCGCAAGGCAACAACTGGTACGCTAAAAAAGATGGCGACAATACACCCCCACGCAATCACAACGGAACATAGTTACAGTATTTAGGATGTATAAAGTTGATACACTTGGTTGCGGAACGATGCGTGATCGGTTACTGAAACGATTTCGTTGGGAAGATCATTCCATAATGTTATTGCTCTGGGCAGTGTCGATGAGTTGAATGCTTGCGTGTCGCCGTAGATGCGTTTGAAAGAGCGATGGTTGTTTAATCGATTGGACATGCACATGGGGGATTCTAGGGGTAGAGCTACAAGTGCAGTTTATATACTTGTGTACCAAACAAACGATAGTGACAGAACAACGGGTATCTAAGGATTCGAGAGTATTATCAGTTTTTATTTGAGTTATGCTGAGATGACGGCTGTATTTTTAAGAGATGAAACGAGCAGCACGGTTTTGTATCGCTTCGATCATGGAAATTAGATATTTTTGATGATGAGACCAGATTGATGGTGCGAACTCTAGCTGAGGACGGACGTATGTTAGGTAAGCAAGTTTACGGACATTGGTCGGGCAGTTTCGTAAATTACGACGCAAGTAACCCAAAGTTATGGAAGCCTTGGCGCAAATGGTGGTGATGTGCAAGGCCCAGGAACGATCATGTGTTAGATGCACGTCTAGGTACTTTGATGGAACTTGGGATACAGGTGTAGTATCCAAGACATATGTAAAGTTATAATTATTGCGTTTGCGACTGAAGGTTATGAGCCCGCATTTGGATGGGTTAAGAGTCATAAGCCAGATTTTGCACCAATGGGAATGTTAAGGTAATTTTGCAGAGCGACGTGGTCTTCGACATCCGTAATTGTACGATATATGATACAATCATCCGCAAATAAGCGCATGCATGATATGTTAAGCGGTAGGTCATCTAGATACGTCGTTTTGCAACTTGGCTAGCCCCAGATAGAAAATTTCATTTCAGAAATTATCGCTCTGCTTGTTTAGATCGGTCTGCAAGAAGTGGTGGATTACTTAGATTAGTCTCAACGAGAATGTACTACACAGCCAACATAGCAATGCAACTTTTCTCCCCTGAATTCGACATTCTAGCAGGATCCTTAAGTCTTCCTTAATGTCGTTCATTTTCTATCATGTATGTATACTATTTTTCAGGGGTTCACAACACACGTCCACTGTATAGCGCAATTCCTATTAGCAGGAATTATTTTATATCTTCGGGTAACTTTAATTCTCTTCACCTGGCATGGGGTTTCAAAATAGATGCATGCGGCCCTCGACTGTGAGATTGGTCACAGGACAATAATATATCATGTGATAACTCAGGACGTCCTACTTTAGTTAGAAGTTTATCTGCTTCTACTCTAGATTAGCCATTCCTAGGGTTAAGGCTTTGCGTATCCTCTTGGACAACTATTGACTGTCACAAATAGTGACCCCATTCCGGTGATTTCTGAGAATGTACGTCCGGTAACATTCTGAGTGTTTCAACCGCGAAAGTACATAAATGACAATAAATTTCAAAGCAATTTTTGGTCTTCATTGGCTTGCCTACCTGAAGGGAATTCTAATGAAAAAAAATTAAGCATTTGTTCTCTCTAAAAGGGATCCTACAGTACAGCTGAATTTGAGGAAATTTTAATTTGAGCGCAAGTTAAAAATAAATCCTCCTTGCACTGGTGGAACCATGACTGCTCGCGGCATTATAGACGAAGAAAAGCCGCCTGGAGGAAACTGCTACATAACCAATGCCGTAGAAAGAGCTCAGACTACAAATTATTTGCACGTAAGTTTAGACAAACTGTGTCGAAAGCAAAAGATGAAATTAACATAAATCATTTTTGTTTTATTTCCAAACCCAATAACAAATGCGCTACATTTTGCTTTCTTAGATATAAGAAAAATATTCCCGTTGCCAGGAAACATAGAATCTGCAGTTTTATGGTCACAAGAAATGTTCAATTGATTCATTGGAAGGTATTGTTAAAGGGCTGCAGCATCCCTTTTCTTTTACTGTTCATCCTGCTACCTTGATTTCGCCTATTGATGAGGATTTTACGGAGTTATCTGTGGCTCAACTGTCAAATGTGTTACGGAAACTTCTGATGGCGGCTGCAAACCCTGTGGAGCCACTTCGGGACATGTTAAAGATCTTATATAGAGAGCCGCAAGAGGAACTACTAAACATAATAAGTTATTCCGCCAGAGGGGCATGAATTCCATCTGAATGGAGATTTGAAAAGATTGTACTGTTGCCTAAAAAAAACCGGAAGACGGTTATACCTTAGACGTCAGGCCAATTGCCCTAACACCAAATTTGGTAAATTTGATAGACAGAAAAAAAAATATGGATTTGACGTGCCAAAACCACGATCTCATTATGAGTCACGCCGTAGTCACGGCGTGACTACGGCGTGACTACGGCGTGATTACGGCGTGACTGAATAATTTGGATCACCTGGAGTTCTTTAACGTACGCCTAAACCTAAGGACCCTAAGTTCTTTGAATTTTAAACACTTATTTTATATTTTATAAGTGGGCACGGCGGAAGCACCGAGACCATGCGTCTCATGAATCCCTTCTTGTTTATTGTGCAGGCCGTCCTTTTCACTTCTTCACCTGTACCGGCCGAGGAACTGAACACCGACAATCTACCTAATGCTACTACGACTGCGCAACAAGTTGCCGGGTTTGACACATCGTTTCACGGTGCCGACGATTGTCTATGGAGCCTGCGCGGTTGGAGAGCTACGCCAGACGTTCACGTGATACCAACGTCATCTACGTCTCCTACAGGGGTGTACTTAAGGGACTGCACTACACAGATCACCAGTGGGCATGGCGGAAGCACCGAGACCATGCGTCTCATGAATCCCTTCTTGTTTATTGTGCAGGCCGTCCTTATCACTTCTTCACCTGTACCGGCCGAGGAACTGAACACCGACAATCTACCTAATGCTACTACGACTGCGCAACAAGTTGCCGGGTTTGACACATCGTTTCACGGTGCCGACGATTGTCTATGGAGCCTGCGCGGGTGGAGAGCTACGCCAGACGTTCACGTGATACCAACGTCATCTACGTCTCCTACAGGGGTGTACTTAAGGGACTGCACTACACAGATCACCAGTGGGCACGGCGGAAGCACCGAGACCATGCGTCTCATGAATCCCTTCTTGTTTATTGTGCAGGTGAGGCAAGACCATTTGGTTCATTCTTACCGTAGCAACAACGTATGCCTCTTGCTTCTGCCGTGCCCACGGTCCATTTTTGATCTTACATTGATGATGTATCTCTGTTTTGTTAATTTGTTACCCTGTTGTGGAGACATTGAATCTAATCCGGGTCCTTCTACTGAAGACATTCTTAAAATCATACGCGACGACATACGAGACCTCAAGCAAACAACGAACAGTAAACTTAAAGAGTCTACTGACAAACTGAACGCCATTGACAGGAAATTGGATAACATAGCTTCAACGGTCACCAAATATACGAGTAAAGTTGATGCCTTGCAAGAGACAGTTGACAGCTTACTTTTGAAGATTGACGACCTCGAGAACCGAAGCAGACGTAGTAACCTCATCATTTTTGGAGTAAAGGAAGCAAAAGGGGAGCATTTTGCCTCTCTTGAGTGGACAGTATCGAAAGATATCTTTCACGACCTGTTGAAGTTGCCCAACGTGGGCATTGAACGAATCCACAGAATCGGTAAGCCAACAGAGAAGTGTCGTCCAGTTATTCTCAAACTTGTTGATGGGAGAGACAAATTTAGGATTTTGAAAAACTGTGGTAAATTGCGAGATACGGAATTCAGTATTTCGGAGGACTTTTCGCCTAGGGTACAGTCTATCCGCAAGAAGCTTTGGGCAAGTACCAAAGTAAACAGGTCCAATGGGGATAAAGTCATCCTTGTTTTCGACAAGGTTAGAATCAATGGAACCCTTTACTTTTGGAATGAGGCGCGGAACGAACTTGTTCAGGCTACTAGGCAATGACCACGCTCTTGGGATGACTGCAACCAACAGTGCAATCCAAACAACCCCCCACCGCAGCCGATAGTTTTTCACAACCAAAGAGCTTTTTCCTTAATGAATGTCAACGCTAGAAGCATTTTAAATAAATCGAAGATCTGGAAGGTTTACTCATTGCTTACGATCCTGACATCACCGTGGTAACAGAGACTTGGCTTCACGATAGCATAGATGATGCAGATGTTGTACCTGTAACGCATGAAATTATCCGTCATGATCGCTGTTCAAGAGGGGGAGGTGTGGCACTTCTGATGAAGAAAGGCACTCAGTATACGCTGGTTCCACACAATAAGCAGATTGAAATGGTGTGGATAGCTGCCAAACTTTCCGGCCAAAACGCACTTATTGGAGCTGTCTACAGGCCACCCAATGCTGACATTTCTATGCTGGAGGCACTACACGACTTTCTGTACGACAACAAAAAGCGCTACAGTTGCGTTATAATGAGTGGCGACTTCAACATACCTAATATAGACTGGGACTTGATGTGTGCTACGTCAACATGCCAACACGCGGATCTGTTGCTAGACATCGCATATGCCTTCGATCTACGCCAGGTAGTGCATACCCCGACGCGCCAGACTGCCGTATCAAGTTCGATTCTCGACCTCGTCTTCATATCCGAAAACGTCAGTCAACTAGGTTATACTGTCGATATCGTGCCCGGTATATCGGACCATTTCTCTGTCCTTTTTAAAAGCCAACTGTGGCGTGAAGCTGAGCGCAGCAAGCCAAAGCCCTACTATGATTTTAATAATGCGGACGATGTCAGCATACTAGATTTCTTAGAACAAGACTGATTTCTTTTTACAGTGTCACAGAAACTTTACAACTGTTAATAGTTTGTGGCTGCACTTCAAATGTGCGGTGCGTCATTGCATGAATAAATATATCCCGAAACGACATAAGAGCAAACGTCGAAGCCCCTGGATAACGCGCGAAATCATTCATATAAAGAGGCGCGTAAAACGACTATCGTCTAAAAACCAGAGAGATAGCGGCACCTTGGCTGAAATGCGATCGGACTTGCGTTCGAAAATAAAATCGTCCAGATTCACTTTTTTTAACGTCAAAATGCACAACTTCCTTTCCAGTGATCCGAGAAAGTTTTGGCTTCACTTGACGCAAAAGAAGGAACCAGTTAATAAATTGAAAATACACGATAAGGACGTCACTGACCCAACTTGTATAGCAACGGCATACAATGAATATTTTTCGTCCGTTTTTCTGCGCAGTGCCGATAACAATATAGATTTCAGCCACGCAACTATGTATGAACTTCCAGAGCTAATAATCACAGAAGAAGGTATTTTTTCAGCATTGCTTAGCTTAGACATTAGGAAATCTTCGGGACCCGACGAAATCCCAAATGCATTTTTGTTTAGATACGCGGAGTGGTGTGCCAAGTATCTTTATATTATTTTTAGCAAAAGTTTGGAGAAAGGAGAAGTTCCTTCTGACTGGAAAATAGGCAAAATTATACCAATACACAAGACTGGCGATAAGCTCACAGTAACTAACTATCGCCCAGTGTCGTTGTTGTGCACAGCTAGCAAGGTATTGGAACATTTTCTTTTCAAACATTTAAGCAGTTTTCTCGAAGGCAACAATTTTTTTTATGAACAGTCAGCATGGATTCAGGCGTGGCCTTTCAGCAGTGACACAGTTACTCCACATTACTAATGATTTGTTTACAGTTCTTGATAACAGTGGCCAGGTCGACATAATCTTTCTAGACTTTGAAAAAGCCTTTGACCGGGTGTCGCACTCCAAAATGATATTAAAACTAAAGCATCTCTTTAGAAATGAGCGTATTCTGAGGTGGCTTGACTCTTACCTAACGCAACGCCAACAATATGTTCAAATAGGTGACTCTAAATCATCAATGCTTCCAGTCCTTTCGGGCGTACCTCAAGGGTCCGTCCTTGGACCATTACTTTTTCTTGTTTATCTGAATGATCTCTCACTTGACACTGCTGTGCAATGCCGATTTTTCGCGGATGACTGTGTTATTTATCATGCCATTCAAACTAAAGATGATCAATTACTCTTAAGTAATTCTCTAACATCAATTTCTAACTGGTGCCAGACCTGGAAAATGGGCCTAAATATCCCTAAGTGCTCGCAAATGACCGTAACAAAAAAGAAGAGTCCACTACCGCATGAATACAAAATTAACGACGTTGGCGTTACTCTTGTCGATACGTTTAAATATCTGGGGATTGAAATATCTCGCGATTTAAGATGGAGTGCGCACATTAAAAATATAGTTTCGTCAGCCTCAAGAAGACTATGGTTACTTCGGCAACGTCTGAAGCACTGTACAAGCAAGACAAAACTAGTTGGTTATACTTCACTGGTGCGTCCTCTACTTGAATATGGTGATGTCGTTTGGGACCCGCACACTAAGACTAATACAGATAAGCTGGAAAAAGTACAAAAAAGAGCACTCAGGTTTATTTTTAATGCCTACGGAAGACAAGTGTCACTATCTGATCTCCGTTCAAGGTCTGGTCTTCCAACACTGGAGGAACGCCGTAAGCTACACCGTCTGAAGATGCTTTACACGATAGTGAACGGCCAAACTAAAATGAATTTTGACAAATACTTACAGTTTAACATGTGTAGAAGTACCCGCGGAAAGCACGAACTTACCCTTATTGTACCCCAGGCTAGAACTATCGCTTATCAATTTTCATTTTTTCCTAGAACGATAAGAGAATGGAACAGGCTTCCACAAGAGGTAACGAACAAGCGTACTGTCGACTCTTTCTTATCGGCTATTTCTCAGTTGTGAGCGAAGCACGCAATTCTTCTCGTACCGAATTTTTATTCAACTCGTGTCATTAGTTTCAGAGATATTGTTCTGCGCAGTAGCGTATAAGTATGATCTGTGTTGCACTATGTGTGAGCTCGTTGTGTTCGAATTTTATTTTGACATTTTCTTTGCTTGTACAGTATCCCTTTTTATTTTCTATGTACCACTCCTGCTTTGGCTGCCAAAAAGCAGCTGGCAGTATTTTCAAATAAATAAATAAATAAATATACCCCTGCAAAAATATTCTATGTCAAACGACAATTGAAGCAGCTAGTAGTAGGCTACGCCGTGGGCATACCTTTTTTTGAATTTTTATTTACACAGGACTGATCTAGCACTCTCACCGGTTTGTCCTTAGTGTAGGGAAGATGAGACCGCAGAAAATTTTTTTTAAATTTAGCGTCGCCAATTCATTCGATTAAGAAAGGGAAAAACCCCTCCACCTTCTTGGATTTGATTTAAGTGTACAAAATTTACTATCCTTGGGTGGATCCACTCTTGGATGCTGCGATGGGAAGGCTAGCGCTGCCAGCTAAGACTTTTTTAAGATCAGTGAGATTTAAACTCTAAATTTAGATTTTTAAGCTTCCTTTTCTTACAACCAAATTGAAATGGAACAGTGTTATTTTTATGGTTCTGGTGTATTTTTTATTTTCATAACATCTGCCTTTTCAATCTCTCTTTTTCGATTCTAACTTAGCTATCATTAAATTTTATTCTTTCATATTGTACTTTACTTTAACCTACCTGGTTCTTGGCCAATCGCCCAGAGTGGTGACGTGCCAGTATTTCCAAGGATGTACATCTACATGTACATCTACCATACGCAGGCTACTGTCACTTGAACTTTTGCAGCGTGATCCTGTTGAACGTCACCATGAAGAGGGCTGCCAAACAGCATGATGATAAGTGCGACCCCGTTGTCCCAGGGCCAAGTCGTCGGAAGCGGTTTGTCTCCAATAACGTCGTGGTGACTCGTCCTGCGCCAGGTCGACCCAGTTCGCCGCCGTGTACGCGCTCGAAACGTGAGCGCTTCCAAACACAAATGGCCCAACAAGAGCCGCTTCAAGGCCGTAGGGTGGTGCCAGGACTTCGCCGAGCTTTGACAGTACGCCGCTGCATCCTAAAGTACATCACTAAGGTTCCGAAGCAGGAGTCTAGCCCACCTGAGACCGGTCAGCAGTGAAATCCCCAGTGCAAGTAGCAGCTCATCAGTGATCAAGAGAAATGTAATGCTGACCAAGATAAATATAACCAGTAAAGAGGCAGTGCGAGTCGTATTTTCGGGATCTTGTCAGAGGCTTTCTCTGGAATCCCAAGAAGCAAATTTCGGACACATTTTGGGCGTAGGTGTCGGCTGTTGCATGTTGGTGTTTTGGCGTCGTCGTTAAGAAGACGCCGCGTCTGGCCACGCTCGATCGAAACTTAATGCAAACAAGATGAAAGCAAATATCAAGAACCATGACATTCACAATGGCGTAACGCGCCGGTAAAAGGCGCGTGGTATGGTATGCGATGCAAAAACCAGGGCACGTATTCACGAAAACTTCTTGCTCCATAACTATTCTTAAGAAAACATTGAAGGGAATCTTTATGGCGGACATATTATTAGTGAAGGCAGCCGGCAAATGGCAAGGACATTTACGAATGAAAAGCTTTTTAATACGGCCTCACTATAAGGTAATCAAAACGATTTTAAAAATAACTCCAGTTAAGGTACTACGCCCCGCGTGAAAAAGTATTTGAGTATGTCTATGGAGTACTGCATACTAAAATCAGGGCCTTTATAAGGAGCGATTCTTTTCGATCGATTCCATTCATTTCTTCACAATACACAGCTCATGGCCGGCTGATCACGGCGATCGGCCGGTTTCTTAACGTTCCTTGAAGGTTTCAACGTTTCTTAACAAGAACGTTGGTCATTGCTAGCGTGCAACGTCAATAGTGGTGAACAGACCGTACACAAATTGTGGCAAAGAAACTATCAACTATTAAACTAGTTAAACTGTCCCTGTCGCCTTCCTTTCTGTTGTGCTGTCCCGTTGCGCTCTATTTCAAGTTGGTTCTCATATTAAATTATGGTTTTATGTAATTGATATGATAAAAGTCTGTACATGCCGCCGTCTCAAACTATAAATTTGGTCTTTCTTTAGCAACTAAATTGGCGTTCCTGCAGTCACATATCTGGCACTGCTCCTCGCATGTCTGAAAATAATAATGAATTTCATAAGTTTTCTCGTGCGCATCAATGGAATACCCTCTCATTCTGTGCAATGCTTTATGTAAGGGTATCTTTTATCACGCCATTTGTCTGTAAAAAGCGTGAAAGATGGAAGATGGCTGTTGAATATTTATTGTTAAAGCAAAGAATTAAAATACAGCTATCAAACTTTCTGTACACGTTACCCATCAAGTGGCCCCTTTTTGTTGTATATATGAGACCTCTGCCGTTATTCGTTCTTTAAGTAAAGCTGGCGAACCTCCTTAAGGGTTTAATATAATGCCTCTAAATGCAGCGAGAACGAAAGAAAAATTACCAATTTTTTATTTAACTCCTAATCGGCACGCAGACTTCAAGATTGCTCTGCATGTTGCTCCTAACGCTCCTCACATTTGCTTAAGATATAAACTTGGTGAGTATTAAAGTTCTTTTTCGGAAAACCATTAAACTAGCACATAAATAACCTTTGCGAGCGCATCTAGTCGCAGTGACAGCTTCGGTGTAAAACTAGGAGTTTCCTTCCAGTGGTGGCGCGGAATGAATGTGGTCGGCGTACAAAACAGAATGTACTAAAGCCATTGTAGCGCAAAGAAACACAGACAAAAAGAGGACACCACGGGCGCTAATCCTATCTTCTTCTTTGTTCATGTCTCTTAGCGCTACAATGGCTTCAATACAGATCAACCAACTCGCCCAAGAAGTTTTACTAAAGGGAAAATGTTCCGCGTTTGAAACATGAACGCGGCCAATCTGAACACGATAAATCTGAAAAATTGCACTGATGCTATGCAGATATCGGCATGCACGTGAACGCTAACAGCGCTTGAGTGTCACCACAAAATTATATTTGATATGGCAACTGCTTCATCCATGGATCTACGCAACAAGCCCCAGTTGGTCTTCTGTGGTTGGCGTCACGCATTTCCTACGTGACGCGCAATGTGGAAGCATTCCGGCAAGGCGTTCAAGTACTAAATATACGCACAATCCCCTTTGAATATCAGGAATCGAATTCACAAAGCTTTATTGTTCGTAAGTATACTTTGCCGCCAGCTCACCGCCTTTGCCAATAATAACATCAGTATCAGGATTGGCTGAGAATTCCTCTCACGAACAGTTCAGTCATGAGAGATTTTTGTGAGCATGGCCTCATATGACTGTATCAGGAAGGAATTGTGTATTGGGAACTCGGCAATTCAGACTGGTGTAAGTTAGTACTTCCAGGAACCCACAGTGCAGTGGTTTTCTAAAGGTATTATGCTTATTGTACCATTCTTACTCCCGCATTCTAGAACCTTTTTTCACTGAACACTCCACCTTGACTCGAGAATGTAGATACGATAGCCACCCTTCCATAGAAGTGGCACGCGCTTCATGATCATTCACGGCGATTCTAGATAGTTAGTCGAAGGGCGGAGCTGCGCTCAAGTAGGTCGAGTGGAAGAAGAGCTTCGAGTCAAGGAGAATACGGAGCTCAGTCTGCTTTGTTGTGCCGTCTGCTGCCTAGCTCCTTGTCTTTCTCTTCGCTATTGAGCGGAAAGAAAGAAAGCATTCATCACAGCAGCTGCTACTGTGTTCCGAACCCGTGTCTCCGCCTCGATATGTGTTTCAGAATCAGGAGTGATTACCAGTGCGCGAACGCGCAATTTTGGCACGCTGCTACTGTCTGCTATCTAGCCCTTAAAACGTCGCTCTCGCTCACGAAACAATCGCACATGCCCAAGGTCACCTAATAGAACACTAAAAAGCTGCGCGTTGCCTCCGCGATAACGTCAGTTACGACTATATATGAAACCGTTTACACAGCCTCCCTTGCTGTTAAGATATGCCACCTAATAGACTTTTATCACTTGCCGAGCTAGAATTAGAACGATATCTACGCCAGAAGATGCCAATCATTACAACAGGGGACGTTCATGTCGATAATCCACATACTCAAATGTCTCCTTTACGGAGTTTATGAAAGAGGCAATCGATATCGAAAGGGCCTTCGAATAATTTGTGCCCGCAGCAGAAAAAGAACGGGTCATCGGCTATGTGTTCGCTATGAAATTTACTGACATTAATGCACCTACATACGTATCACACATCACAATCCAAAGATCCCTCATATGTGCAATTGGTAACAAATCCGAAGCAATGGAAGTCTCAGAATGACCACTACTGATTGTAAACAAAGTTCCCTTCAGCAATACGCTGTTGCTACATTGCTTGAGTGCTAGTTGGGCAAACGCATCGAGAATTGGGGTCAGTCGAAATCGTGAAGCGAGTTTTTTCCTACCCTTCTGGGCTCGGCGTGGCTCCGTCGGTCATCCAATCAATTTGTTCCCTCGTTGCTTTAGAACAACCTGCCGCGCAATAAAAAGCCGGCACATCTCACGCCCTGTGGGAATCGTTATGCAGAACAGCGTGCGGAGAGCCTACAAAGTTAACGAAACGACCATGAGAGCACCAAAACGTAGGCAGCTAGATACATACGTCAAAGTGGCAAATGTTCGCCTAGAAATGCTTCGCATTTAGAACTTACCTGCCGGTTGGTGAGATTTGACCTTGGTTTCCGAAGCTCAGCCGCCCAATTTTCTACCCATTGTGCCACGGACGCATACACAGAACGACACAACACTACCAGTACTTCCTTCGCCAAAGCTAGTGCTTGTAGACATTTTGCACGTGCGCCGTGTCGTACACCGTTTTACTTATGAAAGTGAGATTGCGCACTCTTCTAGGTAAGGACGGAGTTCTTGCGCCGGAAAGGAAAAGTTAGTGAGGCACTTCAGACTCCTTACGGGCATTGACTGCGAAAGCAGTATAACTCTTTCACGCGATACCTTTCACTTGGACATGTGCTTGAATTGGGCAATGCCACTTTTGAGGTTGGACCACTCAAATTTTGGGGGTAGGCCAACTCAATTTTGCAAGTGGGCCAGGTCGGTTTGGAAGGTGGGTGAACTCAATTTTTGAATTGGGTGAAGTCAATTTTGGCGGTGGATTAAGTCAGAATCAGGAGTTTGCCAGGTCGGTTTTGAACATGGGTCAACTCAATTCTGGAATTGGGCAAAATAAATTTTTTGGGTATGAACCAACCAAAATTTGGGGGTCGGCCAAGTCGATTTGGAGGTGGGCCAAGTTGGTTTTGAACGTGGGTCAACTCAGTTTTCCAATTGGGCAAAGTCAATTTTTGGAGAATTTGGCCACCCAAATTCTGGAGGGTGGGCCGAGTCAATTTTGGGAGTGGGCAAGGTTGGTTTTGAACGGGGGTCAACTGAATTTTCGACTTGGGCGAGGTCAATTTTTTGTTCACCGTGGGATTACGCAGTGCGAGCCGCAGCTGGTCCAGAGCCGGGAACGTCAAGTCATCAGTTGGCCCCGTGGGTTTTGGTACCACCGGATGTTAACACCGGACGCTCGCCGGATTTACTGCGTCATGGTGCATGTAATGCTTCCGCATTAATGATTCCGCGCATCCGCCCCTTTATTCATTCGCAACCATATATGCTGAGCTCCAATTTTACAGTTTGAGTTCAACAAAAAAGGGCTGCTGTTAGCATGCCTTGTTTAGTAAAGCTTTCTTTGAGTCATGAGCTAGTTTATGCGCTACATGTCTCACAATCTTATTGAAGTACAGCGAAATCTTCAACACTAGGCCCATGAGCCAATCAGAGGAGCCAACGTGAGGTGGTGTAAATCTTGCGACGTTAGCAATATAGGAAACAATTTTCAGTAAGTTTCGACCGTGCCGTCTGCCGCAGTAGCTAAGTGGCTGCACGTTGCGCTGCTGTGTACGATCCCGGCCGCGGCGACCACGCTCCGATGGGGGCGGAATCCTACGCCACTCGTGTACCGTGCAATCAGTACATGTTAAAGAAACCCAGGTGGCCAGAATTAATCCGGAGTCCCCCACTAAGGCGTATCTCATAACGAGATCATGATTTTGGCAACCGACAATCTAACGTTATACCAACTACATAAATCACTAAAAGCATCTAGGCATTCTACTTCTGCAAACATCCACAACAGCTGAGTAGGCTAAGCTCCCTTAAAGCACGTAGGCACGCAAAACTATAATCAATGTGCAAGATTTACGGTGCCATGCGCACAGTAAAAGCTCACCGTTCATATAGGCGAGGGACCTTCCCACGTAAATTGTTAATACGCATCGGACAATTTCCGCATTGGCTAGAGGTCTGCTGCAGTGCTGTACTATAGATGCATATTATTAGATGCATAATACTGTGTATACATGAACATTATTCTCATTGTGGGCCTGTTATTCCAGACATTGCTGGCGCACGAAATGAAAGCGCTCAAAAAGAACAGCCCCATTGTCGGCATTTCGATGTATTTGCCCTTGCGGGTCATTGGTACGAACTGTGTAAATCTTCGCTTTGCGATCACGCCAAGAAATTCATTTTGTAAGTCCCCAAGATGGCATTTACTCACCATTTTCAAGAACGCTGAAGCCGGGAGACGGTCATACAAAGTCCCGCGGCTGCGTCCTATGTAGAAATCATGTAGCTGTTTAAATTACCACAAGTGTTTCTGGTAGGCGCTTGTGCAACAATGAGTAAAGAGAGTAATAAAGTTTTTTTTTTTCTTTCCTGCTTCCTTGTCGGTGACATAACGCGGCTCCACACAAACCGGGGTAATCTCCCTTCTTTTTCCGCTTTCAAGCGCACAGCACAATAGGAAGGTTATCTGCGGTAATTGGGGCGTGCTCCCGCGTTTGATGCAGCGGGCTTTCCTTGATGTGAGAAAATTGCAGCCTTTGTCTACTTTCATTTCCTTCTGCGCTTGTGTGGTGGACATTTTTGAGACATTTCGGTGATAACGGCGGCAGCTCAAAATCTAATGTCGGGCAACGCTTAGCATTAAGTCAGTACACACAGCCTGAGCTGTCGAGTGTTTCAGCTATAGAGTGTTTCAATGCCCAACGGATCGCGGGCAGAACGCTGCCTTCGACCACTCACCAGCTCATGAATTAGCTTTGAGTCATTGTGCGTTCTTGGAAAGCGCACTTTAGTGTAACCTTGAATTGTGGAGAAAGTACAGTTCAAAATTCTGGTACACCGACAAGCCTTCTATATACCAAAGTAAAGAGCGCTGCGCGCTAATGCTAATCTGCGAATTTGTGAAAGCACCGAACGTTCGTTTTGAAATACGGTGTACTGAATATTCTACGTGCATACCGGGTCTCCAAAGTTACCCTAATAGTAATTTTATTAAAACCGCTATATGCCAGCTACCCAAAATCTCCTTGAACAGGTGGTCTGTGCGCCTTGCGCCACAATTTTCGCGACCAATTACAGTCACCAAACACGTAATTAACAGAAAGCTTATTCAATCATTTTTTTTGCGAATATCACCATTGTGGATATAGACATTTGAAAACCCGCCGTGGTTGCTCAGTGGCTATTTTGTTAGGCTGCTGAGCACGAGGTCGCGGGATCGAATCCCGGCCACGGTGGCCGCATTTCGGTGGGGGCAAAATGCGAAAACACCCGTGTACTTAGATTTAGGTGCACGTTAAAGAACCCCAGGTGGTCGAAATTTCCGGAGTCCTCCACTCCTCATAATCAGAAAGTGGTTTTTGCACGTAAAACCCCATAATTTCATAGACATTTGAAAGGTTTAAACAATCATGTATGAAGACAACCTAACTTTGATGATGTGTGGACTGTAATGGCGGAACGGCCAGTTATGGCCAAAGAGCGCTAAACCTAACTTTAATTTCATTTCATTTCATTTATTATACCCTCAAGACCACAAGGTATTACAGAGGGGAGTGGGGTAAAAAAAAAGTTACATAACAAAGAAAGCAAAGAAGGCAGCAAGGGATGTAGTCATACACATGTGAAGCCCGAAGCGATGGTGCTGATTATGGCCGTACGAAATTGTGCTTGGTCTTCAATTGCAATCAACTCGGCGGAAAGGTTGTTCCATTCTTGACACGTCCTAGGAAGAAAAGACTCGTGACAAGCTCTAGTGTGACACTGCAAAACTCCAACTTTGTGATGATGATCAATGTGAGGAGAAATGTAGGTTGGGGATGAAATAAGATTATCGCGCAGATATGAATTATGGAAGTATATTTTATGAAACAAAGCCAGGCGAGAGCATCTCGTTCCTGAGTGCTCTCGTTCCGAGATAATCCTCATCGAATTTCACGCTCAGTCAGCAAATTCCGCATTCAGAGGCGTGAATGTCGACACAACGTCAAGACTGGCGATTACGCTGTAATGTGTGAGGAAAAGGGGAAAAGAAGCCAGCCGTAGCTCGTTTTCACCAGTAGAAAGCAAGAGCGCAACTGTTATCAGCTTCGCCCAGCATGCATACGATGTGTCACACGCAATAAGCTTCGTCACAATGGGAGCTTGGCGTTGTGTCGAGATCCAGGTCCCTGAATATAAAATTAGTTGTCCGAATGGGAAACTTGATGACGAATATCTCGGAACAGGATCAGTCCGGGAGCATCAAACTAAGTGGTGTTGCCTTCAAATATGATTGTACGCGTTTCGAATATAAACATATACTATATTCTTCATGGCAGAAAACTTAATTACAAAGTTTCTGTTAAGTATGCAATCGATCAGGCACGCTTTCAAGGGAGGCCGAGCACCCCGCGCCCCCTTGATATGAAATTCTTCACCTATTTTTGTATAAGGAATACAAGTACAAGCAGCGATGCGTCCATTTCTCTCCCGCTAGGGATACGCACCTGCTCGTGGGCAAAGAAACTAATTTCCCTA
The DNA here is from genome assembly GCF_023375885.2 of Dermacentor andersoni. NCBI lineage: Eukaryota > Metazoa > Arthropoda > Arachnida > Ixodida > Ixodidae > Dermacentor > Dermacentor andersoni. Next base: position 379,650,667 of record NC_092814.1, on the reverse strand, counting down.
CGTTATTGTCACAGGTAGGCATAAATATATTTTTGCCAAGAGGAAGCCCAATGCACCAACGTATACACAACTATTTACATGCGAAAGGTCAGTGGCAAACATGCAGGCTGGTACACAGGTGTCAGCTCCAGGAAACAGTTTAGCATTTCTTCGTCCCTCTCTTGCCCGCACGGCCTTGTCCAAATGCACCGCAACATAAACCCCACGGCTGGAGCAACGTCCGTACTTCTTTGAATGATAGCGAACTAAATGAACAGCATGATTTTAAATGGGACACATGGACGATGTCAGTTCGTAGCTGGTATGACGACGGGGTGTCTTCAAAAGGGCGATTTTGTAATTTAAGTCAGTTAATCTTCCGAATACACGGTAGGGCCCGGTATAGCGTGACAACAGTTTTTCGGACAGGCCGACGTGGTTACTTGCAGACCACATGAGAACGAGATTTCCGGGAGAGAAGTCAAAGTTCCGGTGATGACTGTCGTAGTAATTCTTTTGTGACGCCTGAGACGCTGTAAGTTGGTCACAGGCAATTTGGCGAGCCATACGAGCCCGACCAACGACGTCATGGGCGTATTCCGTGGTGTGCCGCGATACCGAAGGTAGTAGGGTGTTGAAAGGCATACTGGATGGCGGCCAACCAAAAGGTAGAAAGCTGAGAAGCCGGTGGTATCATGACGTTAAGAATCGTACCGTAGGGGCCGATTCCGTCGTTCAGTCAGTCCATTCGTTTGTGGGTGATATGCAGTTGTAAGCTTGTGTTCGGTGGGGCAGGAACGAAGTATGCCTTCGACAACTTGCGACAGGCACTAGAGGTCCCGATCTGTCAGCAGCTGCCTTACTGCGCCGTACTCAAGAATCACGGCCTGAAGTAAGAAGTCTACTACATTTGTAGCACAGCTGATGGGCAGGCAACATGTAATAGTACAGCGCGTCGCATAGTCTGTTGCAACGGCTATCCATCTGTTCCCTGTTATAGATGTGGGGAAGGGGCCAAAAAGTTCATGTCGACACGGAAGAAAAGCTCCGTGTCGGTATTGACGACATGGAAGAAAGGCGGGTAGGACTGGCATTACCGGTGTCAATCTTATGGGTAACAACAGAAGTCTGTCTCAGCGGGTGATCCTCAGAGTGAAAGACGTCGCGACAAGACGCTAGGACGCTACAGACATCCGCAGCCTGTTCAGGAAGCAGGTCATGAGCGATCATCTTTGAAAATATGCCGGGATCGGACTTTGCGGAACTGATCTGACTGCAGGTGGGTGCAGACGAGGATGGAACATCTAATAGAGACAGCAGCATGTTCGGCGGCACGAGCGACATGCCTTTCGGGATAAGTTGTGTACATAAACTGAAATTTAAGACAGGAAGAAATATGTGGTTGTCGGCGATAGTCACAATGGTATGAAGAACGGCACTTGTGCGTAGAAAGAGAACATTGACTATAGGAGTCAGCACATACATGCCGTCAGAAACCAATGGGAAGCACGTCAAGGTATATAATGCAGCTTGAGGCGTCAGCGGTACAAAGCCTACAGAACATAAACGGGGCTCAGAATATTTTGGAGGACAGTAGTGATTAGGCAGCACGAGTTGGACGAGGTCAGCAGCGCCGTCAGTTAGTGCTAGATGGTGAGAAAAATAGTCGAGGCCGGAGATCAAGTCAGAACACCTTTTAAAAACGGCAAATAAAATGGTAGTGCTGAAACCAGCAACGCTTATTCGGGCCAATAATAATAGTTGTTGCTCCATCGGTGAACCTAATAACACGAGATGTGGCAGCTGTAAGTGCTCTCTTCAGCCGTAACGAAGCTGGTTGCTCATCACCGAATTACGGGCTCCAGTATCAACAAGCGCTGGGACATGTACGCCGCCAACTTCTGCACCGACTATATTGCGTCTAGTCGGCATGGTGAGACGCTTTCGCAAAGATGTCGACAATGCAGTGTCACCTCCGTGAGCTGCGTCCTTTAGTTTTCCGAAGGTACGCGCCCAGGTCAGAAAGACGGCGACAAGAGATGAGACTGGGCTGACGTGGACAACTGGCGGCGACTTTGCGGCGAACGGGACTGGTGACTGCTCGGAGATGGCGAACGACGGCGCCATGTCTTAGTACCGTCGGTGACATGCAGGTTAGGCTGCGCTTGCAGCTGGAACTGGCAAAAACTGTCATCTGAACAAGGGCTGTTTGAGAACGGCATTGACGACCAGCTGTGGTGACGGTATCGGGTGACGGTGTGATAATCCGGTGTTCGCCACTCTGTCATGTTGCGAGAACTTCGAGGGAACCGCTGATTTTGGGTCTGCACGAGCGAAGGACGTTCAGTCGGCCGGGAATTGGTCACGGTGCAAAGTGACTGAAAGCTGACATTGGTGAGTTCTTGGCACACAATAGCGTGAATTAGGGGAACCACAGGAACGCATGTGCGAAATCATGACTATAAACGCATCGTTTTGTGCTACTTTTCGACGAGGTGCGTGCGCAGTTCGTCGCAAACAGGTTGAAAACAGGTTGAAAAGCCACACTTGCGGTGTGGCATTTCAACTGCCTGTGTGGGAGAAAGGACGCGCATGGGGGCGTTGCTCGTTGTGCGAGACACGTTTGCGACGAGCTGCGTGTGCAGCTGCGCTTCTCACTGTCGTGCCCAGGTTGGACCGCGAGGCATGTATACACGGCCGCGCAACAACCGCACAAGAAAACGACGCTTCAAGCAGACCAGAACACACACACGCACAGTAGGTTTATACAAAACAACTTCGGTTACTTAGATTATCCTTTCCGATCGTTTCCGCACAAATTTCTCGCCCACAATAATATACCTTTTTTTGAACGGTGGTGAGGCGGGGGCAAGTGAAATCACTCATACTTCTATGGAGAGCATAGTGAGCCTAATCAGCCTGGCACAGAGGCACGAGAGCGCGTCGGCAGGAAGGCTCTGCCATTTCAGAAAACACAGATGGTAGGGAGCGCTGCGCCAGGAGGCACACCAGGCTTTGTGCCAGTCACCGACTTGAATATGGGGCTCTGCTTTCATCATCATCAACATCAGCCTGGTTACGCCCACTGCAGGGCAAAGGCCTCTCCCATACTTCTCCAACTACCCCGGTCATGTACTAATTGTGGCCATGTCGTACCTGCAAACTTCTTAATCTCATCCGCCCACCTAACCTTCTGCCGCCCCCTGCTATGCTTCCCGTCCCTTGGAATCTAGTCCGTAACCCTTAATGACCATCAGTTATCTTCCCTCCTCATTACGCGTCCTGCCCATGCCCATTTCTTTTTCTTGATTTCAACTAAGATGTCAATAACTCGAGTTTGTTCCCTCACCCAATCCGCTCTTTTCTTATCCCTTAACGTTACACCTATCATTCTTCTTTCCATAGCTCGTTGCACCGTCCTCAATTTAAGCCTTTAAGCGTAAGCCTCCAGGTTTCTGCCCCGTACGTGAGTACTGGTAAGACACAGCTGTTATACACTTTTCTCTTTAGGTATAATGGCAACCTGCTGTTCATGATCTGAGAATGCCTGCCAAAGCACCCCAGCCCATTCTTATTCTTCTGATTATTTCAGTCTGATGATCCGGATCCACGGTCACTACCTGCCCTAAGTAGATGTATTCTCTTACCACTTCCAGTGCCTCGCTACCTATCGTAAACTGCCGTTCTCTTCCGACACTGTTAAACATTACTTTAGTTTGCTGCAGATTAATTTTTAGACCCACTCTTCTGCTTTGCCTCGCCAGGTCAGTGAGCATGCATTGCAATTGGTCCCCTGAGTTATTAAGCAAGGCAACATCATCAGCGAATCGCAAGTTACTAAGGTGTTCTCCATTAACTCTTATCCCCAATTCCCCCAATCCAGGTCTCTGAATACCTCCTGTGAACACGCTGTGAATACCATTGGAGAGATCGTGTCTCCCTGCCTGACGCCTTTCGTTATTGGGATTTTGTTGCTTTCTTTATGGAGGACTACGGTGGCTGTGGAGCCGCTATAGATATATTTCAGTATTTTTACATACGGCTCGTCTACACCGTGATTGCGTAATGCCTCCATGACGGCTGAGGTTTCGACAGAATCAAACGCTTTCTCGTAATCAATGAAAGCTATATATATATAAGGGTTGGTTATATTCCGCACATTTCTCTGTCACCTGATTGATAGTGTGAATATAGTCTATTGTTGAGTAGCCTTTACGGAATCCTGCCTGGTCCTTTGGTTGACAGAAGTCTAAAGTGTTATTGATTCTATTTGCGATTACCTTAGTAAATACCTTGTAGGCAACGGACAGTAAGCTGATCGGTCTATAATTTTTCAATTCTTTGGCGTCCCCTTTTTTATGGATTAGGATTATGTTAGCGTTTTTCCAAGATTGCGGCACGCTCGAGGTCATGAGGCATTGCGTATACAGGGTAGCCAGTTTTTTCTAGAACAATCTGCCCACCATCATTCAACAAATCTGCTGTTACCTGATCCTCCCCAGCTGCCTTCCCCGTTTGCATAGCTCCCAAGGCTTTCTTTACTTCTTCCGGCGTTTCTTGTGGGATTTCAAATTCCTGCAGACTATTATCTCTTCCATTATCGTTGTGGCTGCCACTGGTACTGTATAAATCTCTATAGAACTCCTCAGCCACTTTAACTATCTCGTCCATATTAATAATGATATTGCTGGATTTGTCTCTTGACGCATACATCTGATTCTTGCCAATTCCTAGTTTCTTCTTCACTGCTTTTAGGTTTACTCCGTTCCTGAGAGCATGTTCAAATCTATCCATATTATACTTCCTGATATCAGCTGTCTTACGCTTGTTGATTAACTTGGAAAGTTCTGTCAGTTGTATTCTAGCTGTAGGGTTAGAGGCTTTCATTCATTGGCGTTTCTTGATCAGATCTTTCGTCTCCTGCGATAGCTTACTGGTATCCTGTCTAACGGAGTTAGCGCCGACTTCTATTGTACACTCCTTAATAATGCCCGTAAGATTGTCGTTCATTGTTTCAACACTAAGGTCCTCTTCCTGAGTTAAGGCCGAATACCTGTTCTTTAGCTTGGTCTGGAATCCCTCTATTTTTTCTCTTACCGCTAACTCATTGATCGGCTTCTTATGTACGAGTTTCTTCTGTTCCCTCCTCAGGTCTAGGCTAATTCGAGTTCTTACCATCCTATGGTTACTGCAGCGCACCTTGCCGAGGACGTCTACATGTTGTATGATGCCAGGGTTAGCGCAGAGTATAAAGTCTATTGCATTTCTAGTCTCGCCATTCGGGCTCCTCCACGTCCGCTTTCGGCTATCCTGCTTGCGGAAGAAGGTATTCATTATCCGCATATTATTCTGTTCTGCAACGTCTACTAATAGCTCTCCCCTGCTATTCCTAGTGCCGATGCCATATTCCCCCACTGACTTGTCTCCAGCCTGCTTCTTGCCTACCTTGGCATTGAAGTCGCCTATCAGTATAGTGAATTTTGTTTTGACTTTACCAATCGCCAATTCCACGTCTTCATAGAAGCTTTCGACTTCCTGGTCACCATAACCAGATGTAGGCGCGTAGACCTGTACGACCTTCAATTTGTACCTCTCATTAAGTTTCACAACAACACCTGCTGCCCTCTCGTTGATGCTATAGAGTTCTTGTATGTTACCGGCTATATTCTTATTAATCAAGACCTACTCCTAGTTCTCGTCTCTCCGCTAAGCCCCGGTAGCACAAGACATGCCCGCTTTTTAGCTCTGTATATGCTTCTTTTGTCCTCCTAACTTCACTGAGCCCTATTATATCCCATTTACTGCCCTCTAATTCCTCCAATAGCACTGCTAGACTCGCCTCACTAGATAACGTTCTAGCGTCAAACGTTGCCAGGTTCAGATGCCAATGGCGGCCTATCCGGATACAGGGATTCTTAGCACCCTCTGCTGCGTCACAGGTCTGACCGCCGCCGTGGTCTGTTGCTTCGCAGCTGCTGGGGACTGAGGGGCCGGGGTTTGATTGTTGTGTTCATATGGGAGGTTGTGGCCAAGTACTGCACTAGGGTGGCCAATCCTGCTCTGGTGTGGGAGTGCGTTACCGGTTCTGGTCACCGGGATCAGGCCGCACTCCAGGCCTGTTTATGCAATTTTATCAACACGCGTATTTTTTTTAATCCGGTGAAAAATTGCGCGGCACCGGGATTCGAACCACGGTCCTCTTGCACGCGAGGCGGATGTTGTACCTCTAAGCCACCGCTGCACCCGGCTCTGCGTTCATGCATGACCAAATCTAGACAACTGGTGGTTCATATACAGCACCAACAGCCGCAGTGAAGACTGTATGCAAGCTGTACGCGGTCGCAGTCATAAGCTGTCCTTCTCCCCGCTCATCTACTCGGCGTTAAATGCCATGCCTTAAAAAGGGCTTACACGTGGTAACCCGGTGGCTAAGGTGATGAGCTGCTGAACGGAAGCCCGCGGGTTCAATCTGGGCCGCATTTCGATGCCATGGGCGAAATGTACAAAAGCTCGTGGACTTAGTTAAAAGAGGCTCTGGTGACAAAGATTACCAAGATTAATCCAAAGTCCTCCACGTCCGCGAATTGCCTAATTTCATCACTCAACTTAGACATCTGCCGTCCTCGATTGCGTTTCCCTTCTCTTCGTACCCATTCTGTAACCCTAATTGTCCAACGGTTATCTAACCGGTGGATTACATGACGTGCCCAGTTCCATTTCTTTCTCTCAATGTCGATTAGAATATCGGCTATACGCATTTGCTCTCTGTTCCAAACTGCTCTCTTTCTGTATCTTAACGCTATGCCTAGGAATCTCCGTTCCATAGCTATTTGCGCGGTCCTTAATTTGTTCTCAAGCTACTTTGTCAGTCTCCAAGTATTTGCCCCATATGGCAGCACTTGTAAAATTCACTGATTGTACACCTTCCTTTTCAATGATAATGGTAAGCTTCTACTCAAGAGCTGACAATGTCTGCTGTATGCGATCCAACCCATTTTTATTCTTCTATGAATTTCCTTCTCATGATCAGGGTTCCCTGTGATTAATTGACCTAGGTAAACGTACTCCTTCACAGACTGTAGAGGCTGACTCGCATCATTCGTCTTCATGCGGTGACATTTTTTTGACTACCTCGAAGTGTCCGTGGTGTGTTGCGCTGGTTGCAGCTGGTCATTCCATGTGCAGCACAAACAAACAGACGAATAGCACCGGGCATTGCATATAAATATTTTTATTGAGGAAACCCCCGTTGCCAGAGCCTTTTATAAAAAAGCTCCTCGTTGGCACCCTGTGTCACAAGCATGGCATGACGTAGGGCCGCTGACAAGGAAGGCAAGCGAACGTTCGATGTGTGCCGAGACAACATCATTCAACAAATGCTGTTTATCTCCTTTAATAACTCCAGTAGACAGAGGCGATTTCGCAGCACTGTCGCACACGTCCTGCTGCTGATGTGTGACTGCCAGTGTGGGCTTGATGCCGAGCCATCCGCTAAAACAGACGACGAGACCAAATAAACGAAATGCTTGTTGATTCGTACGCAGCCGTGCTCAGAGGACGAGCGACAGATTCAGCAGAAATGGAAGGCGTCTGTTCTTCGCCTTTAGTCTGAGAAAGAAACATACGCGCGCGGACGTGGGCGTATCAGAATAGCTTCTGAACTTGGTCGAGCTCCATGCCGACGAGCCGGACGGACGTCTCGAAAGCCCGGCTAGCCTCGCGCTTGTCCAGGGCCCTCCAGTTGACCCAATCGTCCTTGCAGTCGACTAGGTACTTGCCAGTGCTTTCCAAGAACCGGTCGTCCACAGCCGCGTACAAGACGGTCTGGGCTCCCTCCCAGGGCGTCTGCATAATACGAATTCCACAAAAACAATGTCTCTCAAAATATGAAACCCGCAAGTCTTTAAGAGAGTTCTAAGGTCTAAATAACTTGTCACTGAGGAACTTAGGTATCGCAGTAGCGAAATTTTTGGCCAAGTCTTTTGTAAAATCCAGCAGTTGCTGCGTATTCATGATTACGACAGCGCGAAAAGAAACGGGGCGAGTGTTTTCAACTGTCCGTACGAATACGCTTTTTCTACGTCTTCTCGGACCAATCTGAATGAGAATGACAAAGATAATGTTAAACTGGAGTAGCTGCTTCGATTCATTTGGTTAGCCGCTAGTTCCCTCAGACTGCTATGTTTTGTGATTTTTTGTATCTTGAAAACATATTTTCCTGGAAAATGGGCGGAAGGCGACAGATCCAGGACGAACCGTGACTCTTCTCCAAGCGTAGCTATTTTGAGCACAAATCGTAGCTCGGCTTTCAGTGCAAGACTCGTGACGTTTTCATGGCCTTTCGCTGCAATCAGTCGTAGTGCCAGGAGCATCTTGGAAAGCAGGGCAAGAAGTCTCGAAGCCACGTGGACCTTTCCTCTCAGTCCGGTCGCCTTACTAGCTACTATGGCTCTCACGTTTCCCTTGCACCGCTCACGTGCCATGCTTGGGGCGCATGTTGAAGAAACTCAAGAGGTCGAAATTAAACCTGACCTCCACCCCACGGCTTCTGTCATAGCCTGTGAGTTGCTGTCGCACTCTCACAATTAGTTACTTCTGTTTCTATTAGAATTTGAAGTATTGTGGGCGCTCATCTATTCCTCGTAGTGAGGTGTGCTGCTATCATGGAGCAGAAAGAGCACCTGGTGAACTGATTAACTTTTCATTTTGCGTTTAGGGACGCAGGTTGCATGTGTATGTCATCCCAGTGAAGAAAAGCGCAGGTGAGTTGAGTTACCAAACAACTTTCAAGAATAATAAAAAGTCGAATTCCAAGGTTTTGTCGTAAGCGTCAAGCAAGCTTGGGAATTTTGGTAGATGTACCTGTCGTCGAGTCGGAGCTTGAAGAACAAAAAAAAAAAAAAGAAGGCCGTTCCGGCCCGAATGGGAAAGCATTGATAGCGATCGCAAAATATTGGGGAACTAACCGAATTAAGATTCCACCAGATTTACCGGCCGTGTAAATTTTACTGAACGTTCACTTACTAATTCCGCTAACGATCATGGTGTCAAGCGTGCACAGGCAAACGTGAACAGATCTCACTCGATGAGAGCGAACGATCGCTGTCGCAACGCTGGTGTGGTGAAGAGCGGCAGCAGCGGCGAAGAAACGCTTCCTGCTGCCTTTAATTTCAACGCGTTTCCAAAACTTGAGATTATGCGACCTCCAGCCCCACAGAGGGGCACTCTCTGATAAGTGCGCGGAAAGCGACCAGTCGTATCCGCTTACCTAGCATTTGAACCTGCGGCAGATTACCTCCAAGATAGCGCACGTCTTGCGCAGCCACGGTCGGGCTGCGTTTTTACAACTGCTAGTAGGTACAGCGGGGCGTGGCGCTTTTGACGGCGCTCGACGTTTCTGCGCAGGCGCGAATAAGAGCGGGCGCGAGAGAGAAAATCTGGGGGCTTTTGCTCCTTGAATATATGACTCAGCCTAGGCACTACGGAGGAGGTTTCTTAGAGCGCGTTGTATTGGTTTGTCCCCTAGACATGCCGGCATTGCGGAGTGCGGTCGATTTGGTTTATACGCTCCGTCATTAGCTGCGCGCGCGGTGAGGCAGTGGACGCGGACGCCGCGTGGTGATCGCTGTGTCTGAAGGGACAATGTTTTGACTGGTGTATAAGTAGCGGGTCGCTTTTTTCGTCGCGACGATAGTTCAGATTTTTTACAAGCACTGCTCCAGGAGGGCACATTTAACCGGCAAACGGAGGCCTCAGGAGAGCACCTGAGGTTATATTAAAGCAGGTGGTGAAGGATCTCCGGGGCACCCAAGCGGTAGCGGGGGGATCAAAGCTGGAAGCAGGGCGCCCTGTGGGTTGGGGCCCCAGAGGCCGAAGCGTGCCAGGGGGTGTTCGCGTAAAAATATGTCTGTCCGCGACAGCTGGCAGCCGATCTTATACTCCGCTGGCACGCGCAGGCCTCTGCGAGCCCCAACCCATGGACCAGCTTCTAGCTTTGATGTTCCCGTTGCCGCTTTGGTGTCCTGGAGGCGCCGCGAATATTGCGAAATAGTGACACGTTCTTTTCATTAGTAAAAACACGATCGAATAAATATAATTGCGTCGAGCCGCCAACTTGCGATGCTAAGTTCAGCACTACCGCGCCCCGCGACTTCTGCCGGCGCGCATAGGGACAAGCGCATACAACGCGCGCCAAGAAACTCCTCCGTAGTACCTAGGCAGAGTCGCATTTTCAAGGAGCAAAACTCCCCACATTTCCCCTCTCGCACCCGCTCTTAATCTCGCATGCGCGCAAACGTCCGTCGTCTCCGCAAGTGCCACGCCCCACTGCACCTACTAGCAGTTAGAAATACGCGGGCGGGCTAGAGAAGGAGACGCAGGATTACCCGATCCTTATTCGAAGGTGCCCCCTAGCGCGATCTTGATCACGTTACCATAGGCGCTGAGAGGCGTGCCCGAAAGAGCTGAATAAAATAGCGCCTGATCCTCTTCCCAATCTGTCTCTCTCTCTCTGTCTTTCTTTCTTGTGTTTTTCACTCTCGTTACCACGTCCCCTCCCCCCCCCCCCCAAGCCTTTGCACATTGGGCGCGTGGTTAGAAGGCGTGTATCGAGACACCATCGTTCTCGTCACCCTCGCACTTCCCCTTGCACCCATGTTATTGCAATTCGACTTTATACAGAACCGCATGGTGATGCCGATGTCGACGATTCAACGACGGTTTCCGTAAACAGTAACGCGAAAAACAAAGCAGGAACGTGACGAGCGACATGTACCAGAAGGACTCGTTGACTAAACTCTTGTAGCAAACCTGCAGTCATCTCAAGGTGACGTTATAATGTAAAGACTATGACACCGCTGCACTTGTGCAAGCTCGAGCGATATTGAAAACAACAGGAAACAACAACAACGCCATTACGAGCGTGAGAAAGTATCCATAACGCTCACACCACTGCCCAAGTTTGTTCATCCCAGTTGAAGAATGAGGTCAGTTTATACCGTTGAAGCCTGGCGTCTTTTGCGCACCATTGCCCGGAAACGTCCAATAATACCGCAAGTAAGCCCATCACTTATCTTGCCTCGATATGTTCTTTTAGGTAGGCTTTATAGCATCCGATGACAGTATAGGTGCAAATACTTTTCCAGGCTTGCGTGCGTGCAACGTTTCTAGAGAAAACGCATGTTTATGTGAACAGTCACGCCTGGTAAATATGGAATTCGGCACTCACTTTTCCAACGGTGTTGTAGAGGAAGCGAAGAAAGAGCGCCATCAACGATTCCCTGTCAGCGATTGTGGTCTTGACAATGCCCGGATGTACCACGTTCACCGTCACGCCTGCAAGGGAGATAGAGGACCATGACAGAAACATAACTTCTCAAGATGCTCCGAGCTTCATGCCTATAACTTTACGTTCCACGAAAGTCTCCGCAAGTTGCAACTCTTCATTAACCCTTTTCTTGCGTGGCGATACCGGTTTAGGTACCTCAGCAGGAGGGCCGCTCTAACTATTCAGCTTCTCTGACTTCAAAAAAGGTCCAATCTATGCATCCCTACATTGCATCATTTGCGGTTTTACCGTAGGCACCCAAAATCAACCAACCTACCGATCTTTGGTTAACTTCCAACTCCGACAAGATGTCAGATTCTAAGCACAGAATATCATTTTCAAACCCCCTATTTATTGTAGCCACAAAGTGCTGTATGTTTCATTATTGCTGCATTCCGCTACCCGTTTGTATTTAGATTATCTTGGGGACGCTAGAGTAGTACTTTCATTCGTTTACGTATACACACAGGTATATATATCGATTGACTATGAGATGACTCCCTGTTTAATTGATACCACATTATCGCTCATCTCTTCATTAAAGATCATAATTCCAGATTTCTCTGTGCTAAATTTAAAGCCTAGATTCGTCGCTGTATTGCCACTTATATTCGCGAGTCTCTATAAAACCATTGCATTGTCAGCAAGTAGAGACAGAGAGAGAGAGAAGGGCTGAAGGAAAGGCAGGGAGGTTAACCAGACTGAGTTCAATTTGCTAACCTACACGTGGAGTGGAGAATGGGGGAATGAAATAAAGAGAGTGAGAGGACACGCGTCTATATCGCACTTTCACATGCACTAAGCTAAGTACAGCAGGTCAGCAGCCGGGCACTCAAGTCTGTTGCCTTTAGCGTCCGCATGACGACAGAGTCCTCGGCCAACACCGGCACCTCGGAGCAGCCGGATGCGCACGCCGCATTGCACTATTTTTTCTTTGCTGGTGAGCACACCTAATGGGACGGCAGGAGCAAAATCTGCCAGTGCGCGCAATCTCGGGAGGCCATGGCTAATCCTTAACTATGGCGGTGTATGCGTGCCTCTGGCTTGTGTGCGTATAACTATTTATGAGGCCTGCGCGCCTCCGACGTTTGTTGTGTGGATGGCTGTGCGGTGGTTGTCCCATGGTATGCGAATAAAATGTGTTATGTTAGAATAGGTTTTAATTGAGCTAGTTTGTTCATAGCTAAGACGTGTTTTAAACTGATGAACTGAAAAAACAACAACAAAGGAGTAAGGGATGCAGGCAAGGACGTCGCTATGCTAACAACTGAATTTATTTTCGCGCTACGATAGACACGCAATCCCCTGAAGATAGGTGGTTACATGTAATGCAATCACCCATCACCTCTCTTTACGTAGCCGATACGAGGCGCGGACACTATGTATATGTCTTTTCCTTTTTGCGCGTGCCCTGCTATACAGGGTATTTCAGGAAACTTGTGCGAAGGATTTAAAAAGAAAAGTGCTAAGCCGCAGCTGAATGAAACTAATGGCATATGGTTTGCCATTATGTGGCGCTCCTTGGAGTATCTTTTACATTCTGCTTAATTAGTTAATTAACTAAGATGAATTAGGCAAACTTTTTTATATTCCCTTTAGGGCCAAGCGTGTTTTGTTGTGTTGTAGAGGGTGTTCAGAAACGACCGATACAATTTTTTCGTGGCAACATACATGCTGCCTGGCGATTTTTTTCCGCCGTTTAAAGAAAGCCCGCGAAATGTGAAATAAAACCACGTCACTGCGCTCGTGCGCTAGCATACTGCAGCGCTTTCGATCGCGTTTCGTGCGAAAGAACCATGGCGAATTGAGCGGCTACGGCTCTAGGCATCGGCTTCACAGTGCGTCAGCTTCTTTGGCGGTGGCGTGCGGAAAGGAAGCGCCGCCGTCCCTGATAAGCGATAGGCTCGACGCACGGTTAAGAACGCTGTAATATGATAGCCCACGAGCGCAGTCATGTGATTTTATTTCATGTTTCGAGGGCTTGCTTTAAACGCCGAATAAAATCGCCACGCAGCACGTACGTTGCCACAAAAAAATTGGATCGGTCGTTTCTGAACCCCCTCTACAACACAACGAAATGCATTTGGCACTAAGGTGAATATTAAGAACGCTGCATAATTCATCTTAATTAATTAAGCGGAACGTAAAAAAAAACACTTTAAGGAGCGCCACACGACGGCAAATCATATGCCATTAGTTTCATTGAGCTGCGGCTAACCACTTTTTAAAATCCTCGGCAGAAGTTAAAGGGGTGGATACATCATAATATTCGTTCATGCGTTTGTTGATTCAAACGTTGCGTCATGCTTCAGGGAGCACGATACACACAGCGGGATTCATATATATCGGATAAATAATTTAATAATAGCATTATTATACCGAGCGATTTCGGTTTCGGTTTCTGGGCTCCGGGGGATGCTATGACGTCACAGAGGAGGACACGCAACATGGCTTGGTCACGTGGGCCACAAAATATAGTGACGTAAAACGATGCTGCGTCGTCTGCTCATGTGTACGCGTGCTCTCCCAGCAGAGGTAAACAACTGGCGATTTGAAGTGCGTGTCGCGATCATTATAATTATTGCGAACAGTGACAACAATGGTAAGAAAATATTGCGGCTTGTGAGAGTCGGTGATTCATTCCGAAGCACCGTAAGCTGTAGCTTTGAAGTGAACCGGAAAAGGCCTAGCGACGATATCGGCGGCGCCGAATGATCAGAGGCGGTGAGGCTGCCGTCGGTGCCAGAGTGACCGCTCCTCGGTCGCTGATTGGCCGCTTCGCCGTACGGCTGCCGCACAAATGGGTACCGGGCCCGTCCTCTCTACGGCAAGGAAATCTCGCCGTTCGCGAGCAAAACCGCCGTCGCACGGGGGCCCGCGAAGGGCAAACGGCGTGCGGCGAGCCTCCATGCCGGTAACGTGGACGGCCCCTCACATTGAGAAAGGCCAAGCGAACGTGAGACCGCTCCGAGCTGCCGAGCTATGCGACTATGCGAGGAGAGAAGCGGACATCACGAACGCCGCATATCCTGGTCCCTTTCGGAGTCGGCCGGCTAGTGTTACACGCAGTTTGCCGTTCGCGGGCCGCCGTGCGGCGTTGGTGTTGTCCACTCCTCTTGTGTCCGTGTCTGCACGCCTTACCCCTTCTTTGCATTAAGAAAGGATTTCTATATGCCTGTAGCTCGGTCATAGTGGAGGCTATGCTCGGGCGCTCGGCTCAGCAGGCTCCGTAATCGGCATTTCATCGCTACTCATCATACGTCACGTATTTGTGCTAGCGTGCTATGACGTCAATATTTTCGTTCCTCCTCTGTGACGTCATAACTGCCGCGCTAGCGATGGGTCTCGACCACGAGAAGGAGTTTTTAATGACTTTTTGGAGCTGGATTAAAATTATTTTGAAATGTTTGCAGCGTCCAATACCTCGTTCTCGGTGTCCTTGCATACGGAAGGAGCCTACAACAGGCTTTTCATAGCCTCAAAATTTGGTGTCCCAACCCCTTTAGGTGAAACAGCCTGTATATGTAGGCGCAAGAGCGAAAATACAGTTGTTAGTATAGCGACGACTTAGTACTTTGATTTAGAGCTTAGCTCTTAGGTGGCCGTTCCTGAGGTGAGCGTCGGCGTCGTCGCTCAGCATCCTCGTAACTGAGCGAACGAGCATAGAAAAAGGGTTAAAGAGCGAACGCGGAGTGCGGATGAAAGACAGCGATAGCGAAGAAAGCGCGGGTAGGAAAGCGGAAGAGGAGGGTATGGCGAAAGGCGTCAGAAGAAAAGCGTAGGGCCGCGCACGACTGGCTTTGCGGCGACGTTGGGTGCGAGGTGGCGCCAGAGTAGTGCGCGTCGTTTGTATGGAAACAAAGCGCTGCATGAGCGGAGGGCTGTCTGCGGCGGCTGCTGTGAATCGCGCCCATGCGTCATGATTAGCGAGGCAGTCGCGCCACATGAAGCTGCATTTGCAACGTCCTGCATAATATTGTCCACGCCAGCCAATATATCCCGAAATGAAAACACGTATAGAGCGGCGTTCAAATTTTGAATTATGGAGATAAATCGTAATCGTCTGTGAATTTTTTTGGTTCAGCTGTCAAAAAGTCATCTTAGCTCTATGTTTTCCGCTTGGTTGATTTGTCTTGCTTCACGCTACACCGGTCAAAAATCAAGCTATACGCACACATAGAATTGCTACAGCTTTCGGTTGTCTCCTTGCGGCAAGAAAACTTTACAACAGTTTTATAAATCGCTAATAACATGAAAAAAAGAGGTTTTAGTAATTTTTATTGAACCCTTAATAAACGCACATACGTCATAATTGGGCTCTGCATCACCCTTAAGATTTACCACATTCTCTCTTAATATAAACCCATCAAATTGTGTACTTCTCCCAGGACACCATGAAAACACACATATAATCTCTTTGAGCATTTCTATATATAGTCGCAGTATAAGAGCTCCACTATAAAAAATCATTCATTATGCCTTGCCGCCGATTCTCCCGAAGAAAAAAGATAATTAAAAAAAAGAATGCTGATTTCCACTACCATGATAGCTCAAAGCACGACATGTTTTGCAAACGTATCGCAAAAGCGCTAAACCATGCATTTTACTTGAAAGTCCGCAATGAAATGCAAAAACCCTCGTACTAAGCTCGCGTTGCACAAACGCACAAAATGGTCAAAATTATTCCCGCTTTTCTCACGTGGTATACTATATGAAAGGCGCACAATTTCGCATATGGCAGGTAACCGGTGCCCTTCTCCTTAAGTAATGATAATGGCCACGTGGGCTTGGATGATTGGTATTTTCGATCTTTTTCCTTTTCTATTTTAGGTCTGGCTGTGGCATCAACGTTAAAGAGTTTACAAGGTAAATAAACACCTAGATTTAGTACCAGTCGTCATGATATACGTCCTGTACAATTGATGCCCGGCGCCACAATTTGTAACAGTTTTCTCATATAGATCTCATTCCGATTGGTGTCAACTTTGGAGGTAACTGACGTATTTAACGTCATCAGTATAATATACGCATGAGTTAGCATGTGTTCATTACTTTTACAGCATACAGATGGTCAAAAATGTACACCTTTGTAAATGTTCCTCGTTTAAAGTGCCATCCTTACGTTGTTTTGTGACGTTTAAACCGTATTCATAAAAAAACGAATATTGGAGTCACCATTATTTTTCCGTTACTGTCACGCACCATAAGCATAACTTCGTACAGACCTTTTTACGTACAGCTTTCTTTAGTGCAGTGTAGAGCACTGCAGTTAGTTGCCTGGCTGCGTTCGCAAATTGTCACTTGAGGAATTTCTAAAATATATTGAATGTTAGTGCTTTGCACCTAGTTTTATTCAATTTTTTTGGCTGTGTCGTACTATACTTTCTTGTGCTTTTGCATTATTCCGCTCCTGCTATGGCCCCTATTAGGGCCGCAGTATGTACAAATAAATAAATAAATAAATAAATAAATAAATAAATAAATCGATGCGCGAACAAGAAGAAAAGCTGTTCAGGGCACCTGCTAGCGCAATCAGACAGCAGGTCGACCTGCAATCCCTGTGTACACATCAACTAAGCGTAGTGTAGCCCATTTTGGACCCTAAATTTATCCAACGTTACAAATGCCAGACGAATTTAGAAACGCAGCAATACACTCTATCGTCTGCCAAAACTTCAGAAGGCAGTGGAATTTGTCCCCCAAAGGCACACGGGCCTCGACCAATATGCGGGCACTCTATACTGACGTCATGAGCCTTACGGCCGGTGACTCTGCCGACGGAGAACATGGCAGCCCGACCTTCGAACTGGGCCCAGTAGCGTCAGCGGTACTATTTCTTTAGTCGCGGAGCCAATCGGCTGCCGCACTTCGGTTGTCTCGGCGAGGACTCTCCGGCCTTCTTAAGTTGTACCCGATTATAGTCGTTTTCCACTTATTCTCGCTTGAACATAGTTGCGGACAGTGTACGTGTTGTCTCAGTGCAGCATGCATTTTCCATTTGTGCGGAGGCTTCGCCACACGTGCTGCCTTGGCAGTGCGCATTTTCAGGCAAAAGACGGTCGCACACAGTTACCTCAAATCTCAGCGCAAGCGCACTCCGACGATAGGGACAAGTGAGCCAGGGGCTGTACAACGGATGGATGGATGGATGTTACGAGCGTCCCCATTGGAACGGGCTGGTGGGTTGCACCACCAAACTCTTGTTATTTTATTGGCTATGTACTACCTATGCTAAAAAAGAAAAAAAAAGAAAAAAACACGATGAATTCCAATAACCAAAGTTTCTGAACCCCTATTGTGAACTTTGTTTTTGTCTGTCTCCGTGTTTTGTCGTTTCTCTACTTTTCTTCTATCAATCTTCCAATCGCCTCTTACTAATCTAAAGTGCGGACATGTTTACTTTATCACTGCTCTCGCTCAACCCAAGGGCTTCAAGGCGGACAGTGATTCCTAAATCGACCACTGGGCAGATATGTCACATTCTAATAAAACATGCCCCATCGTTTCCCTATCTTTACCACAGCAACCTAATGCTTCTTCTTGCATCTCGCTTTATAAGTGCGTGTTCTAGGGCATCTTGATCTCGCTTCGAAAAGTAGTGCGCTTCCCTTGGAGTTACCATAAATTGTTTCTTTCCTGATTTCGTTTTTTCTTGTTAAGTAGTTACTCAGGGCAGGTTTCTTTTCCCTTGTCGCCTCCCATGAGATTATCTCAGCCTCTCTGACTTTCCGCTTGACGTCCTTTAACAAGGCTGATTCTTGGGCTAGTTGGTACGGTTTACACATAATGTCAAAGCGTTTAGCGCAATTCAAAAAAGACAGGGACGTCACAGAGACACAGGACAGCGCTAACTTTCAACCGATGTTTATTGAAGCACAGAGGCAAATATATAGCGAAGCAGGTATGAAGGATACAACAATACAAAAGATAAATCACACTCTACGCATGAGCAGGTCATTACCGTCCAGGAACGCGATTTCTTGTCAGAAAGATTAACTGACGGTGTACTAACACAGACTGCTCCCTTTTTTTCGAATCAGCCGGGCTTCGATTATTTCACGCATGCAGCGGTCTTTGCTCCTGGCCTCCACTGTGCATGCGCCGAACATTGGTCTGCACGTTTTGCTGGGACTAATGTTCGGCGCATGCACAGTGGAGGCCAGGAGCAAAGACCGCTGCATGCGTGAAATAATCGAAGCCCGGCTAATTCGAAAAAAAGGGAGCAGTCTGTGTTAGTACACCGTCAGTTAATCTTTCTGACAAGAAATCGCGTTCCTGGACGGTAATGACCTGCTCATGCGTAGAGTGTGATTTATCTTTTGTATTGTTGTATCCTTCATACCTGCTTCGCTATATATTTGCCTCTGTGTTGCAATAAACGCCGGTTGAAAGTTAGCGCTGTCCTGTGTCTCTGTCACGTCTCCGTATTTTTTGAATTGCGCTAAAGGCTTTGACATTATGAGCATGACGTTCTTTGTTGCTCCGTTGCTCACCATGCAAGCCGCATGCTTGCTGGTAAGCTTCCTGGTTCTTTTCCTCCCCTATCAATCGATGTTCATCATCATCATCAGCCTGGTTACGCTCACTGCAGGGCAAAGGCCTCTCCCATATTTCTCCAACAACCCCGGTCATGTACTAATTGTGGCCATGTTGTCCCTGCAAACTTCTTAATCTCATCCGCCCACCTAACTTTCTGCTGCCCCCGGCTACGCTTCCCTTCCCTTGGAATTCAGGCCGTAACCCTTAAAGGGACCCTGAAACGATTTTGGCGATTTTCTACAAACGTACTGAGTCGTTAGAGTAGGTCCTTCTGATCATTAATTGACACATCTAAGTGCTCTGCGTAAAGCGTGTAATTTATTATAAGGTTTTAAAAATGTACATCGCTGTCGATCGCAGCGCACTGCTCGGCGGAATTTTAAGCCGCCCCTACCCATATGATGCAAATAACCCATATGACGTCACATGGGCGAGCTATCTGATTGGCTGACCAGGGCGCGTGGTCGATAATTTTTCCAACTTTATTGTGAACAAATGATGCTCGTAATAGTTGGAATGTTAGTTACTTTGTCTTTGTAAAAAGAAAATAACTTAAAGAGAATACACAAGAATAGTTTTTTAGTACACTTGAGCACTTCCGGCACACAGCAAGTGTCGTCTGCTTGTGTTACAACGTGCGCAGTCTTTGACGAGAGCTCCGCCGTCAGTGTCGATCAGTCTTTTCGTGAGCACGATGAATCACCCTTGTTGCGTTGTGGGCTGCAGACGTAGCGACTGGAAAGATGTGAAGTTGCGAAATCGTGTCCCTCTGCAAGGCAGCATACGAGCGAACTGGCTGCTGCGCATCGGACTGCGGCTATCCGATGGGCGCCAGGGTTTGCGCGTTTGTGGCCGTCACTTTACAGCGGAAGATTACTAACGCAATAGCGTTTCGCAAGTCCGGTATTAGGGCAAACACAAGCGCAAGGGGACAGGGTCTGGCCGCTTGACTGTGCCGGGATGAGCCATGAGATGAGCAGAAAGGTAAATGTGAATGGTCTGCACGGTGCAGCCACCTGGTGGCACAGAGCTCAACCATACACAGTAGCAGCAACGAAGTGCATTCTTCTTTGCTGCTGGTGTGTATTTTTCGCAGGAGTGTAATCATCAACACGTTGTTCTTATAAATGTTTAAAATGTTTTACACTTGGTTAGAGCAATATTAGCGCTTCGTTTGACTGGTTAAGCGCTGCGCCAACAAGTGTCTGGACCGTGCAGACCGATCAGGCTGCTCACGTACGTCTACTCTGAAGTTCCTTCATCAGCTTGAGTTTATGCCTCCAGTCATTTGCCGAAATGACCAGCTTGCCTGTGGTTACCGGAATACCGGCCACCTTCGGCGCTACGACAGAATGCTCGCAACGCACGCTGCTTCGATGGCTCTCGGTCGACGGCCAAGCGGCCAGCGGAGAGGTCTCGCGCGGGAGGAGGCGTGCTCCAACAACCGGAAGTGGACGATGTGACGTTGCATCGTGACGCAGGACCAGTGAAGGCGGAGCTTAGCGCCGCTCGCTCGGCGAGCGAGTTGAGGAGGAAAGGCATGGCTAGGGAGGAGGGTAACTTCTAATTGCTTGTAACTCTATTAATACGTAACGCTTCACTTAAATTGTGGTGCGAATGTTCTACTTAAGCTGTACCCTATGCGCCTACAAAATTTGTCCGAACCGTTTCAGGGGCCCTTTAATGACCATCGGTTATCGTCCCTCCTCATTACATGTCCTGCCCATGCCCATTTCTTTTTCTTGATTTCAACTAAGATGTCATTAACTCGCATTTGTTCCCTCACCCAATCTGCTCTTTTCTTATCCCTTAACGTTACACCCATCATTCTTCTTTCCATAGCTCGTTGCGTCGTCCTCAATTTGAGTAGAGCCCTTTTCGTAAGCCTCCAGGTTTCTACCCCGTAGGTGAGTACTGGTAAGACACAGCTATTATGCACTTTTCTCTTGAGGGATAATGGCAACTTGCTGTTCATGATCTGAGAATGCCTGCCAAACGCACCCCAGCCCATTCTTATTCTTCTGATTATTTCCGTCTCATGATCCGGATCCGCCGTCACTTCCTGCCCTAAGTAGATGTATTCCCTTACCACTTCCAGTGCCTCACTACCTATTGTAAATTTCTGTTCTCTTCCAAGACTGTTAAACATTACTTTAGTTTAGTTGTTATCGATGTTATGTTGTAACATCGTATGTTGTAATCGATGTTATTCCTCCACAAATACCTTAACACTCTCCCAGTCCATATACCTTCTTCTATATTCCTCAGTTGTTCTTCATAATTAATTTTACTGTGCGCTTCCCTCACTTTAAAACTTGTCCAGCCCATATCACCCTGCACTGCTTCATTTGTAGTCTTCCCGTGAGCGCCCAATGCTTGGCGTCCCACTGACCTTTGGTTGCCATCGAGTCCTGATTGTACCCCTGATTTCAAGCAAACAACCGCATTTACAAATGTGTGTTCTGGAACCATTACACCTTTCCACATACCCCGGAGCACCTCGTACCTATTGTTCCCCCATAGCGCTCTGTGCTTCATTATGGCCGCATTTCTATTCCCCTTTACTGTTACTGTTTTTTCTATGTTTCCATATATATATTTCCTTCGTTTGTAAATATACCAAGGTAGCTATATTAAGTTACGCGAGGTATTTGCTGGCGCTGTATTGTCACTGTTCGCTGTTTTCATTGAGTACCATAACACCTGATTTTTACCGCTAAATTTAAGACCTAACGTAACCCTTCCTGTCCACAGATATTAGCCAGACGTTGCATATCGCTTTGCTTGTTATCTAGCAACACAATGTCGTGCGCAAAAAAAAAAAAACAAACCTGGAAGCTGCTGCTCTACAACTGTATCCGCCTGTTTGTACGATATGAAAGATTACACCCGATATTACTTCCTTCTCGCACCCTTTCCCTCCTCACCATGTACATCATAAACAGCAGTGGGGATTAAGGGCACCTCTGGCTCAGTCCTTTGTTGATATCAACTTTCTCCTCACTCCTCATCCCTTCCCATTCAACGCAAACGGTATTTTCTGGGTAAATCTCTCTCAAAAGCTGTATACAAGCGTCGCCCAAGACTTCCCCTTCCATAATATCCCACAGAATGTTGCGGTATACATTGTGATAGGTTCCTGTAATGTCTAAAAAGGCCACATATAACGGTCTGCTTTCTCCTTTTGGTATTTCAATACACTGAGTAGCAACAAATAAGTTATCATCCAAACGTTTACTTATTCTGAAGCCATCCTGAAGACAAAATGCCATTATTGTCTGCCCATGCTTGCAGCTTTAATTTGATTGCCTGCATTGCTAGCCTCCTATCTTACCGATGTAATGGTTAACGGTCTATACGAGTGAATTGTATCTTTCTCCCCCTTACATTTTTAAATTAAATTCATTCTACTTCGTAGCCAACTGTCTGGTATTCGTCTATCTTTTAAAGTTTTTTCCATTGCTTTCACCAGAGCTTCCTTACATTTTGGTCCTAGTACAAAAATCAGCCTAACGGGACCTTCGTTTAGATCCCTGCGGCTGTGCGCTTAGGAATTTTATATTCGGTTTTCTTGCAGTTGAAATTTATCAGCACCAGCTCCTTTTCCATCTGGTTCTCTTTCATGCTCTTTTCCCCCAACTACAACCTAGTCATCGCCTTGGAAAGATTCGGCTGTTATTCGGTGCCAGTTGGGGCAAAAAACTGGAAAACCTAAATTCTTCAGACCCCGAAGTTGCCGCTTGGCAGTTGGCCATCCAGCGTCGAAAGAACGAGCGTGCCAAGGCAAATCGTGCGGTTAAGACACCGGAGCAACGCGAAGAACGCCTAGCGAAAAGACGTCGCCAAGAAGCTCAACGCTGTGTTATGGCCTCCCAACAACAGCGGCAGGATCAAGAGAGTGTCACAGACGATCCCAAGACTCGTGGGTGCACTGAACATGCTATGAAACTCGGTGAAAGTACGAATGCGTCTGCGCTCTTCCTCTCGGAGTTTGTGAACAATCCGTTTGGACACATTTGTGGACAAGGCTATAGCCGGATAAGCTAAGGTTAGCAAGCAAGGCAAGAGATTAACCAAGCATAACCGTACCTTTACACTACATATATCCTGGCATAGCTGAGCTAAGCCACTGCCATTTTTTTTCCTTTATAACGAACATGTTGCTTCTCTTCGTATTTGTGTCGTTATTACACTTAGAAGGTGACTAGGTCACTATATTCACACTATTTGCTTGGCCATTAGCCAAGTTCTTCCTCAACTCTTGTGACTATATTTGTTATTTGTTCAGCGGTCAAATTTCGATTGGCTGTTTTGCCCTCCTTGCTCTCTTTTGCAACTACATATCCCATTTTCAATATGATACGTTTATGGTCACTCCGTATGCTGCTATACCCTTCCTCGTCAATGACCATTTTTCTCAACTCATCATGGATTCCTTCGGTCATTAGCCAAGAATCAATCGTAGATTTACGATTTTCCACTTCCCACATGGTCTGCTCGTCACACTGAGGCCCCTCATGTTGCTAAAAAAGATCTAGCATTGATTCCCGTCGTTGTCGGTAGAGCCATGTAGATCCTGGATGTGGGCATGCGTCTCACCTAATAGGATAATTTCGGCATCATTGCCGAAACCCTTAGTATCAGCACTTAGGCATTCCACTAACTCTCGCTTCTTCTCTGTTCAATTATTTCAGGTCCATGAATACGTTACTCCCAGCCAAGTTTTCTTTCCAATCATTGTACCTGACAACAATTTTCGCGTACAGCGTCCCCAATCTGCTCGAATCAGCACAGATCGCTGACACAGTGTCCACAGCGCCGAGGCGGCCTCGAATTGGCCTGCCGACCATCAGTTACTCACCGGTCCTATCTCTGTCATAGGATACAATGGCACAACCAAGCGTACAACCCGCCCTGCGACCGCACCGACAAGCGCATCCAGCAAGTGTTTCAGGACTCGTCGTGCTGGACGCCACATTTTCGCCCGCCTGCGCCAAAGAAGCCACACGTTCATGCGGCTCTCGTACCATGTGTCTTGAGCTTGTGCGCCAGGGTTCTCGTGAAGCAGACCATGGCCATCTTGGAGTCGCTGTAGGCGAGCGTGGGCGTCACCCAGGGGTGCGTGCCCCTAGCACGTTCCTCTAGCCGCTGCGTGTGCCCCAGGTGGTGCAGGCCCGACGTCAGGTTCACCACGCGGCTCGGGGCGCTTTTCTTGAGCAGATCTGCGTGCAGCAAGGGGCGTCAACTTCGCACGCGCATACACGGGCAAGCCGCCCACAAAGCGTCGCACGTGATAGCTGACACTTGTTCTCGCATGCTTGCTAAGCCTCCATGGAAAAATTGAAGCCATTTCTGACTGTTGCACCCACCCGGTGGCTCAACGTAGCTTGGGGATACGTGCCCACAGATTTTACCTGTACATTCAGGCTGAAATGTGACCTGCGTCTGTACCGCCGTCAGCTCGTTAGCTCATGTCGATTTGGCTGTTTTTCGCCTTCTAAGCGGGTTGCCCTATTGTTTCTTTCTTAATTTTATTATTTTACGTGTGCTCTCTAATTCCACATAGCTAGTTTCCGTATGTACTGCTGGCAAAGCTAGGTGCAAGAAATCGTGCCCTCTCACATAGTTCCGTATGCAAGGCAGAGTGCACAGAAGAGTGGGAAAACACGCGCATGAGGTAAGTTCTTTGTTCTAATAATAATAATAATATTTGGGGTTTTACGTGCCAAAACCACTTTCTGATTATGAGGCACGCCGTAGTGGAGGACTCCGGAAATTTTGACCACCTGGGGTTCTTTAACGTGCACCTAAATCTAAGCACACGGGTGTTTTCGCATTTCGCCCCCATCGAAATGCGGCCGCCGTGGCCGGGATTCGATCCCGCGACCTCGTGCTCAGCAGCCCAACACAAGTTCTTTGTTCTGGTTATTATTATTATTATTATTATTATTATTATTGCATGCAACTCTGCATACAAGAGTGTATTCTCTACTTCTCCTGAAGGCTGAGTTTACTAAGCTTTCCATGAATGTTAAGGCACTAGAAGATTCGGTCTCATTTGTGTCGAAGCAGTACGATTCAGTAGTGGAAAAGATTAAAAGCTAAGAAAGAGTGCGAAAGGCCCAGGGAGAAGACATTTTTCACTTGAAGGAAGTAGTCATGGCCCAAGCGGTACAGCTTGAGCTTCTTCGGGATGTACAAAATGAGAACGAACAATACAATAGGAAGGCTAACTTGCAAATTGAAGGCCTACCACTAGAGCAAGATTTCAACTTAAGGCATGTTTTAACAGAGGTAGCCATCAAGCTAGATCTATCTAGCTTTTTAAGCACTTATGTAGATGCAGTGTGTCGTGTGCCCAACAAACGTAAATTGATCCCTATATTCCTTATATGGTTCACTTCTGTAGCAGCGAAAGAAGCTTACTTTGAATCACGAGGAAAACTGCGGCTGTTACACCAGAACGATTCTCTACCCAAGCTGTTTTTCAACGATAACTTGACAAAAGCAAATCGTAGTTTGTTTTGGCGTGCAAGAACCGCGTCTAAGGAGAATGGGTACAAGTTCGCTTGGGTTAAAGGCGGCAGGATCTTTTTAAAGAAGGACTAAGGTGCGCCTTTTATCCGAGTAATCGGGCCAGCTAATATTGCTAAGACTGTGTAAACAGCATGGACTCTAGTTTGGGGGCGGTTCCTGATTTTATAAATTTAAAAGATGCGTTTGGCCGGAAGCCACGACATAATTTTACTCCCATTAATGTAAACAGAAGAAGCTTCCCAAAGTATTGGAATGAATTTAGAGAGATAGCGGAAGCGGCTAGCAATTACGTTAACGCCTTTCTTCTCATTGAAAGAAACATACCACACGCATATGCCCCGACATGTTTATGTTGTGTTTATCGTTCATATTTCGTGACTCGGCCTCGAGGGTGAGGAGGTGGTATAGAGATTTTTTTTAGTGACATAAATATTACATTTGGAGGGGATATCACATTCATTTATGCGGAATGTGTGGTCATAAAGCTAAATATATCAAATGCCGATTTAATCATTCTTGCGTCATATCATTCACCATGTCACAGTGTGAGGCGATTTTTGGCAGAGCTCGATCAAATACTCGGCAAATGGAGTTCAGCTGCGCAGTTATGCTTAGCTGGAGATTTGAACATAAATACCCTATGCGTCACGTCAAATAATGTGTCCGATTACTTATCCGTTTTGCCTTCTGGTGGTTTGGAATCCATCATAAATCACCCGGCTAGATAAGAGTGCTTGAATAACCGAATAGTAGCGTCCTGCATAGACGACTATTCCTTGGCTGGTTGCGCCATAAGTCAGAGGTTAGCCGACCACTATTTTGTAGCCTGCCACTTCGTTGCGTTCTCTGGCTGAAGAACACGAGTCGTGTTCTTCAGTCTTGACTGGGAGCACAGAAATAAATCAAACGGAAATTCAGATCACTGATACAAACGTGTGTGAACAACGGATCTCTAATTTCGACTGGTATGTGCTGATTATTGGCAGTGCAGCCTATAAGGTATGTAAAAAGTATTGCGATCAACTTAAACGCTTTGAGCGCCTAAATAAATATATTTCAATGAAAAAAAAGTGCACAAATAATATCAGCTGGCTTAATCCCGATATTATGCGTGCCATATCGTTTAAGGATTGGATCTGGAAGCTATGCAAACGTTCTCCTAAATATGAGAGCTTAAAAGCTGAATATAAAACGGCAAGCAACAGGTTAGTCGGGCTTTTGCGAACAGCGAAAAGAATGTATTTTTTAAACAAATTCAACCAATCGAGCAAAATTCCCGCGAGAACATGGTATATAATAAATAATCTTAGGAGAGGAAGTAACGTGCTTTCTAATCCCATTGACTCATTTCTAGATGACAAAACAGTGGTAGTTAACGCATTCAACCATTTTTTTCTCGAGTGCTTCTGAAAACGCTTTATCCCAACAGGAAAATCATTGTAGGTTGAAGGAACCTGTGTCGCCGTCCGCTTTTATGCCTAGCTTATCAACGCCTCACCTGAAAAGGATTCTTTTTAGTTTTCGGCAAAGTAAACCACCAGGAATAGATGACATATCAGCAAGCACTCTGAGAAGAAACTTCGATGTTCTTGCGAACATCTATCTTTTTAATTAATGGCTTTATAGAAACTGCAATAATTCTCGAGACTCTGAAAACGACTATAGTTAAGCCACTATGTAAGGGAGCCAGGAAAGATAAGTTTGAAAACTATAGACCAATCCCAATTTGGCCGGTACTTTTCCAGATTCTCGAAAAATTCCTGCACGAATGCATGACGTCTTTCTTAATGAAGTTTCCAATTTTATCGCCCAGGCTGTCTGATTTCGTTGCGAATCAAGATACCACAGCCCTATTAGAAGAATTCTCCGATTAAGTTTATTCCGCATTTGAAAACTACTTATTCACCTGTGCGCTATTTCTAGACACAGCTAATGCTTTTGACACAGGGAATCATAACATTCTACTAGCGAAACTAACTTCAATGGGATTCAGAGGACCATTTCACAACGTACTGCGAAACTACATGTGTGGTAGGTCACAGATAGTTATGGCCGACAAGGAAACCGTCAGTAGCAAGCAATGGCTTTCAGCCGGTGTTACCACCTCTTTTATTTAACATATTTGTAAACGATCTTCCTCTCGTAATTGTTAAAGACACTATCTATCAGTATGCTGATGATACGGTAATATTAACAAAGCATATAAATTATGAAAACCCGCCGTGGTTGCTCAGTGGCTATGGTGTTGGGCTGCTGAGCACGAGGTCGCGGCATCGAATCCCGGCCACGGCGGCCGTATTTCGACGGGGGCGAAATGCGAAAACACCCGTGTACTAAGATTTAGGTGCACGTTACAGAACCCCAGGTGGTCCAAATTTCCGGAGTCCCCCACTACGGCGTGCCTCATAATCAGAAAGTGGTTTTGGCACGTAAAACCCCATAATTTAATAAATAAATTATGAAAAGGCTGTAGCCGCCTAGCAAAATACAATGCATAGTGTAATGCACTGGTTTGCGAAAAATTCTATTAATGTAAATGTCAGCAATACACAGTTAACATGTTTTAGAAATCCCTTAAAGACCATAGCAATAAACATTCCAGTATTCTTGCATGACCAGCACTGCGTTTCATGTACGTGTACCCCTGTTCAGTAAGTGGACAGTGTGAGATATGTCGGTTTATTTATTGATAGCAGTATGCTGTGACAGCATAATCTGGCCTATCTGTGTGGTTGCTTTTTAATATAAAAGGTTTCACGCCATTATCGGTAAAGAAAACCATGGTGCATGTTTTTGCGTGCAGCATATTAGGATACGGAATCGCCGTATTCGCTTTCTGCGCACTGCGATGGCAAACGCGAATTGACAGCTTATTAAAAAATATATTGAAAAGTGTTGCCTATGGCTGTGGCCAGATGTCAGCTGACAATTTATTTTCAGCATTAGTTTTTCCTTCGTTTCACTCGTTATTTAAGCAAACTGTTGTTCGTTTTTTTTTTTTTTTTGGAACGACCAATTCAGAGAGAAATATGCAGCCCCTCGACTTTTGAGGGACAACAAGCGTTTCAGTGCTCCTCGTTCATCAACTAGGTATGGTGAGGCGCGACGATGTGTCCATGTGCCAAAAAATCTTTAAGGATATACATGACGAATTTCTCTCGGTCCAGTCAAAAAAGGTTTTAAAGAAAATGTCATGATCCATTTGAGTTTACCGTTTTGTATGGGTATGTGTTTACTTAATGTGATTAGGTTGTCTTTACCTATATATATATATATATATATATATATATATATATATATATATATCTATATATATATATATATATAAGCGTGCAAATATGTTCACGCTACATCGGAATAACATGTATTTCATTTTCTTGTTGTTTGCACAAGGTTTTGTCGGCCCTAAGGTAACGCCTGTATGCACATACGCTGACGTCATTGCTGTTTGCCGGCGCTACCAGGCCTAGTCACACAAGCCATTAAGGCTACGACAGGCCAACCTGCTAAGTGTTTGTTCTTGTGGTGCATAAGTAAATAAATAAATAAATTAATAAATAAATAAGAATATTATTATTATCATTATAATTATTATTATTATTATTATTATTGTTATTATTATTATTATTTTAATTATTATTATTATTATTATTAGTCGGCGTCGGCGGCGATTCAACAACCGGACATTAACACGCATATTTTACAGGCTCGCACGTGTTATCATCCGAGAAGATTCTACTGCTGGATTGGGCCTTCATCCGGTTTTCAAGCCATCACCACTTCAGAAACGTCATCGCAGAAGGCTTTTGTGAAATCACACCAGCCTCTGGAAACCCTGGCAGAAACGCCTACTTAAACAGCCTGCAGCACGGGACGCTCTGCAGTCGGCGGCGATTCAACAACCGGACATTAACACGCATATTTTACAGGTACTGCACTTACCTTGTGAATCTAACTAAGGGTGTTGGCCGCCAACTGCAGAGTGTATCTTGTTGAGTGTTATTATGGACAATTGTATTGCTTGTAACAAACTGCTACCCGATGATGGTCGTTTCATTACTTGTTCGGAGTGCGGGAACCCATATCATTTGGGTCAACATTGCTCAGGTGTAGCTCAAAATACTTTCGCAGCGAAGAGTCAAAGTAAACGTGAATCATGGGTGTGCAAAACGTGTCGCGCGGTAAAGCAACGAGGGGGGGGGGGGCGGGCTCACATTCTACGAGTACGACTCCACCAGAAGAAGACACTTCAGAAGCCACGTTAATGCCAGAGCTGGCAGATATTAACCAAACTTTGACCTCTTTGCTGACTTTACATGGAAAAGTAGATTCTCTGCTCCTCCTGAAAGCAGAATTCACAAACTTGAGCATAACAATGCAAGACCTACGACATAAACAATATACATGGTGTTAGCACAGCTTTCCGCTAGTAAAGAACGGGAAGCTGCGCGTGAAGCACAAATTACTGACATGAAAACGCAACTGGAAACACAGGCGGAACAGCTGCAGCAGCTGCAACAGGATCTAAATGAGAGCGAACAGTATGGCAGAAAAGTAAATATGGAAATGGAAGGGCTACCTGTAAAACACGAGGAAAACCTAAAAGAAGTCTTATCGAAAATAGCCAGCAAACTGGAGCTATCAGATTTCTGTAGCTCTGGTATCGAGGCGGTGTATCGCTTACCAAACAAACATAAGACGAACCCAACAGTACTAGTACGTTTTTCTTCCGTGACCGCAAGGGATCCGTGGTTTGATGCGCGGGGGAAGCTAAGACGCTTGCATCGAATTCGACAGCTGCCGAGGCTTTTCATCAATGATAATCTGACAAGAATGAACCGAAATCTGTTCTGGCGAGCTAGAACTACAGCAAAAGAAAAGAACTACAAATTTGCATGGGTCAAGGGCGGAAGTATTTTTGTGAAGAAGAATGAAGATGCACCCCTGATCCGCATTAAGAGTCTAGCCTTTATTCTTAAAATTTCATAAGCAACATGGCAACGAATTTTTCCTCTGTCTCAAATTTCAATGAGTTCGAAGATATATTTGCTACCAGCCGTGAACACGGTTTCACAGTAATTAGTATTAATATCAGAAGTCTACGAAAATATTGGGAGGAATTTAGAGAGGTAGCGGAATCAGTCGCAAATGTAGTAGATGTATTTATAATAGTGGAAACAAATGTACCAGAGGACTGCACTAACATTTACAAATTGAAGGGTTACAAAGCCCATTTCATGTCCCGACAGAAACGACGAGGAGGAGGTTTAGCTTTGTTTGTTAAGATAAGATATGACACTGTGGTTACGGACTTTTTTTTAAACCACGCCGAAAGTTTGACAGTAAAAATTACGCTTACTAACACAGAATTATTGTTGATAGCTATTTATCGTCCACCTAACAACAGTGTCACACGGTTCTTGCGTGAACTTGAAGAAATTTTAGAAGGCCACAAAGCAGCAGATCAGATTTGTTTGGCGGGCGACCTAAACATTAATATATTGAACATCAGTTCGACTACTGTGTCGGATTACCTCTCCATCTTATCAGCCTATGGCTTACAAGTGACTATAAATCAACCTACAAGAGAAGAACTCTTACAAAATAGACTAGTATCCTCCTGTCTAGACCACCTAGCAATAAGAGCACCGAATTATTCTTTAGAGGCATGTATCATAAGGCAAAAGATAGCGGATCACTATTTTGTCGCATGTCGCCTTAAGACACTTTTACCCCTGCCCGAAAAGGACAAATCAGAAGAAAAACATGGCAGTAATCAATTAGAAGTGCAGATTTTCAACAGGAAATCATTTGATCATTTGATCGCGCAGTTTGAGTGGGCGGAAATGATTAAGGATTTTAATTATGCTAAAGTTTATGAAAAATTTTGTGAGCAGCCGAAAAAATTTGAGCTTTCTAGTATGTACACAATAACTAAAAAAACAAAGGAAAAGTTACCCCTGGTTCACAGCCGACATAATGAGAGCTATTTCCAACAGAGACTGGTTGTGGAAAAGGAGCAGGCGTGCGCCGAAAAATCAAGACTTGAAAACGGAATATAAGATTGTGAGGAATAGGGTCGTTGCCCTCTTGAGATCGGCAAAACGGCGGTATTTCTTAGACAGATTTAATCAAAGACACAAAAATTCTGCAAAAACTTGGGCTTTAATAAGTACGCTCCGAGGCAGTACTGCGGCACCTGCGAATATCTTAGAATCTTTTTCAGGGAAGCCAGATATAGTGGTGGATAAGTTCAATAATTTTTTCACGCGTTTTTCTAACACTGCGCAGTCGCAGAGACACACTTGCTCACTCAAGCAAACTGTTCAAGCATCTGCTTTTTTGCCCACGTTGTCGAAGGAAGATCTGAGGCGAATAATTTTTAGTTTCCGACCTAATAAACAACCTGGTGTAGATGGGTTGGCTGTGGACACACTAAGAAGAAATTTTGATACTTTAGCAGACATACTGCTTTTTATGATTAATGGTTTTATAAGCACCGCATCAATTTCGGAGACATTAAAAACAGCGATTGTTAAGCCACTGTATAAAACAGGAAAAAAGATGAAGTTGAAAACTATAGATCTGTCTCTGTTTTGCCTATACTCTCTCAAATACTGGAAAACTTTCTGTTTGATTGTATGACTTGCTTCTTAAAGAAATTTTCAATCCTAACACCAAGACAGTTTGGATGTGTTGCTGAGCGAGGTACTATTACACTGTTAGAAGAGTTCACCGATTAATTATATTCTGCTCTAGATAAGAACCTGTATAGTTGTGCTTTGCTTTTAGATTTAGCAAAAGCGTTCGAAACTGTAAATCACGATATTTTATTGGGAAAGTTGTTTCGTTTGGGTTTCAGGTGACCTTTTTTTGATATTATTTGCAATTACTTACAGGATAGATCACAAGTGGTCATGGGCAGTAAAGAAATTGTTAGCGCTAGAAAATATACTACAGCTGGGGTTCCACAGGGATCCGTGTTGTCCCCTCTTTTATTCAATTTATTTATGAACGACTTTCCCACGATAATTACAAAAGCCACTGTGTATCAATATGCAGATGATACAGTTCTACTCACTCGTCATATGCATTATGAAGAAACTATTAGCACCCTACAAAATGCAGTCCATAAGGCTATGCAATGGTTTGAAGAAAACTGTGTTTATATCAATGCTAAGAAAAGCAAAATCATGTGCTTTCGTAGTCCATTAAAAACTCAAAAAATAAACTTGCCAATATTTCTACATAATGAACATTGTGTTTCATGGAAATTTACTGCTATAGAATATGTGGAGACATTGAAATACCTGGGTATAACGTTCAACAGCGGCATGTCTTGGCAACATCGCATGGCGTTTTTGTGTGGCAAACTACGTAGTGTTGCATATTTACTTTTCAAAATAAAGGGTTTAGTACCTCTACCAGTCAAGAAAATGATAGTGCATGCACTAGCGTACAGTGTGCTGAGGTATGGGATAACGATCTTCGCCTTTTGTACAGAGCACTGGAAAAATCGGATTGATAAACTACTACAAAATATATTAAGAAATGTGGCTTATGGTACTACACTTAACGACAATAATATTTTTCAGGAATTAGGATTTTGCACATTGGAGGATTTATTTACCAGAACTGTTATTATGCGGCATAATTGGCGCGATAAATTCAAAGAGGCATACGATGCACCTCGATTGTTAAGAAATAAAAAACGTTTTAAGGTACCCTATTCCACTACTAAGTATGGTGAAGCGAGAAGAAGTGTATACATCCCAAAAATATTTAACGATCTGGCCGATGAATTCTTCTTGGCAACTTAGAAAAAACAGTTGAAGAAATTATTGATGAAATGTTGAAATTTAGTCCTGATCTTTACTTAAGTTGTTTATGTGTTTCTCTTGATTTACTATGTCATTGTCTGTTAACGGGTAATACTATCAAACATTCTTCTCAAAGTTGAAAAAAAAAAACGTGTTATTATGTAAATTTCTACCTTTTCACTTTTTATGTAAATATGTAACCACATCGCTGTACCGACTCTGCCGGGCCTAGTCGCACAAGTCCTCGTGGACTTAGACAGGCCCGTTTCTTTGTTTTGCTTTTGGATGTGTGTCAATAAATATTATTATTATTATTATTATTATTATTATTATTATTATTATTATTATTATTATTATTATTATTATTATTGTTACCACTAAAGAGACCAAACGCTCGACAAAGTATGTAGGGTGACGTGTGACTTCAAACAACCTGGTCCATTTGTAACTTTATATAAGAGCGTATGCCTTCCAGTTCTTGAGTACGGCTCCCGCGTTTGGGGCGGCACTTGTAGGTCAAATTGTGAACTTCTCGAAAATGTGCGCAAAGTTCACATCTATATTTAAACGTCGATTCTGTCAAAAGACTTCCATCTCCATAGAGCTAACACAGACACTCACGTTACCTACCTTCAGCTGTAGATGCAACAAATCTGATGTTCTTCTTTTCCACAAATTATTACATAGAAAAATGTGCTGCTCTCCTATGCTTTCTAATGTGCGCTTTTACATTCCACAGAAAGGCACAAGGAAAGAACGCGCCTTTCACCTTCCGATTTTCGTTACCCTCTATCTAGAGTTCAGACGACATATAACGGCCATTCAGAGTGGCCGGGTATCTCCATGCCTAATTTTAATATTTTCCTGAAAGGAGTTGCACAGGATGTTCAATAACTGAACAAGAACTCTCATATCTGTTGTGTGTTCCGTTATTCTGTAATCTTTTTTTCCTGCTTCTCCACTATTGCTTTGTATTCTCTTCGTGTACACATTTTATGCTCTGTTAAAATGTTTATTCGCGAAATTATTATTCTTTTTTTATATGTGTGCGCGCGTGTGTATGTGTGTGTGTGTGAGATTGCATTGTTATTCCTGTGCATTATTTTGCCGAGTATGCCAGCACCAAGACCCTCAAGGTGGTTCCTGGGCACATTAACGAACACCCTTGGTTGACTCATTGAGTGATTATAATTATTATTTTAGATCGGGTCCACAAAAAGTTTCTATGCATATATATCATGACCGCTTTGCTAACACGGACACTAGACATTTTTCCTGCACTATTATATTGCTCTTACTTCGCTGCCGACGTAATCGCGCTGGCCTGCTGTTTCTTTTCAAACTCCTTCATCTGACCCGAACCCTTCAGCTGTATCATGTTTCGTATTCCGCGCAAGATCAGTAACAACATTGACCTTTCCATGTTCCTGGCTGTCATCACTAACACTCAAGCGTCCACAGAATACTAAGTCTTTATAACACTTATGTCACCGTTCTAACACGCTGTCACCGTTCTTTTCCAAGCTTTGCGTTGCTGTGTCATAGTTTCACAATTCTTCAACTGCCCTAGCTTCTCCTCCTTTTCTCGTATATTTACCTTGCACTGTGTTGTATGTAGACTCTTCCTTTCAAACTTGTTCTTTTTGTTAACTGATTTTTTTACTTATATTCCCCTGCACTTTTTTTGTTTGTTCGTGTTTTAATGCATGCGTGCGCCAGCACACAGACCGTAGGGCTATTCCTGGGCACGCTAAATAAATTATTTTTTTTGTCGCTGACTGCTGACTGCCGATTGTTAGTTGGTGAGCATTGATGCGCTGTTATGGGTGACGGTGATGAATGTATTGTCTGTCAGAAGCGTTGCCCAACGATGGCCGTTTTATCAGATGCATGAATTGCAAAGAGCCGTATCATTTGGGGCACAACTGCTCAGGCATTCATCCAAACACGTTCAATACGATGGGACCGCAAAAACGAGACGTCTGAGTGTCCAAAACTTACCGTACTAACAAAAAACGTACTGGCTTCAGTTCGCAACAGGTAACACAACCTACGGACAGCTCTAACGCGCTAGCAGCACTTTTAGCGGATATACAGGACATCAAACGAAATGTCCAATCGCTGCCAGAGCTCCATGCTGAGGTGGATTCCCGGCTTCTGTTAAAGGCAGAATTCACGAGGCTTTGTACAGGGGTTAATGAAGAAGAGGAATCCGTGAAGTTCCTATCTGCACCATATGATCGTGTGGTCGAACAACTTAAAGCTGACAAAGAGGAAGTCTCGGCTTGCAGGAAGGAAGTGTACCAACTACAAGAAAAAGTGCTCGCCCAAGAATCATTGATTCATCGACTGCAGCAAGGACTAAATGATTCCGAACAACGTAGCAGGAACGCCAACACGGAAATTCATGGCTTGAAATCGAAAGCACATGAAAAGCCGACTGAATTCCTTGACGAGCTGGCCGAGAAACTCGAACTACAGAAGAGTCGTGGTGGGGAAGTGGTGGCTGCCCGCCTTCTGCCAAGCAAGAAACCATCTCCGCCGATCCTGGTGCGATTCGCTTCAGTGGCTGTCCGGCAACGCTGGTACGCAGCGCGAAGCAAGCTTAGAGCCGTTTTGAATCGGAATCCTTGGACCAGCTCTATTTCAATGAAAATCTGACACAGATTAACAGGAGGTTGTTTTGGTTAGCAAGGACAGCAGAAAAGCAAGCAAGCTACGAATTCGTATGGGTGAAAGGCGGCAAAATCTTCGCTAAGACGAAGCCGCACCACTCATCCGAATCACTTGCGTCTCTGACATCGATAATATAAAATGATTGACCGATCATTACCCAGCCCACTAGAATTGCCAGACTTAATTGGCCGCGTTTAAGGCAAACTTGGCCCGAAACGCAGATAAGGAATCCACCTTGGTAAACTTCAATGTTCGTAGTCTGCGCAAATATTGGGAACAATTCAACATTTTAGTAGAAGGATCTACAGGCTTTGCCACCCGCCGTGGTTGTTCAGTGGCTATGGTGTTGGGTTGCTGAGCACGAGGTCGCGGGATCGAATCCCGGCCACAGCGGTCGCATTTAGATGAGGGCGAATTGCGAGAACACCCGTGTACTTAGATTTAGGTGCACGTTAAAGAGCCCCAGGTGGTCGAAATTTCCGGAGTCCTCCACTACGGCGTGCCTCATAATCAGAACGTGGTTTTGGTACGTAAAGCCTGATAATCTTTTCAGGTTTTGCCGATATATGTTTCCACGCAGATAAATGCACCGCAGTCCTGTTTAGTTATTTTCACAGTGAATGGTTATCGTGCCAGTTTTATTGTACGCCCGGTGCGCCATGGAGGATGGATCGCTATCTTTGTAAGTGAAACATGCGATGTTCTTGCTGTAGCATGCGTAATGTTTGGCTTTGAACGTGAATCTGTTACACACGGCTTTTACATTACTCGCGGTATATAGACCGTAGTCTGGTAGCATGACAAGATTTGTAATTGAACTCGAGGAAATACTTCTCAAGTACAAAGCAGCTGAGTTGTTCAGCTTGACAGGTGATCTGAACTTTGATATTTTAAGCACAAACTTTATATTTCAGATTACCTATCCTCACTTTCAGCATATGGAGTTGAAACCACGATCACTGCCCCCCCACGTGAAGATTTCTTGAACCGTCGACAACTTAAGTCATGTCTTGACCATATCGCTGTTCATGCTCCAAATCACACTTTGACCTCATGTATCATTTCGCAGTGGCTAGCAGATCATTATTTAACCGTCTGTCATTTCTCGCCCCAGTATAGACCGTTTGTAACTGCTTCATCAAGCTTCAGTGATGTTAATAAGATATCTGTGACAATAACAGACGAAAGAAAGTTGGATGCATAAGTGGTATCTTTTCACTGGGCAAGTTTAATTACAGATGATCCAGCCGAGGTAGTTTACTGAAAATTGTGCCGTAAGCTTGTCGAGCTAAAAAAACTTGTACGCGAAAAATTTGCCTAAAAAACGGTGGAATCATCATTGGCTTAGCCTAGAAATTTTACGGGCAATCGCGAACAGAGACTGCCTTTGGAGACGTTCCAAGCGTGCTCCTAAATACGCAGATCTTTGCTCAGATTACAGAGCCCCCAAAAACGAAGTTTAGGCACTTATTCGATCAGCTCGACGGCTGTACTTTGAGCAGCAGTTCAAACAACCGTTTAAAAATCCTGCAAAGGTGGGGTCACTGATTAACCACCTTGGTGGACAAGACGGGAACGTACTTAGTTCTGATGTTTTAGTAGATGAGCCTGTTTCAAAAGCTGATAGTTGCAATAAGCATTTCCCGCTCGCGGCGGAAATGCCAGCAGCTAGACAAGGCGTAAAGGCTACATTAAAAGAATCTTTATCAGCTTCCGCTTATATTCCAAAGTTATCAAAGGAAGATCTTGCCAGACTAGTGTTTATCTTCAAGCGGAGTAAGGCGCAGAGGCGTAGCCAGGGGGGAGGGGGGCATATAGGGCTGCAGCCCCCCCCCCCCTGAAATGTTTTCGTGCTGTCCATGCACCGTCGACCAAACCAACCCCCCGGCGTCGGAAATCATTGTATTTTGTATAGAATGCTTCTTGGCGCTCGAAAAGACATTTCACTGCGAACATTGCGAACTCGGGCTGCATTTCGCGGCAACGCCCATGTACCGGGAGACACATAACGCAAGCAGCCCCATCCGAGCACGAAGTTTCAAGAGCGTTTTGATGCCGAATGGGCTCGCCGCGGCATCTCGCGGAGGCCGCAGAATCTACGGAGCACATGGATATCAATTCCGAAACTTTATGGGCATAAATCTCATAAACTTTTGATGTGAAAGGTGCATTGACATTTGAAAAGTTGTGCTTTAGATCTTCAATTGCGAAACTTTGTGGGTTTAGTGCTGTTATAAACACTTGACGCCAAAGGTGCATTGACGTTTCTAAAGTCTTACATGGGGACATAAACGACACAAGCGAAATCAGCACACTATCAGACAAGTTGACAAAGCACGCGGCGAGGCCGGATGAGGGGAAGCGTTGTGGTTGATCATTTGTGCCGTCATGTTACATAAAAAAATACCAATATTTTTTTTTTACCTGCGCCAAAGCATCCATGTCGAGACACTAAATCCAGCCAAGGTAGCTACATTCTTATTTATTTTTTCTGCTTTGACCTTTATTCGCGCGAATTGAGCCTCTTCAATTTTTTTTTGTTCTCGTTATACTGCCCGTGGGATGCCAGGGCCAGCCAGAGCGCATGCGTTTCCTCGTTTCGCTCCTGCCACCGCGCGGCGGTGCGTGTTCGGTTTTCTCTGGCTGAGTGGATTTTCACCTGGCAGAGTTTTGGACGCTTTCAGGCTAGCAGACAAGAAAAAGAAACAATGGTCGCCCACCGCCATCACTTTGAAGACTCAACGGATTGCAGCGCGTTCGCTTGAGCGCAACCTCTCCGGAAAGTCTTGTCTCCCTGGTGTAGGATACCGATCAGTATGCGTATGGTTCTCTGTGGACCAAGCGTCTCACGTTTTCTTCGATATTCCTTCGGCAGCCACATTTGGTACCCAAAGTTGGCATTCTACTGCAGCCAACCTACTTTCATTTGCGTTATTTCATTTCCGTGCCCCCGCCCCACACAAGAAAAAAAAAGTACATTGTTGCGGCGCAGTGAATTGTCGCATGGTGAAAGTTCGGTTTTGTTACTTCTTCTTTTGCGGAAAGTAAAGGGTCACGGGACGCTTCAGTTGCCGGATACTCTTATTGTTATATTGCGATAGCAATTATATGGACACGCCAGGGGCAAGCATTCCTGCCGTATAAAGTGTAAGGGCGATAACATCGTGACCAAGCGCCGCATGCTGTATAGCGAGTGAAAGCGTGGGGGTGGGGCGTTGAATGGGTCAGCCGACGATTCTGACTCAGTCTTGTGTGCGCAAGGGAGAAAAGCGGGGAGCAAGCGCGTCATCATGGGGAGAGGAGGGAAGGGGGGCTGCGATCTGTGAATCTGTGGAGGCGCAACATGTTTATTTGCCTTGTTTGACGCATCATATATAGGGACTTTTTCTTAGATACGTAGATTTATTGTAAACTTATACGTATATTTAAATATCTTGTTGCGAGGTTTTGTGTATGCGTGCATGAACTTTGTTTGCACTGACACTTTTTCACCCTTTATCAAGCTGTA
Source organism: Dermacentor andersoni (assembly GCF_023375885.2). NCBI lineage: Eukaryota > Metazoa > Arthropoda > Arachnida > Ixodida > Ixodidae > Dermacentor > Dermacentor andersoni. Next base: position 379,611,282 of record NC_092814.1, on the reverse strand, counting down.
TCTTCGCATTTGTATATCCCATTCTATCTTCGCATTTTTAATGTACCAGGGCAAGTCAAATGAAAGTGAGCCTATCTAGCCCACGCAATAATGGTTCGGTTCATTATCTGCGAGGCATGCGCGAAGCAGAGGCATCTCTCATTTACAGAAGTGACACGCAGGTGTGAAGATAAAGGTTCGTTTAATGCACTTATACACTGTGTTGAACATGGTTGCGCGACATAAATGACACTCCAAAAGTTGAACAGCGTGGTGCCGTGAAGTTTTTGACAGGGGAAGGTATTTCCCAAAAAGAAAGTTGCCGTATGGGTGCCGTGTACGTTGAACATTGTACTTCATTGGCCACTGTGAAGCGTTGGAGCAAACGGTTCAAAGAAGGACGTGAAAGTTGCAAAGACGATCCAAGACCGGGCCAAAGCTATCGTGCAATCACCCCCAACAAAATTGCAAAGGTTGATGAGCTGATTAGACAAGAATGGATGATAAGCATCGATGAACTTGCAGAGCCTGTGAATATCAGTCACGGTTCGGTTCACGCCATAATTCATGAACATCTCAGTTATCGGCTCTTGTGTGCGCAATGAATGCCCAAGATTTTTAACCACCGCCAGTAGATGGAAAAGTTCGGCGCTGCCTTGACTCATCTGATACGGTATCACAATGAGGTTGACGACTTGTCTGCAATTGTGATCAGGGACGAACCATGGTGCCACTACTACGAGCCTGACACACGACGGCAAAGCTTACAGTGGAAACATACGAATTCACCACACCCAAAGAAAGCAAAGGCCGCCATTTCCGCCGGTAAGGTGTTCTTGACTTTTGTTTTTCGGTCGTCAGAGGCCATTACTGATAGAATTTGCTAAATCTAGAGAGGCTATCAATTGTTTTCCGATATCGTGAAACTGTTTTCCGATATCGTGAAACGCCGGAACGGCTGCGTGTCGGAATCAAGAACAAACGACATGGAAAATTGAGTAAAGGAGTCATCTTGCTCCACAACAATGCCCGTCCCCACGTCGCTGATGTGGTCAATACAAAACTGGTAAAGTTCAAGTGGGAAACGCTGCAGCATCCGCCATGCAGCTCAGACCTGTCGCATTGCGACTTCCACATTTTTGGGCAACTGAAGAAACAGCTCAAGGGAACCAGATTCGTGTGGGACGATCACGTGAAAGAGTCAGTTGCAGACTTTTCGAAGCAGCAACCCAATGAGTTTTATGAGACGGGCATCACACGACTCGTTAGTCAATGGGACAAACATCTAAATGCACATGGTGACTATTTTAAATAAAGTACCCCGTTTGTCATAATTCACATTGGCTCACTTTCATTTGACTCACCCTCGCACATTTTGCAGAACTGCTTTCTACACGTGCTCTCTAGTGCGACTATAATTTCAGTGAAGTTACTCAGAATACAGCACCGTTGACAGCTGCTCGTGCGTAATACATTGGAACAAATGACAACGTCATTGAGATTTTTTTCTGGCCATTGCATATGTACAAGAATGTAAACATGGTTCTTGAATGACAAAGTTTCATTAACATATTTGTCCTCAACTTGTTCATGTCATGGCTTTTACATTTTTCATAACAACAGCATGCACTGCTTTGCTGGTTTCGAACTGATATAGTTCTAAAGTTCGTGTGATGTTTTCTTTACTCATTAAATAGACAAAAGAGATGGAAGCATTGATATCAATTATTTTGGACTAAATTATTGGCACCATACGAGTATATTAGAAAAATACGTATTTTACTTGTTTTCACAGTGCGTAGCCTTCATGAATTCGTTTGCAGCATCTTTGGCAATGGCGATGCAATTATTATTCATATATTGGATCCCTGGACAAATTGTTTAAGAGGAAGCTTTCGCTCTGACGCAGCTGCAACGCGGCCTATTCAAATACAGGTAAAACGCAGAAACGCTTTTCTGAGATAACCCCTGGATTACTTTTAATAAAATTAGTTGCATTTGAGAGAGAATGTTAACTTCTAGTGTCTTTTGGAAGCGGAATTTCGATTTAAGGCCTGAATTTTGTTTAAAATATTTCGAAAAATTCGAAAGCTCGAAAAAAAAATAGAAGCACGACGTTTACGATGTAATAGCTCTGCATCAAGAACAGATATCCCGGTTCTGTAAACAGCATCTATTATAACAGTCAGAGCGGACAAATTTGGTATGTCAATTTGTATCTTACGTGAATTCGTTACGTTGTGTACAAGAGTTCTGCTAAAGCCGTATTTCCATAATACTAAATTTCTGTAAGGTTCATATGTAGCATATCAATTTCTTCCGCTGTAGATGTACTATTAGATGCAACTCACAGAATTATATCATTTTTTATTGCTGAATTACAGAGTTTTAAACTTTATAGTTTTGTTTTCTGGAAATTTACGATTTTGGCCTATTTTCAAGAAGGAATTGACAGCGTAAATGAAAAATTTGAAACCAGCAGTCATTGGAATTTAAGTTTTTCTTTATATGCAACAAACTGCGTGAAATTTGGTGCAGCGGTAGTCGAGAAAAAGAAATTCCTCGTCTGCATGTATTTAGATCGGAACACCCGAGCTATAGCTTCCTCTTAAGGAGGAGGCCGAGCTGCAACGTGAGCCGCCCCCCCCCCCCCCCCCCGAACGATATTTCAGGCTACGCCACTGGCTGGATTAAATGGCATATCGGCGGCACTGTTGCAACGGAATTTTGACGCTCTTTCTATTAACGCATTATGCTTGTTTTTATTAACGGCTTCTTAGAACACGCAGTCATGCCAGAAAATTTGAAGACCACTATTGTAAGGCCACTGTTCAAGGGAGGTCATACGAACGCTGTTGAGAACTATCGACCGATCTCTGTTTTGCGAATCCTATTCCAAATATTGAAGAAAATTCTATTTGAATGCATGATGTCCTTCTTAAACAAACTCGCTTTCCTTTCAAACCGTTAATATGGTTTTATTAAAGGAAGGGCACCATGCATATTCTGGAGGAATTCGCAGACGCGGCATTTGTACGCAGCATTTGAGGAAAACTCATTTAGCTGTGCTCTTTTTTTAAATGTTAAGAAAGCATTTGGTACGATCAACCATAGTATTCTTTTACAAAAACTGTACTTACTAGGCTTTCGAGGTGCCTTTTATGCCATTATCAAGAATTTTTTGAGCGGCCGTTCTCAAATTGTTAGTTCAAATAGCCAATCAGAGTATAGTAGCAAGCTGCCTGTGATGGCTGGTGTACCACAGGGATCCATTTTATCTCCATTACTCTTAAATATATTTACATATGACTTGAGCGCAATAACTTCTAAGTGTTTAATATTTCAGTACGCGGAAAACACTGTTTTGCTCACAAGACATATTAACTACGAGACAGCAGTTAATGTGTTGCAGGAAAACATAAATTATGTAATGAAATCGTTTGCTGAGAACGGAATTTCAGTGAACACAAAAAAAACAAAATACTATATTTCAGAAATCCTTTCAAGACAGCCCACACAAGTATTTTTACACGATCACGATTCACTCTCTTGTCGTTGCGATCCCGTTGAATATGTAAATTCGTTCAAATATCTCGGTGTGGTTTTCGATAGCAGTTTACCATGGCATGACGATTTGGCTTACGCTTGGGCCAGGCTACGGAAGGTTTCATGGTTACTCTTTAATATCAGATCTTTGGCACCAGTGTCCGTGAAGAAAACTATAATTTGTGCACTTGCGTATAGTGTTCTTAGATATGGAATCACCTTATTTGTGTCATGTCCTTCTCGGTGGCATTGCCGAATCGATAGCATCTTAAAAAAAAACATGTTAAAGAGCGTTGCGTATAATTGTAACATGCCATCCGGGGTGGATATTTTCCGCTTCTTACGTCGTCCCTCATTACATTCATTCTTCGTACAAACTGTTGTTCATCGCCACTTTTGGAATTCAGACTTTTTAGTTAAATATAATACTCATTGGAAGTTGCGAAAAATCATTCGATATTGTGTACCGCGCAGCTTAACAAGGTATGGAAAGGCAAGGTGTGCTTATGTGCCTGTTATTTTTAAAGGGTTACCAGAAGAATTTTTTGCTGTAGCCTCCATACGTAACCCAAAGATGCATTTGGGAACACTGTGTTGATTGTAGTATTCGTTTATACTTGCTCTTAAAAGTACGCCATAAATTTTGTAGTTTTTTTCTTTAGAGTTATCACTGGTGTCCTTGGTATTAGTTTTGTGACTGCTTTGTTTTTCTACTTCTTCACGTGAAGCTATCGTTCGTTTCAATCTGTTCTGTTTGTTGTTGCCATTTTGTTACCTCTGCCGTAACTGCTGGGCCCAGTTCCTCAAGCCTAATATTGGCTTTGACGGGCCTGAACCTCTCTGTATCCTCTTGTTCTTCTTCTTCTTATTATTATTAATATTATTGTTATTATTATTAAAAACATGCCGCATGGGTGACCTGCCTCTGCTAGCACTCTGCTTTTGGCGCGGAACAGCGCGCTGTTTCGGGAAGCTTCACGCGATGGGGCAAGATAAACCGCCCACCCAGCCGGCGGGATTCGCAATCGCAAGCACTACGCTTGTTCGCCGGTGAACTTCATCGAGTCGAGGTGCCTGCGTCGTGGCCCCCTTGGCAAAGTGATTACTCCACTCGCCTTCCTGACGGCTCTGGAGCCGACGGCGGAAACAGTTAGGGCACTGTTTACCGGCACTTTTTACCGAGCACTTTGGCGGGTACAGTGGTATTGGCTGACATTTTGCTGAAATAACAGGTTCTCATATTGTCCTTGCCAGCTTTCCAATATTGTCTAAGATGTCTGACGACAACTTCAAAACATGTGAAAAGCAATTGCCTGGCGAAAGGAAAATGCAGACCTGTGCTGAACGCAAATATTCTTACCATCTACCTCAAGCTTGCTCAGGTATCGCGTGTAACACTTTTTCTACCAATGGGACAGCCGAAGCGTGACGCTTCGGTGTGTAAAAGGTGCAGAGCGAGCATAAAACAGGCAGGCTCCGCCTCTCAGTCAGACGTGCCAGTTCAAGGCGGAACTAGCCAAACGCTTTTGGCCCCAATCGACGAAATTAGGGACGTAAAAAGGAACTTGGAATCACTGCCGGCTCGTCAAGCTCAGGTCAATTATTGGCTGCTGTGTAAAGCTGCATTTGCGAAGGTGTCGAAAACTGTCTCCCACCTGGAAGGTTCAATAAAGTTTTTGTATAAATAGTACGACGTAACAATAGAACGACTGAAGTCTTTGGAGGTGGTCATGCTGGCTCGAGACAAAGAAAATCATGAGCTCAAGGCGACGGTTCACACACGCGGCACTTCTGAAGCAGTTACGCCGAAAACAAAATGATTCAGAACAATGCAGAAGAAAAGAACTTAGAAATTCATGTTTTCCCAACGCAGCGAAATGAGGATCTTAAATCTGAGCTATGTTGTCTTGCTAAGAATTTGGAACTGGGTCACTTCTCAAGTGGCGATCTCATCGCCGTACACCACCTCCCTGTGAGGTCTGAGTCGATTCCCACGGTCCTCGTCTGCTTCGCGACAGTATATATCAGGGAAAGCTGGTTCAAGGCACGTGACAAACTTCGGTAGTTCTATGAAGCTAACTTGCTTCCAAAGCTGTTTTTAAATCATAACCTTACCCAAGACAGCCGCATGTGGTTTTGGCTTGCAAGTTCTTGCAAGCCAAAAAGTTTGAGTTTGTCTGGGTGACGGGTGGCACAGCCTTCGCAAAAAAGAAAGAATAAACCTCGTTCCTTATTCGCTTGAAGTTTGAAGAGGACGTTGACAAAACTGAATTAACCAATTCCTAGTGACTCCAACTGTTTCAATTAAATTTCCAAACTGAAACATTTGAAAGCCAATTTTGGCCCAAACTTCGGGTCAAACATTTTTTTGGTTAATATAAATATTCGCAGCTTGCGCAAGTATGAAAATGAATTTAAACCTATTGCAGAGGATGAGGTTGGATTCGTGTATGTTTTTGTAGTCACGGAAATTTTTGTTCCTTGTTCACGTATTGATTTTTTTTTGTGTTGAACGGTTGCACTTCTAGCTTCACGACGCGTTCGCAACGCCAAGGTAGTGAAATCGCTGTTTTTCTAAATGACCGATATTCCTCGTTCTGAGCATATGAATAACAAACTTGAAGTTATTGATGTTACAAAATATAATGTCCTGGCAGCTGGCGATTTCAATGTTCCGCCTATTGTTTGGGATTCTTCTCGCCCGACATCCGTGCCTTTATCATCCCCTCGCTGTGATGAACTGTTCTTCGTTATCAAATTTCTTGGATTAAAGCAGTTTAACACGGTTCCAAATTCTGCTGGCAATGTTTTAGATCTGATTCTGGCTAATTTCTGCGTTGCTGACTTTTCTGTTGCTGTTAGCGGTTTGGTTCCTGTTCACCATTGGCATGCTCCGCTCAAATTCGCAATTTTTCTAGAGGCGATCCATGGGTTGGGCGAGCATGTTCGCTCATTTGTTTTTCCAAACGGCGACTATCTAGGTGTTAACCACTATTTGAATGATGCCGACTGGTCTGAATTGCCACAGACATCAACAAAGCAGTTAGCATGCTTACTGATAATGTAAAATGTGCTTTGGAAGCATTTATTCCCTGCAAAGAGTTTCGTCCTGCTCGCTATCCTACGTGGTTTTCTAAGGAATTACCTGGTCTACTCCGTAAAAAGCTAAGGTGCCATAGGAAGTTCAAGAAAACAGAATCATCGGAGTCGTACGAAAAATATAGTGTCTTGCGAAGCCAGGTGAAATGCGTAATGCGTAGAGACAGTGATGCGTACTTCAAGTCTGTCGAAGAGCGCATAAAATGCGATCTAAAATGTTTCTGGTCCTACGTAAAAGATTGCAGTTGTGAGCGGGCTGAGATTAATGTCATAAATCATCCATCTCGTGGCGTCCTTACCAACTTACGCCAATGCATTCGCTGAACATTTTCCCTCAGTTTTCCTAAATAGAGCGCATGCCCCTAGCTCTGGTGACTGTCTGGATAGCTTCAGTGGCCACTTCAGCATTTCAAGTTTTACAGAACATGATATCGCTGCGGCCATAAATAACTTGAAACGAAAGCATTCTCTTGCTTACGACCGCATACCAAGTTTTGTTATTGAAGGCTGTTCTTCTATTTTTGTTCCTCTCCTTACACACATTTTAAATCTTGCTTTGCGTACAAGTGTCTCCTTCTCCTTGGAAGAATGCAATAGATGTGCCAGTTGACAAAAGTGTCAGCATGAGCGACATGAAAAATTATAGCCCCGTGTCACTCTTGTCTCCGTTTTCCAAAGTGTTTGAAATAGCTATGTTTACACATCTGTCGTTTTTTTTAAGCATGAGATTAGTATATACAAACATGGATTTGTTCATGGTAGGTCTGTGGAAACAAACCTTGTTTCTTTTCTTGATGCTGCAGGACCCGCTGTTGCAAACCGAAGACAATTAGACACCATATACTTCGACTTGTCAAAAGAATTTGATCTTGTGTCTCATGATCTTCTTATCCATAAACTTCAGTTACGGCGTTAGTACTAGCCTATGCACGCTTATTAATGACTACCTGTCAATTTGGTTAAATTATGTTCGCGTTGGTGCTAGGTAATCTTTGCCTTATGAATCGACTTCCGGTGTTCCGCAAGGGTCGATCTTAGGTCCATTATTTTTCAATATCTTTGTTAATAACCTTGAAAAATCTTTGTGTTATTCATGTCTCCTTTTATACGCTGAGGATATTAAACTTCACCGTGAAATAGAATCAGAGCAGCATTGTGAATTATTACAGGAAGATGTTAATTCTGTTGCGGAGTGGTGTGCTTCCAACTTTTTACGCATTAATCCAACTAAGACATTTGTCCTTTCCTTTAATAGCAATATGTGCCCTTTAATACACTAATACTCACTTGATAACATTTCCTTGAAAGTATCGAGTTGTACGCCCGACTTAGGAACATTGGTTGACTCCCGACTAACCTTCGAAGAATATGGTTCAAGCATCGTTAATGTATCCTACAGGAAGTTAGGCCTGATATGAAGGATATGAGGCCTAACTAAAAAGTGTACGAATGTAAACTGCCTTATTCTCTTGTATTTCTTTGTCCAATCGAAGTTAGATTTCAGTTCTGTTGTATTGAACTGTATTAATTTGACCAATGTTGCTTAAATTGAATGTGTTCAGCGACATTTCATTAGTATTCTGTACGATAGATTTCTCGGACGCCGTGTATTTTATTATTTTATTGTTATTTTAGTATTAGACCCTTAGAAATAAGGCAGAAATACCATGATGACTTATTTTTGTATCAGCTAATCCACAACCACTGTCTGCTGTGACGTTTTGCGTGCCTCGCCGTAACTTGCCTAATCATAGCATTTTTCACGTGAATTCCTATTGCACCTCTAGCACTATAACACGTCTTGCAACAGAAAAAAATAACTTGTGTGATGATCTCAATATATTCAGTTCTACTATTTGCCCATTATCTGACTTCTGTCTCTGAATAACTCAATTTTTGTTGCGCTTTGTACTAGCGTTGTTTAAGATATTCTGTTTTCTTTTCGGTTTTATGTTCTTTATGCAACACAAGCGCACCAATATTAAGGCGTAAAGCTGTTCTTGGGCACATTAGGAAAAATAAATAGGTAAATAAAAAACTTGCTAAAAAAATTTACACATGCTGAATGCCTATGTTTAAGAATCGATGCTTCGCAATTTCCGCATAATCTGCTGGCCATCTACCGCCCGCCATTGCACAGCACAGGCCATTGTGTACTAGAATTAGATGTTTTACACCAACTTATCGGTGAAGACCACATGAGCATTGCCAGCAATCTGAATATCGGTACTCGTTGTCCAGGCCGGGTTCTGGTATCAGATTACTTATCCACTCTGTCAGTGTTTGGTTTGGAAGACACGATAACGATACCCTCGCGCTAAGAAATCGTTAATGGTAAAATGCCCCATGCTTGTTTGGACCGCATTGCTCTACGGGCTCCAAATTGCAACACAGCTTCATGCGTGATTGTACAACGTCGGGGGGACCACTATTTTACGGCATGCGCTTTTTCTCAGAGCATCACACCTCCTGAATTTCGAAGTACCACACCAGGTATTCCAGCTAAGAATTCACGGGTGAATGTGGTGGATCAGCGCAAGTTGGACGAAATAGTTGAACCATTTGATTGGTCATCGATTATAATCTCTGGTTGTGCAATTGGAACTAACAAGAAAGTTCTGGGATCAGAAAAATAGTTTCGAAAAAACTTGTACGAAAGTTGTTACATGCGAGCGCAGAAAGAATTACAGCTGGTTAACCCAAGAAGTCCTACAGGCAATGGCTGTTCGAGACACACTTTGAAAGCCGTTAAGGCATACGAAAGATAATTCTGCACTTCGAGCTGAATACACAGTTGCCACAAGCAAGGTGGTCGCTATTATGCGAAAAACAAAACGCGATACTTCCGACAACAGTTAAAATTATGAACTAAAAGCGCAGCCAAAAGGTGCTCACTGGTCAGTTCCTTTCGCGGAATAAATGATGAAACGTCTTCCGTGGTCGATGCTTTTCCATCTGATGCGGCGCGTACGGCGTTAGGCGAACCTTATTGTGTAATTGTAATTGCAAGACTTGCTAATAAAATTATATTATTATTATTATGATTATGATTACTATTATTATTTTCTTACACACCGCACAAATGTGCTGAAAGGCGACGGGCAGCGCAATATCCCTGACTAATGACTGTGAACCGTTGGCTCAACGCGAAAATAAAATGAAAATTAGAAAAATACCACAAGCTAGAGATGACAAGTACACGAGCGGTCAAAGCTCGCTATCAATTTTCGAAATAGAACATGCACTTAATAAAACATCCTACAGAAAGAGTGTTCTTGTATGTGTTCTGCGGGCTTCTTTCAGGCTTGGAATATGTATGTAGCGTGCATTGAGCAACTGAAAGCTGGAACGAGAATTTTTTAGCGTGGTCTACGTTTCTTTTCTTTCACAATTTGTCGCTGAATATAATATCTCAGAAGTTAAGTAATTAAAAGTAATTAATTACGTATTTAGGCGACATACAAAAAATAGCGTGACTTGCTCCAAGCCATGGCAAACAACATTGTCTTTGTTCTATGCAACTACGTGGCACTCGCATACATTTAAACTATGAAACAAGTTGCGTGCGACACCCTGTACGTGGCAGACAGGCAATGCGAGTTGTACCCATGACTCCTTCAAACTCTCTATATGCGGTTTTTGCAGCCATGTGCGAACTAGAAGGCGCGATGCAACTTTTCGAACGCTCAAAAAGAACTGCTTTTAACAAGCGCTTAATCTGCATGCCCAAGCTCACGCTTATCTTGGACACACACAATTTGGTGAGAGAGGACTCGAAAATACGAAACGCTGGGTTAGTCGTCATTGAGAAAGGCGCGAGTGCATAATAACGACTGGAGTTTACACTCCAGTCGTTAGTATGCATATTACCATATATTACACTGCACACACATCTGTAAAACAAAATAAAAAATAAGCAGTCGAGCAATTAACTTGTGCAGCATCACAGATGGCCTCGCAACACGCATGTCGCTGGGCCTGCGAATGAAGAAAGCTTCGGCCATCTCCTGTGCAGTATTTATCTTCGTGACTCGATCGGATGTTCCTACCTGACAGCTGCGGCTTCCATTGGCACTCTTTGCAGTGCAGGGATAAACGAGAAGACGGCTGCGCTTTGAAGGAAGCTCTGCGATCCGTTAAACGGTTATTCGAACATCACCCGTTGTGAACGATGTATCGCTTCCTAAAAAACAAGGGGCTCTGGTACACTGCACTTTCCCGCTTGCGGCCAACCAGTGCTTTGCATTAGTGCCAATCTGGCGCGCCCACTTCAGCCTTTGTCCCTGCTCCTGTGCAGACCCGACTTATTCCTTGATGAGAAGACTTCTACGCCGTACCAGTTTCCTACATTCTTCATATTGTGTGACTGTGGCACTGTGTGCAAGTAAGCAATTTCTAGCAACTAACTGGCTTATCGACAGCGATGCTTGTGTTAACGGTTACTTGTGTGCAATATCGATTTGTATATTAAGGAAATGAATAACTCAGCATAAATAAATACAGATTCAATTATTTTGGCACTGCGACAACTTATTTGTTGTGTCCAACAATATTTGTGTGCAATAAATTACTCTAACCCGCCTTTTCACCACTTCGCCAGAATAGACCAACTCCTACATAGCCTACCTGTAAGTAGAAGTGTCAGGAGGAAGTGGCCCAAGTAGTTTGCTTGGAAGCATTCTTCATAGCCGTCGTCGGTAAGCTGCATCCTGTCTGTGAATAAAGCACAAGTGTTTGTCCAGTTTATGGAGGGCAGATAATTTTTGCTATATTTCTCAAGAGTTCAGCAAAGCGTGGTTATTTCATGCACTCAGTTTGTCGGTTTCTTGTTGATCAACTTCAGTTTATTCGCGTCTTATATAAGTCCATATATTAAGGCTCCAACTTTCCCTTTAAACACATTTAATTTTTTTGTCCTGCAGTTCGTTTGCACCCGCGCTGTAGCACTAGGTGTGTTAGCGCCCGTTTAGCATGGCGATTTTTTTTATAACCTGCTCCGCTTTTCGAGGATATAAACGGTTGGTTATTAGGCAAGCGCATTAGGTATATCGGCGGCGTTTGCTCTACGTGAGCTAGCAATCTCGGATATGAACAGCTAGATACACAACTATCCATATGGAAGGACGCGCTCAACAACAAGTTGTTTAAAACTCAATATCCTTCGTCAACGTTAAAACTAAAACTTTTGTCGTTAAATACCAACTGTCCCAGCCGTGTGCTCGGTCATCGCCGATCATATTAGACATACATACATAATTATCAGAATAACAGGAAAGAATTTCCCCAAAATATTTTAAATGAAAGAACATTTTTGTACATTAGAGAGCCATTTGAATTTTCCCAAACGGCGCCACACCAGGTGGAAGAAAGACTTGCCAAAAATCTAGTATGTCTTTCGTTGCCCTAAACCTTACATTAATATAGCTAAAAGACATCATGTTTTATTGGAAAATAATTAAGACACCACTTTATAACTTTATTTTGCTAATTTGCTCCTAAAATGAAAGAAATGTGGCATTTTAAAACGTTACATGCAAAACAAATAGTTTGATACGAAAGCCCAAACACACCTTCATACAAATAAGCACAAAGCATATTTATTTATCTATATTTATTACAATACCCTCATGACTTCAGGGTGTCATAGAGGGGTATTGTCTATACAGGGTGTCCAAACTTTCTTGCACAAAGGTTTAAAAATATGCCGCGTAGCTGGACAGAACTAAGATAATGTTCTTTGGCGTAGCTTGGAGATACTCAGGCTATTTCTTTGCATTCTGCCTAATTACATAAGTAGTCTAAATTCACCAACTTCTCAAATGGTATAATTAGATGAAAAGTGCCAATGAGAAAATTGTAGAGCAAGTTGAAAAACTCCCTCTAAAGCTTTTTTATTGCTCAATACGTGCAACGCAAAAGGTGTTCTTTCGGAGCATGAAAGAAACCCGCTAATACACGCAGAGTGCTTCGAGTGGCCAGTCGCGCGGCAGTATTGCATGAATATTACGCGATTTTTTTCACGCTTCGAAAAACACTTTTATGTAGCAGGTATTGAGCAACAGAAATCTGTATCCAGAGTTTTTCATGTTGCTCAACAATTTTCTCTTTGACACTTTTCCTCTAATTATACTGTTTGAGAAATTCATTAATTAATGTTGACTAATTGTGCAATTAGGCGGAATGTAAAAAAATAACCAGGGTATCTTCAAGCGACAGCAAACAACATTACTTTGGTTCTGTCCAGCTACGTGACATTTGCGTATTTTGAAATCTTGGTGGTTGCGTATATTCTGCCAAAATTGTGCCTCAATTTTACACAACCGCCGCGCAATACCACGCTCAACTTGGAAAACACAGCATTTTGGCCTATGCTCACGCATTCTATACTTACGCGTCTAGCCTTTATTTTCTACGCTTCTTCCTGCGCTAGATTCCGCCTAACCGCTATGCAGGCAGCAACCTCCAAGCAAAGCCTCACCAGCTTCCCCAGTGTCGAAGTAGTTGCAATCCGGATCGGCGTACGATGCAGGACGCGTTCCCGCTCGGATGAAAACCTCCACTTCTCCGCTCACGAGCGCATAACTACATACCAAGCGAAATAACGTGAGAAATAATAGCGCAAGATACGGGTTTCAGCTCATGAACCAAAAAGCCGTTGAAGCCGTGAACCAGGAAGCCGCACGCAAATTAACCGTTAAAATTTTGAACCGCGGAGGCAGAGGTCACGTAGGAGGTCGATCATGCTGAACGTTATTTTGCGTTTAGAAACGTTAAAAGACAGACTTGGTACTTCAGAGTACTACATATAATTCAAGATAATTTAGTGATCTTTTTCATGTAAAAGAAAAACCCTCTGATAAAGGAGGGAGAAAGATTGTCGGCTAAGATTGCGGTTAATATGGCGTCTGTATTTATTTTTATTTGCGATACTGCCAGTCTCAGTGGCACCAAAGCATGTGGGCATTGCATTACACAATTTTATAAAAAGAAACAAACACTTCATGCTAAATGGTACAGTAAAAGAAAAAAAGAAAAGAGAACAAGCTTCCTTGACTGCTGCAGAAATTACCAATGACGTTGTGAAATACAATACTTTGGTTGGCATAGCAATATCGCTCTAACAAATATAGTATACTACTATAATTTATATAAAAGTAACGAATAAATGACCCATGTAAGGTTAGAGAAGTTATACTGCTAACAGATAACAGCGCAGAAGTGACAAGTTTGGGGCTTGAAATGTAGAAATTCCACGCGCAGAAATAAGAATTACTGTTAAGATGTTTAGGTGTGTTAAGTGGCGTCTTCTTTATTTGATGTTTCCAGGAGGTTGATCAACGATGAAAGTGACGGAGAGGAAACTATGTCAGAGTGGAGGAGATTCCATTCTTTTATTGCACGTGGGGAAAGTGAAAACGTGAACCTGTCATTGCGAACACTGTACTGGTTTAGTGTAAATGGGCGCTTTTTTCGTAATAGACGTGACGCAGGCAAAGTAACGTACTTAGGTCGCTCTATCTTATAACTGCCGTGCATTAGTTGGTATGGTATGGTATGGTATGGAGAACTTTATTGGGTCCTGAAGGTCAACCATACGTTGACGCGGGCCGCTCCCACGTTGGAACTGTCAGGCCGAGCTCTTCAGCCACATCGCGGGCCTTCTGGACTGCCCGTAATTGGTCAGAGAGTGATTCACTGTGTAGCATTTGCCGCCACCATTCTTGTTCCTTGTCACGGTCTGTGAAGACCGCGGGGCACTGCCAAAGCATGTGGTCAAGAGTAATGATGCCATTGCACTTACTACAGTTGGTTTGAATTTCCCTCTCCGGATAGATCCTGTTAATAAAATATGGACTTGGGTATGTTCTTGTCTGTAGCAAACGTAATGTGACCGCTTGGGCTCTGCAAAGCTTACCGTGTGGCAATGGGTATTCCCTTCTGCTTAAATAATAATGCTTCGTGATTTCGTTATATGTTAATAATCGATCCCTGTGTTCCCCGGGTGAAGTGTAAGTTGCTCGGTCTTGAAGAGCACGGCTAGAAAGTCCTCGTGCTGCTTCATTTGCCACCTCATTGAGGTTTCTCCGAGCTCCGTCCACCACCCCCAGATGTGCAGGAAACCAGCGGATTTCGATCCTCTCACTCTTGACCTTCTCTAATAATTTTGTTGCTATCCGTGTCACATATCCGTTGGTAAAATTGCGTATGGCTGTTCTAGAGTCGCTGTAAATATGTGTCCACCGATTAGCCCGGATGGCTAAGGCGATTGCTACTTGTTCTGCTACTGTTGGGTCCTTGGTATAGACGGTGATGGCATCCCGTACGTTACCTTGAGTGTCTACAACAACGGAGGTATACGCATCCTTGTTTTTAACCCAGGCAGCGTCAACGAACACCGCCTGCTGCTTATGTTGATCTATGTCTTGAAGGAGTGCCTTCGCCCTTGCCTTCCGTCTCTCGAGGTTATGTGTCGGGTGCATGTTCCTAGGGAACGGGGTCGTCTTTATTGTTTCTCGTAGTCCCGCTTGCAATTGTGTTAATAATTCTCCTTCGTTGGTGTGGTTGTTAATTTGTTGGTAGATGAATTTTAAGCAGGCTTGTCTAGCTCTAACACATAGTGTTTTAAGACCTGCATCAGCTAAGAGGTTTGTAGGGAAGTCATAGGGCCTGTATTTGTTAAAGATTAACCTCACAGCTTTTCTTTGCACCTTTTATAGTTTTGATATGTTAGTTGATGTGTGCGGAAACCAGACCATTTTAGTGTATTCTAAGACGAAGCGAACAAAAGTTGCATAGGCTAGTAGTCTGGTGTGCTTCGGTGCAAGGCGTAAACATCGTCTAAGAAAAAAAAGTTTGCGTAATGTGACTGAGGCAAAACTATCCATATCTAAGTTCCATGAAAGGTCAGAAGAGAATGTCAAACCTAGGCATTTGTGGTTATTTACTTTATTCAGGCAAGTGCCACCGAGAGCGTAAGAAAATTCCGAGGGCTTCTTTTTTGTTCTAAAGGACGTGGATACAGATTTACTGGTGTTAACTGACATTTGCCATTCTTTACACCAATTGGACTTTAGAGGGAGATAGTGGGCTGACGACAGCATTTCTTGCAGGGAAGGTACTATGCTCGTTTTCCTTAGAAGCACCGTGGTGGATTTGGTCGCCCTCTGTAGCAATTAGTTGAACTTGAGAGTGTTCGCAACTACGGGGCTGGCGGATTCTGCGGGCACGAAAAGACACGGATTACTAAAATACGAATAGAGAACGATCAGCCGTGAAAAAGCCCCTGTATCCAGGGAATGCAGCAAACGGAGCCATTGGACCGAAGGGAATCATCTAATTGCACGTTGCTTCAGCGAACTCTCGCGCATGCAGTGGTGCCTTGAGTCCGTTGGCTCTCCGTGCGTATTTTCTTTCTTTCTCTTCGCTCAGCGCCCTGTGCCAGATATCAAAACTTCTCACATGGACACTGTTTTCACTTTGTTTTCGTTTTGAAACGAAGCAAGCGTGCAAAGAACGAAATTCTTTATGTTTGTAACAGCTAAATATAAAGCCGGATGAAGTGGGTTCACAAGACTGACAATATTTCTGCGTCACTCAAATGATGTCTTGCTCCTCCGGTAGAGCTCAGAATTTTTTACGATATCGGCATGTCGGAGTGCTATTCACTTGTGCGTACCTAGTTGGTGAGCCATATAGGGTGAAGTCATGCGCAAGGTGTGACATCTCAGTGTGCGTTTTCTGCCAAGGTATCGGTGTCATGAACCACGTCCACAGCGTTTTTAATCTGCCGTCGCTCTTCAAAACATTCGACGGTTCGTGAAGTTGAGATGCGAGTGAATGTGCGCGTGTTGTAGAGTACTTGCCGCGAATGCTCTGTTGTCTCTTACTCCGCCATTACAAAAGCATTCGAAACAAAAATAATAAACACGTTTCCTGTGCTGTAGACGCTACACATGCATACCTGCATGCACATGGACATGACGCCTTTATTTTTTAGTGACTATAACCCAACAATTGTAAAGCCCGTCATCCGGAGAGGTTATAACGCTTTCAGACATGCAAAAGTTTCAGACATGCAAAACATAGGCAGCTTAATGAGTTCCGTCGAATAGCACCACGGAAAATGTAAACTGAACTGACGAAGAACGCAAATGTCATGCCTTTAGCTGACGGCCATGAGTAACGTGACGATACGCCTCACCGTCGAGCTTCCCCATGGAGCCTCGCCCGATAATAAATTAGCCTAATTCCCATTATTGCTTGCTTGATTACTAGACATTTTAGAATGTAGGTCTCTGTGCTAAATTAAATGTCGAAAAGTCACTTTCTCATCGCATCTTTCGCATTTTTACAAAATTCTGAACGTATTTTCTGAACTATCCTGCTAAGCTAAACTACATTATTATGCTGCACAAGCGCGTCTTTTTGCCTTAATTTCGACCACAGCTGCGACCTTTCACTACCCTGTGCATCCTTAAAACAAAATTACGTTTTTGCAAGCTTTCTGTACGAATAGTTGACGTTCATTTCTATGATGGTCCTTATTTGGCAGACTTTTAGAAGGACCGCTACGGTGTTCTATGGACGCGAAAACATAGACCATGCAACATGCTGTGTTATCCAAGTTCAGCGTGGCTTTGAGAGGCTGCTGCGTGAGACTGAGGTCCAAATTCAGATTTGGAAGATAATATACTTTTTGTTCATTTGTATGATTGTATTTCTGCGCTTCTGTATATAAGGATTTTTGAATATAGGTTCTAGAAAACGCTATATCTTTGTCATTCTTAGAAGAAAACTACAGAAAGAAAAGTAATGCTGCGCCTAAATAATATTACAATGAAAAGACATGTCTATCGACTATAATAATGTCAGTTCTACGGCGATGAAGAACATACTCGCTTTCTGGCAATTTTTTGCTCCTACTTAGTTTGGCACTGTCTGAAAAAAAAATGATGCGGATCCCACGCACTGTGGGAATCGATGTAAGCGAAGCTTTCTGTGCTGTTTGCCTTGACTGACGATAATTAGCGCTGATGTCGACGGCGAATATTCAATTTATTCATCATCTGGTCCAACACGATAGTGGTGAGTTGATGTTAAACGTTACCTTGCGTGGACCACTGCTGTTTGTTTGCGTAGTACACAGAACACACAGGGGGAGGTGTTTGCTTAAGGCGTTTTTGTGCGCAATAATTCATAACGTATACGAGAGGCTTGAGAATATTTATTGCCTTACATGGCACATCGCTTCGTGGCAGAAGTATTAAACTTTAATTGAATTATGGGGCTCTACGTGCCAAAACCACAATCGGATTATGAGGCAGGCTATGGTGGCGCACTCCAAATTTATTTTAGCACTGTGATGTTCTTTAACGTGTCCCAATTTTAAGTGCACGAGCGTTTTTTATTCGCCCCCGTTGAAGTGCGGCTGCAGCGGTCGGGATCCAACCCGTGACTTCGAGCAATGGCACAGCCGCAAAGCTACTGTGGCCGGCACAAAAGTGCTGATTTGACGTGTGACCGCTTCCGTACTGTCTCCTGTACCCTACGGTGCGCTTTAATGCGTCTCTGCGTCTGCACGCCCTGCGTAAGTTGTCCGCTCGGCAAATTTGCATGGCGTTCATTTTTCTGAAATAGCAGAAAAGCACCGTACCGCGCTTTGAACTTAAATTTATGCCGTTTGCCGCAACCGCTGTCGTGCACTCACGTCACCTTTTCCCGATCCTCCCTCCACCCCCCCTCCCCACCCCTTATATGGGAATTGCGAGCGGAGAGTGGCAAAGCAGTTATTGTGAAGCACGTTATTTTCAGTCGTTTCGCGACTGCGTCGGTTCCACCCATTCTCTGTCTTCTCGCTGTCATTCTATCTTGTTTCCATCTGGACTTGCATATGAGTAGAAACGTAAGCGCTACAATTCCTGCAATGCTTTTGCGGGGGTCCTGGATAATTACATTTGTCAAGAGGATAATGTGGTGGCGCCCAGGGAGCTCCAGAGGGCATTGTGCACATTCGGCGCGCTGCTAAGGTCCAAACGAACTATCCTGTAAATGTTTTAAAATACAATCGGAAATGGTCGAGCGTACGGCCGGGACAGGTGACGCGGAATAACCCAACTATAAGCCGCACAAGCTCCTGTGGCCGCAAACTTCGCTGTCCGTCTCAGTGTATGAAAAAATACAAAATCAGAAGCAGCGAGCAGACGCTTTGCGGAGACCTCTGCTGCCTATGTCTCTTTCGGGTGCCCATTCGACGAGGACATGAAATCTAGTGTCTCTGCCATGTTTGATTAGTAAGCGCACCTGGAAAAATTCCGGCATTGTTGATGAGTACGTCGAGCCGCCGCTCATTGCAAACGATGTCATCGGCAAACTGGCGCACCGACTTGAGCGAGCACAGGTCGAGCTGGCGCACGACGACGGAGCAGCCGGTCTCCGCCAGGATGTCCTCGGCTGCCCGCTGGCCTTTGGCAGTGCTGCGGCAAGCCAGGATGACGCGGGCGCCTCGCCGCGCGAGTTCCTTGGCTGTCTCTTTGCCGATCCCTGGACGCAGGCGATACGCTTGACCGCCGGTCTATGCAGTCCACGCTACAGCGGTACAAGGCATCAAGAGAGATTCACCGAAAACAGAGTCCGGCCTCTTAAAGAAGTCACGCGCAATGCACCATGTGGTTTGAATAAGGCAGGCAGCGGAAATGATTAAAACCCAGCGATTCCAAAATTACCACCACAAGACACTGCTCTTACAACGCAGACAATAAAGTTTCGTTCCAAGGCTTTCTTAACGTACAAGAGAGCACCACAGTTGCAGGGTGCTGTAGCAGCTGTCACCTGCCAATAGATATACCAGGCTGACTGCGGTTCACGCACAACATGGACAGCTATCGGTCGGGGACGGGGAATTCAATTCTTGGTACAGAACTTTTCCAGTATTTCCTTTTTCCCTTGGAACAACTTGCCAAAACTATATGTATATTTCAAGACGAAATAAACAGTTTTGTTAGTATCGTTATTCACGGCACGTCACCGCCGGTTACAAAGATAACCGTTCCTCCTAACCTAACCTTACACCTCGAACTTCCCATCAATGTCAGCCGTTCCCTCAAGTTTCTCGCATTCCATCCTTAATCCATGCTGCTCTGTGTCTGCCGTTTAGTGCTTCACACATCGTTTTTCACACCATAGCTACTGGCTGTCCGCCTCTCTCTTTCAAACTAGGAGAGGGTATATAAAGTGTAGGCGGTCTTGAACTATTCTGGTAAAGAGTTACAGCGAAGCGGGCATCGTATTCCGGTATTTCCAGTCTTTCCAGCGGTAATAATGAGCACATGCAGCGTCACTCGTAAACCAGTGGTATTCGGGGTACAACTTCCCGCAGTATACATATAAGAAGTATATACGGTGTTATGTAGGGAATTAGCCGCTGTGAACAAAAAGTTGGGGAAATATTTTATGTTACACAACGTGCTCATTGAACGCAGTAAGCTTTATTGCAGACAAAGGTACAATAATTCTTTGCACATGAGCCTCATTGGCTGCAAGAACTAGAACAGTCCCAATCGAAGCATCAATAAGTTCATCCCTGACTCACCTGCATTGCCTCCTGTAACTATGACGGTCTTGCCGTCCATCCGATTCATGCCATTGTAAATGCCCTTGGTCCAGCGCAGGTACAGGTTAGTGCCCGCAAGAGCAGCGACGATCACCGAGACCACCTTGAATCCATAACTACATAACGCCACCACGATCGAAGCAATGAATCCCAGTGAAAGGAACCAGGCGTCGGAATCTATGACAGCCTCGTTTGTGCCCATAGTGTTTTCTGAAAAATTGCATCGTAGCAGAGAGATAAAAAAAAAAAAAAACGACGTGTTAGTTTTCTAGTATTCAGCGGGTGGTGACCATTATGGAAGACTCGACAACTAGCGGGTTAGTCGGTAGGTTTGGTTGTTCCTTAATACTTGAGTCGGGGCATTACGCGTTGCTCCTACTTTGACACGCAGTACTCACACCAAGGATGCGTTATTGGCAGATCGACAAGCTATGTCGGTAATGCGCTCATTTATGGGCGTTATTCGTCTCCATTTAAATAAATATACCACTCTACGTCAGCTCAAAGTGCTGTGCAAGTACTTGTTACGCGGTATGCAGCAGGTATCTCACGGGTACAAGAATGCTCCATAGGCTACAATCATTTCTTGTACACACGATAGGCATCACAAAATGACTCAACACAGGAGATGGCGCACGTCCTACGAACTGCTTTCCTATGTGAACAACTACAGCCCTACAACACAATACGACTACAACACAGTACAACACTACAACTACCACACCGTATAATTTTTTTTGAAGAGAAGCTTGCTTTGCCTCCTCTCCTCAATTAGCGGATGCTGGTAGCTGGCTGCTGTTGTCTTGCCAGTTATACTTGTTGGGCCACTGGGTATTATGTGCAAGTGGGTAGGCTTCCCAATAGACAACTTGGGTCGCTGGGTATTCGCCACGGGGTATTCCCATAAACAACTTCGGCCACTGCGAACGTGCGTTGTTTATTTGCCACTAACTCGATCCCCCAACATAGAAATAGAAAAGTCGAGAAGTGAAGGAGTTGGAAACAAAGGTATAGTGTGGAAATAAAGGTTCCAATATCGAAGCTTTTCTTAATTTTAGTAATATTCTTACTAAGCAGTAGGACGTAGTGCTGAAGACGCAGCTGGCTGTCAACAAAGAAGGGGAAGAGTTTGTTCGGCAGCCATCTTGTGTATGCAGTGTGGCCGCAGCTTGTAAGTAATCTGTAGATACATTTGTTTTACGTGATTGCTTCACTGATTTGTCGCTGTGGAATTTTTGTGGAGGTTCGGGGCAGCCTCATGATACCATGGAGCGTTCGTTGCCTCGGCATTAACATTGTGACGGAAGAAGTGCGGCCCGCGCTGACAATCCCGACCGTTCGTCTGGCCTATCCGAAAGATTCAAGGACGTTCTGTGGTACCGATAGCGTCGACGTGGAAGACTGGATTCCCCCGTATGAGCACGTGACTACCCACAACAGATGGGATGCAAATGTATGAAATATTGGCCAACTTGATGTTCCACCTCCAATGCACGGCGAGGGCGTGGGTTAAGAAACCACGAATATGAGCTTACAGACCGGGACATATGTAAGCTGGGGCCTTATAACGTAAAACTATTCCACTATGTTTTATTCCAATCTCCTGACACCAAATTTACGTAACCACTGCCGCAAGCATCGGGCGGTAACCGACAGCATGGTTTGAAAAGCTCAATCAAAGGCTCTCCTCGTTTATAGGAGGTGTGACGAAGAAGATCGGCATGCTAAAAAGCCCTGTTGCCATCGCGTGGCTCATACCCAGTTGGTTCTCTGGCTGCGCCCTACCTGCTAGTGCTGCGTTAGTCGCTGCTGCTCTACAACCCGAATAAACCTCCTTTACAATTGGTGGAGCTGCTGGGTACAACAGGAATTCTGTAACTTCGCAACCTGATACTGCAGCCTCTCTTCGTTATGCCGGAAGAAGGACCACCGTAACCACAACCCGCTGCCCCGGTGACTACCGGGGTCTGGCCCGGCCCGTTGCGTCAACGCGACCCGCCCATCTTCAGCGGTACCGAAGACCATGACGTAGAAGACTGGCTCGCTGACTACGACCGAGTGAGCATCCACAACCACTGGGATAGCAACAAAAAGCTGAATTACGTGTCGTTTTATTTGAGCGATGTCGCCAGCGTGTGGCACCACAACCACGAACGTGATATCACGTCGTGGACGGCCTTCAAGACTAACGTTACGGAGGTATTCGGGCGCCCCGCTGTTCGCAAGCTTCGCGCCGAGCCACGTTTGCGCGGTCGTGCGCAACAGTGCGGGGAGATATTTACCAGTTATATAGAAGATGTTGTCGACCTCTGTAACCTTGTTGACGTCACAATGGCTGATGCCGAGAAGATACGCCATATCTTAAAAGGCATTGAAGACGACGCCTTCCAGATGCTGTTGGCGAAAAATTCCGCGACAGTTTCTGAACTCGTCAGCCTATGTCAAAGCTTCGACGAACTACGCAAATAACGCATAGCCACCCGCCAATCTCCTCCTCACGTGACTTCAATGTCGACCTTGGCTGTTGCCCCGGATAACACGCCGCTGCTGCTACAGATCAAGGAGTTCGCCCGTGAAGAGGTGGCTCGTCAGCTTTCTCTTATTCAACTTGCACACGGCCAGTCGAGTTCTCCGTTGGCGCCCGCTCTCTAATCTGTCATCAAGGAGCAGGCAGCCGGCAACATTTCGCCTTATCTCCAGCAGGCTCAGACTGCCGCTCCTCTGGCGTACGCCGAAGTCGCTACGAGGCCTGCGCCACATATCTACGGTCCCCTTCGCCCACCTTTGCGCCCGCCCATATCTGCTCCAGTCCGGCCAGTGGTGCAGTATGCACGGCCTCAAGATGCATTGGCGCACGGAAGACAATGGTCCGATTTGCTTTTATTGTGGCCGGGCTGGACACGTAGCACGTCACTCTCGCCTCCTTACATCGAACGTCCCCAACAATGTGCGTCCATATGCGCCACGTTTCCAACAATGCCACAACTATTCGGACACCTTTGCCTTTCCTCCTGCCGTCGAGACCGCCTTCTCCGCTCACCGTTCACCTTCTCCTCGCCGCCGCTCCCTTTCCCCCATGCACCGTCGGCGGAGCCCTATGCGCCAGGAAAACTAAAATTCGCAGTTCAGGGGGCGAGAACTGCGGTGTCAGCGAAATGTATGAGGCCTCACACTTCCCCGAAAAACGTTACTGAAGTCAAAATAGAAGGAACATTACCGTATAGCACTTGTCGACACCGGCGCTGTACTTTCAGCGATAGATGCCCGTATTTGCCGCAAGATAGGAAAAGTGACGACAGTGCTTTCTGGACTGTTCCTTCGGACTGCCAACGCGAAGCACGTCGAGCCATCCGGCGCCTGCACCGCTTGTGTCATTCAGGAGGTCCTCTATATCATAGAATTCATCGTGTTGCCATGATGTTCACACGACGTCATACTAGGTTGGGACGTTCTTTCCACAAATTATGCGATCATTGACGGCGCCCACGCCGAAATCGAGCTGATTCAGTTTTCGAGCGATAATCACTGACCACAAGGACCCTTGTCGCAAAATCGCTGTTTCTGAAGACACCGTTATACCTGCCTGGTCTTCCGCTCTTGTATATCTCTTGTGACTCTGTAGATGACGGAACAGTACTTTTCGCTCCATCTGAACTCTTAGTTCGCCGCCGTTCACTACCACTGCCGTTCGCCGTCCTCGAGTTCAAAACTGGCGTCTCTCTCATGTGCGTGCCAAACCCATCGGCCGAACTAATTACTTTATGCCGCCGTGAAAGCCTTGGAAGAGGAGAGCCCCTGGCCTCATCTTCAATATTTAGCACGATGGGCGACTCCCCTCATCTTGCCGCTCTCGAGGCAGCGCCTCCTCAGTCACTGCCGCGTTCTTTTACACCAGCTATCGCCAGTGACCTTACGACGACGTAGCGCGAGGAACTTCTTCACTTGTTTGAAAGCTTCTCTTCTTCTCTTGACTGCCAAGCAACATCACTCGGCCGCACAACGACTGTTCCGCACACTATCGACACTGGGATCCATGCACCCATTCGGCAGTGTCCCTACCGAGTATCGGTGACTGCAAGACGAGTTATTAATGACCAGGTGAACGATATGCTCAAACGCGGTGTCATCCAGCCTTCTATAGTCCCTGGGCATCACCAGTCGTCCTAGTTAAAAAAAAAAAGACAGCACCATACGGTTTTGCGTTGATTATTGAAGGCTTACAAAGATTACCCGGAAGGATGTATACCCGTTGCCACGTATCGACGACGTCCTTGACTGCTTGCAAGGAGCGAAGCTTTTTTCCTCCTTAGATCTCCGCTCTGGCTAGTGGCAGGTGCCCTTGTCTGATGCTGACTGTTCTAAAACCGCGCTTGTAACACCAAACGGCTTGTATGAATTCACTATAATGCCATTCGGTCTGTGCAACGCGCCTGCCACCTTTGAACGCATGATGGACGGGATCCTGCGCGGCCATAAGTGGCATACTTGTCTCTGCTACCTCGACGACGTCGCCCTCTTTCCCCCTGATCTTCCGACCCATCTTCGCCGTTTACATCAAGTTTTTAGCTGGTTCCGGAATGCTGGTCTCCAGCTTAACTTTAAAAAAGTGCCTATTTGCAGCTCGAAAACTGACTATATTAGGCCATGTTGTCTCCAAAGAAGGCATTATTCCTCATCCTGCTAAACTTCGCGCCGTATCCGAATTCCCGAAGCCCACTAACTTAAAAGCACTACGCAGCTTCATTGGCCTATGCTCCTGTTTTCGATGTTCCGTTCGCAATTTCGCTACTGTGATCTCACCACTAAACCAACTCCTACAAGGCGACAATGAACTTTCTACTTGGTCGGAAGCCTCCAATGATGCCTTTACGGCTCTGCGTTGCCTACTCACGCCTCCGCCGATCTTGTGCCATCTTGATTCAAGTGCACATACACAACTTCACAGTGATGCCAGTGGTGTCGCCCTTGGTGCTGTGCTCGCACAACGTAAGAACACTAATTCCGAATACGTGGTCGCTTATACCAGTCGTGCCCTCACAAAACCTGAGGCCAATTACTCAGTAAAATAGTGCCTGGCTATCGTATGGGCTCTTCAGAAATTTCGCCCATATCTCTACGGTCGACCCTTTCACACGGTGACGAATCATCACGCTACTTGCTGGTTGTCTAACCTCAAAGCCCCGTCGGGCCGCCTCGCTTGGTGGGCCCTCTGAATCCAGGAATATGATATCCGTGTCATCTATCGCTCTGGACGCAGACACTCTGGCGCCGATTTCCTCTCGCGTTTCCCAGTTCCTTCAGACAGCAGTACTTCTACCTACAGACATGACATCTCACAACTTGATATCCTGGACATGGCCTCGGAGCAACGAAAAGACCCACGGATCGTATGATATTCGCCTTTTTGTCAAATCCTCCGGCTGCTTCGGCACCTCGAGCGTTACGTCGACAGGCGCAGCATTTCACCATCCGCGACGGGACTTTTATACCGCCGCAACTATCACAATCACAGCCGCACATGGTTTTTAGTAGTGCCCCGCCACCTTCGACAAGATGTATGCTCCGCTTTTCACGCTGACCCGCAGGGTGGTCACGGCGGAGTGTCAAAAACTTACACACGGCTTCGCCTACGATATTATTGGTGAGGGATGTACACCTCCGTCCACAAATACGTACGCTCCTGCATTGCCTGCCAACGCCGCAAATGTGTCCCGCATTTCTCCACCGCACCTCTGCAGCCACTTCCCTGCCCAGCTCAGCCATTCGACCGTGTCGGAATTAATTTACGCGGGCCTCTTCCATCTTATGGCGCTGGCAACCGATGGATTGTTGTCGCCGTAGATAACTTGACACGATATGCTGAAACCGCCAACTTGCCTGCCGCGTCAGCAAAAGACGTCGCCTCATTCATTCTAAACAACTTTGTTCTTCGCCATGGCGCACCTCGTGAACTGCTGAGCGATCGGGGTCGCATATTCCTCTCGGACGTCCTGCAGTCACTCCTATCTGAATGCCAAATTATTCACCGCACTACTACTGCTTATCATCCACAGACCAATGGCTTGACGGAACGATTCAACAGAACTGTTGGTGATAGCTATCGATGTATGTTGCGTCTGACCACTCCAACTGGGATCTTGTACTTCCATTCGTCACATACGCCTATACCAATGCCTCTCAAGGTACTACCGGATTCTCACTATTCTTTCTGCTTTACGGCCGCCATCCCCCCAGCACCATTGATACAGTCCTCCCGTACCGGCCGGACCCTGCTGAATGCTCACCTGTTTCTACGGTCGCTCAGTAAGCCGAGAAATACTGACAACTGACCCGTTGTTTGACGTCTGCTCAACAGTGTGGCCAAAAAGAGCGCCATGACCTCAGCCCACTCCCTCACGCCTTGCCCGTCGACTCACTCGTGTGGCTTTGGGTCCCGCCTGTTGCTGCTCCAGGCCTTTCGTCCAAGCTCGTCCCGAAGTATCACAGGCCTTACCGTGTGGTTGCGCAACAATGACCAGTCAATTACGTGGTCGAACCCGTATCACCATCTCCCGATATGCGTCGTCGGGGTTGAGAGACTACACATTGACCGGCTGAAGCCGTATTACGATCCCCTCACCTCTTCCTAGGTTGCCAGGAATGCTACTCTTCAAGATCGGCATGCTAGAAAGCCCTGTTGCCATCGCGTGGCTCATACACAGTTCGCTCTCTGGCTGCGCCCTACCTGCTGGTGCTGCGTTGGTCGCTGCTGCTCTACGACCCGAATAAACCTCCTTTACAGAGGTAATTTTTTTGCTTTCAAAACAAATAGCATTGCCTACATTGAGCAGATTTTCTTATCGAATTGGCTGACAAGAAGCAACGAGCACGCTCAAATGGAGAGGGATTCAATGGTGCCGAGCCAGAATAGCGAAAGTAGATAACCGGCTGAAGAGGGCAGTGCCGGCGTCTGTGATTGATCCGCTTCCCTTTACTTAGCTTGCGGTGGATGGTCGAAAATCGCGCCGGCGTGCAACGGAACGTTAAAAAATGCCACCAGAACGGATCCTCAGCAAAGATGGCAGAGTGATGTCGTATACGTGCCGAAGGGCCCCGATAACGTTATAGCACCACGGGAAAATATTTACTATACGCAAGTAAACGCAGGCTCCGTGCCCGCTCCCGGTATCTAGTGCCAGAGCAATCGGTGGGCAGCCATGTTCTATGCCTTTCGCAACGGGGTAGCCTCCGGCTATTCAGAAAAGAATTCAATTTGAATCGGCATATTAATGCGTGTTTTACGCGTACATGTCACTTTGACGCCATGAGTTTTCGCGGTTTTGTGACGTCGCGTGACAGACAGGCGAAGTGGGCGCAACCCGAAAACGTTGGACCAATGGCAGAGTATTCTAGCGAGAAAGGCATCGAATGAGAAATAATTATTTTCCTTTGGTTCGGTCAAATCATAATCATAATCAGTGTGCACACATCATACCAGACGGGGTGTTTTCGCTGTTTTGTGACGTCGCGTGAGAGACAGGAGTAGTGGGGCGAAGAAAACATAGGCCAGAGTAACTATTGTAACGTTACCGTAATCACACCTGAGTTGATTTTGTTCTCATCAATGCGTCATGTGCAGCGCACATGCGTCTAAAGAATGCTCGAAACCTGCTGATACGACGCCACAATATCTATAAGTAATAACTGTGTAAAGTAAAATCTTGCGCTTACCTTTCGCGGTACAAATGACCCACAACGACCGTAACCCTGTGCAGCGCGACGCAGTGGCTCAAAGTGAAACAGCACAAAAACCCGGCCGTACAGCCGACTTGAACGTCGCGCTTTTACTCTCCCCATTTGTCCAACAAGTGCGCTACACTTGGTTTCGAAACACGTCTTTTGTTAAAAAAGAGTGCGCGACCGACCACTGGAATGAACGTGCCTCGAATTGAAGAAAGCTCGGCGAGCGTGACATCAGAGTCATTGTCTCGCACCGTGACGAAGCAAGTGAGGCTTTTCCCGTAGAGCTGACGAGGCGCATCTGTTGAAATGGGCCCATAGACTACGTGACTTGTTCACACTGCGGCTACGGGGAGACTACGCTCATTTTCCTTCCTGCAAGCAGCACGTAGTCATCATTGTGTTTGTAGACCGGGAGATGGTTGAAACAGCTTACAGTTGAAAAAAAATTGTATTCATCCAAATGAATGGTAAGAAATCTCGTATTTATTGCCTAAACTTCAGAAAATGAACGCTGCAAAAAAAAAAAAAAGATCTGTGCGTGCTAAGAACACGTACGGACGTCCTATTTTGACCTGTAATTCTTTTTTGTATTTCCATTCAACAACCTCCAATAGCTGTATTTGTTCTCTTATTCAAAACGCGCATTCTGTTAAAAATTTGGGATACTCTTGATGCTTTTATGCGCTGCAACGGTTACCTAGCTCATGTATGTGCAACACGCCGTAGGGTTACTTGTATGTCGTATTCTATTAACCCTTTGGGCTCTGTGCAAGTTCGTAGACAGTTTTTCAATGCATTAAGCTGTAGTGGATTATATTTGTTATATGTTACTTTCATTCCTGTTCAAGAGTTTAATGTTCTAAAATAGACAACGTATTAAAAAGCACATTAAAACGGGTATTGTACGGAAGTACTCGTTATGATTGCAGTATTGTGCACATACTGTGTGTGCCAGACTTTGGATTGCTCTTTACAGAAACTCAAACAAGGCAGCAGCTCAACGGAAGGTTGAAACTTGAAGTGATGAGCACTAGTCGAACAAGGAATGTCGCTCACACTCCTTGTTGCGCTGCTGCTCATCTTTTTTTTTTTTTTTTTTGTAGGAACTGTTGCATTAAATCACACCTGGACAAAAAAAAAGAATCTGCGGATCTAACACAGATGTTGGAAAAGCTTTAGTAAAGCGGTTAACTAAATGCTTTAGAAATAACGGCGATGAGCGTAATTTTGTTTACTTTCAAGCCATGCATTGCGTATTCTCATTAGATGTTTATGTTTATTCACCGCAAACGTCTCAACGTTATGTCGTGTAATTTTTGTGTTTATACACTGCATCGTTCACAAGCTAAGCCGAAATGCAAACACAAATGGAGGCGAGTGCGTAGTGTACGTGAGACACATGTGCAGCGATGTCACAAGGACGAAGGCGATGTAGTTTTGACAGGTGTGTGCATGTGCACAGTAAAAGTACGACACCTATCAAACAACATTTAGGGATTCTGTACCTCTCCTGTCACAGTGGGACATGCCCATTGCGGAGAATTGCCCAAGAACCGGCACATCAACAGATGCGCAAATAAATGGCTAAATCAAAGATTATATGGAATGTCCAGGAATCCGTCAAATATAATTCACCATTCTATCAACAGATTCTATCAACAGTCCTTTAGAGATATCTGTGAGCTCACATTATATGTTCAGGTTTTATGCCGGAAGTTTTTCCTTGTTGTTGTTGCACAGAACAGAGGTGCGCGTGCTTGGTCAACACGCAAGGGTTATATGGGGTGTCCCAACTATCATGCACAAAGCTTTAAAGATATGCAAATGCCCCGTAGCTGAACATAAGCAATGTAATGTTGCTTGCGATTGCTTGGAGATACCCAGATTATTTTTTGCATACCGCATAATTACATAATTAGCCTTATTTTTAATTAACTTCTCAAATATTGTAATTAGATTAGAAGTGTCAATGGGAAAATTGCAGAGCCACATGAAAAAACTCTCGATACAGCTTTTTGTTGCTCAATGCATGCTACATAAAAGTGTTCGTCCAAGGACGAAAGGAGCCCGCCGACACGCGGAAAATTGCTGCGCGACGGCCGCTCGAGGCACTTTGCATGTATTCGCGGGCTTCTTTCACGCTCGGAGGAACCCATCAAATATAATTCACCATTCTATTAACAGATAGGTGTCCTTTAGAGATATCTGTGAGCTTGCATTTTATGTTCAGGTTTTATGCCGGAAGGTATTTTGTTAAAGCTTTTGTTTGATAGGTGTTGTTATATATATATATATATATATATATATATATATATATATATATATATATATATATATATATATATATATATATATATATATATAATAGGTGAAGAAATGAAGGAGCACACTTACGAAAATTGCATTTTTAATGTTGTAATGTTTCGGCCGTGGCACGGCCTTCGTCAGAATGAACACAGATACAAGTGCGCATGCACATGGGCCTAATCAGCAGTACATGCACGTGTACACTTTCAAATAATAACAGAGAAAGTGCAGCAGTAAGTATACCGGAAGCACGATAAATGATATGTGTGAAATATCATTATGGTAATTATCATTATTATTTCATACATGCGTCTGTATAGTACGTGTCCCGGTTGCATTTTTGCAATAGCTATTAGCTACCGCGGGGCGTGACGTTTTTCGCAGAGCTCGACGTTTCTGCGCAGGCGCGTGCAAAAGCGGGCGCGAGAGAGAAAATTTTGGTGCCTTTGCTCCTTGAACATGTGACTGCCTAGGCACTACGGAGAAGGTTTCTTGATGCTTGTTGTATTTGTTAGTCCCCTAGACACGCCGGCTTTACGGAGTGCGGTCGAGTTGACGCTCGGTTGTTGGCTACCCGCGCTGAGGCGGTGGGCACGGACGCCCAGTTGGTGATCGCTGTGTCTGAAGGGCCAAGGTTCTGACTGGTGTTGTGTAAGTCGCTGGTCACGTTTTTCGTCGCGACGATAGATTTGCATTTTTTACAAGCACTGCTCCATGAGGGCACATGTAACCGGCAAACGGATGCCTCAGGAGAGCACCTGAGGCTATAATAAAGCAGGCGGCTCCGCATCTCGGGGGCACCCAAGGGGTAGCAGGGTGATCAAAGCTGGAAGCAGGGCGGCCCGTTGGTTGGGGCCGCGGAGACGAAAGCGTGCCAGGGGGTGTTTGCATAAAACATTGGCTGTCCGCGATAGCGGACAACCGATCTTATACACCTCTGGCACGCGCAGGCCTCGGCGAGCCCTAATTCGCGGGCCAGTCCTGGTTCTAGCTTTGGTGTCCGCGTTACCGCTTTAGTGTCCTGGAGGTGCCTCCAATAATGCGAAATAATGACACGTTATTTCAATTAGTAAGAAACACGGTTGAATAGATATAATTACGTCCAGCCACCAGCTTGCGACGCTAAGTTCAGCACTACCGCGCCCCGCGACTTGTGTTGGCACACCTAGGGACAAACGCATACAGCGCGCGCTAAGAAACTCCTCCGTAGTGCCTAGGCAGTCATAAATTTCAAATTTCCACAAATTTCCTCTCTCGCATCTACTCTTAGTCGCGCATGCGCTCTAACATCCGGTGTCTCCGCAAGTGCCACTCCCCGCTGTACGTAATAGCAAATGTAAATACGCGTTGCGGTAGTAGTCCTGGCTTCACGTTTGTCTGTATATTTCGCGCTCATGTTTTTTTGGGAACGGGAGGTGCTATGATGTGTTCTCTCACCTCTGTGGGTGCATCAGGTAGATGAGCCGAAGGGATACGTGCCTGCGTGTAGCATCTTCGGTACATGCTCGCCGCTTGTGTGCCTTTTCCTGTACTGGGTATAAAACGAGCACGAATAAACGCTGGGGTGTCTTCGTTTGCTGAGACCTGGTCCAGGCGGTTACTCTGTCGACACTACTAACGATACATGGTGTCAGAAGTCACGGCTATAGTGCTCGGGCTCGGTAAAGAAGCATGGAACTAGTGAAGCCACCGGAGCCACTATACTTCACCGGCGAAATCAGTGAGATATAGAAGCTTTTCAAAACAAAAGTTTGAACTTTTCTTGGTTGCCTCCGAGCCCGACAAGAAGCCTCGACCGGATGCTTCAAAGACTGCTTTACTGCTAACTGGGGCAGGCGACGACGCACTGGAAATTTACAACTTCACTTTCGGGGACGATGAGAGCTGGGAAAGTTACGCAACTGTCATCGCCAAGTTCGAAACCGACTGCACAAAAAAGCTGAATGAAGTGCACGAGCGCTACATGTTTAGGCAACGCGTCCAAGCTCAAGGTGAGCTGGTCGAACAGTTTGTCAGAGACCTCAGGAAGATGTATCTTTCCTGCAACTTTGGCACCAGGGCAGAGTCGTTCATACGTGACCAAATAGACTTTGGTACAAGTGATGACAAAGTAAGACAAAAGCTGCTGCACGGTAAGAAGTTGACCTTGGCTAAAGCGGGAAAAGTCTGCAAGGCTGCGAAAATGACTGCCGCGCAAAACGAAATCTCGTCTCGAGAACAGAGACAGATTGACGCTGTCAAACTACGGCAGCATGCGAATGAGCAGCAATGCGATGAACAGCCTGCAATGTTCAAGTGCCGCAGATGTCGACGTACGCACGGTCCACGAAGCTGCCCTGCATTTGGCAAAGTGTGCAGAAAATGCAAAGGGCAGAATCATTTTGCTCTCCGTTGCAAGGTGAATAGACAAGTTCGGAAAATGAGGAGCGCCGAAGATAGTGAAGAGGAATTTGACATCCTTGATGTATCTGTCAACAGCGTTGGAAGATCGTGTGACCGTGACTGGGTGGTCAGAGCGCAAGTTGCGGACATGACACTAGACTTCAAAGTTGACACAGGATCGCAAGCCAACCTCGTGCCATTCTCTGCCTACGAAAAGCTGCAGCAGAGGGTACGCTTGGCTAGAAGCAACTGTATCCTACAATCTTACAACGGAGGAGTCATCAAGCACCTCGGAGTCATGATTACGACTGTGGCCGTCGGAAGCAAGACGGCAAAGATTAATTTCTTCGTCGTGAAGGAGAACCGACATGCCATACTTGGACTGCGAGCCAGCGAACTGCTTGGACTGTTCTCGCACACCGTAAACGACGTCGGAATAAGCAGCGGCGAGGCAGTTGTCCAACAGTTTCAATGACTTTTTTCTCGGACTGGATGTATTTAGCGACGATACCGCATGGTTCTTCGAGAAGATGCGGTGCTAGTCGTCCAGACAGCCCGCCGTGTGCCCCTTTCCTTGAAGGAGCCTCTGTGCGAAGAACTTGCTCGCATGGTCAAAGCCGGTATTATAACCAAGCAAGACCAGCCGACGGACTGGGTGAGTCCTCTAGTTATTGTCAGAAAAAAGGACGGAAAACTGCGGTTATGCATGGACCCGAGAAAAATTAATGACAGCCTCAAGCGCGAGCACTATGAGATGCCGCGTCGAGGAGATATTGAATCGGAACTAGCTGGAGCACGTTTTTTTTACGCGTCTTGACGCAAACTCGCGGTTTCACGAGATACCACTTCATGATGAAACGTCAACAATTTGTACGTTCGCCACTCCCTTCGGGCGTTACCGCTTTTTGAGGCTGCCTTTCGGTGTATCCTCCATCCCAGAAGTGTTTCAAAAGGCTCTTAACGAAATATTCGAGACACTGCCAGGAGTGCGAGTGTATATTGATGACGTCATCGTGTGGGGTGCCACAAGACAAGAGCGCGATGAGAGGTTACGAGCAGTACCATAAGCAGCACAGAAAGCTGTCCTAACGTTTAATGCAGACAAGTGCAGCATTGACGTGCGCAAGATTTTTTTTTTCTTGGCGACGTGATTGCGGCAGACGGCATACGCCCAAATCCTACCCTGGTTAGCTCTCTGCTAAGTCTGCCACCGCCGACCGACGAGCAAGCAGTGGAGCGCATGCTTGTCTTCCTCCCACAGTGTTACTGTCTTTGGGGTACCTTAGCTTTCGTAGTACAGTTCTGCCTTGTTTTGTTGAGTTTAGCCTTTCTCGCTACGTGAGTATCGCTGACATTGCGTCTTCTGTACGCGTTCTGTATTGTTCTGTATTCGTATTCTGTATTTATTTTTATTTATAGAACTTATCTTTTTATTGCGAGGTCTTGGAGTTTTTCAGTGCTTGTATTGCGCGGTCGTCCTAAGGCTATTTCGTATGCTGCGCATAATAAAGCTTTTACCTCCATTGTCTCTTTGTTTGAGAGTTTCTGGAAGTGGACGCCGCAGGTTACGCGGCAGATGACAAAAGCCTGCTTGCGTGAAGCCTTTTTTAATTCTGGTAACCCGGTGGATCATGCGCGCAACGCTTGTCGTTGTTTTCCTTAGGCTAGCTAAGGTGCGATCTGCTTTGCCGTTCTCCTGAATCTATAGACCGAGTGTGCGTAGTGTTTTCACCTTTTTTATGGACGGGCCGTTTAGATGTAGCTCGATATGTGGTCGTTGCTGACTTCACGATTATGGGGCTTGGACCCTTAGGAATTCGGACTTTTCTTGCGAGCATTGCATCCGTGCTTTTTTAGTGAATCTTTCTACTTTGGGAATAGCTCTCTGTAGAGAATCCAGCTTGTTTCTGTTTGATCCTTTATGTGCCCAGGTCGTTATGTCACCGGCGTAAATTGCATGTCCCAGGTCCTTCTCTTCCCCTAGCTCTATCGCTAGCTTCATCATTTCTATGTTGAAGAGTAGCGGGGAGAGTATCGAATCCTGTGGAGTCCCTCTGTTTGGTATTCTGAAAGGTTCTGACCTAGTCGACCTCATGCCTATTGATACCGTTCTATTGCTAATGAAAAAGTGTATGTATTTGTATTCTCACTCTCCGCATGCAATTTTCTTTAGTTCTTCGAGATTGAGGCTGTGTGCTATTGTGTCAAAGGCTTTCTTTATGTCGAGCGCTAAGACGATCTTGTCGTCACTGTCGTTTGGTGGGTTTAGTGCTTCCTCCTTTAATAGGAGGAATACGTCTTGTGCTGAGACGTGTGGTCGGAACCCGAACATGGATTCCGGGAATAGCCGGTGGTTTTATACGTGGTTACTTATGCTCATTTGTATTACTTTCTCAAGCAACTTTCCCACGCACGAAGTAAGATAAGCAAGTAAGATTATGTAGCTTTCTGGCTTTTCCTAATCTCGGTATTAATATGTTGTTTGCCTCTTTCGGCTCTGATGGGACCTCAGCTCCTTTCATCCAGATCTGTTAGTTTAGCAATTTGGTGATCTGGTCGAGGGACTGAGGTTGTGGATCATTGCATTCGTGATCCAAACGGTACCCGGGGCCGTATTTTTCTTAAACGATTGTGCTGCCCGTACACCTCTGCTACCGTTATTGACTGGTCTAGCCGGGTTTGGTGTCACTTCGTAGTTGGTTTTTCTGTACGGTTGGTTCGCTGCTGCGCCAACGGAGATTTATTTAAGTTTTTCGGCAAGCTGGCGGGGTGGCGGGGGGGGGGGGGGGTGTTTGTCCCCGTGTGTTCGCTCTGTAGCAGTTTGAGCTTTCTGTTTGTGGCAGTTTTCGTAGTTGTGGGGTCCATCAAGCTACGAAAGGTTGCCCACGCCTTCGTGTCTGGTGCTCCCTGCATCGAGTCGCAGAATTGCCTCCAGTTGTCACGGTATAATGTTTCAACATACTCGATTGCTTCCTGCGCTAGCTCTGCGATGCGTTCTGCGATGCCTTCTGTTGTGGTCTTTGTTTTTTCCATCTCTTAGTTAGACTGCGTCGACCTTCCCATAATTCTAAGAGATTTCCGTCTACCGCCGGTGTTTCGGTTGTGGTCGTTATCTTTTTTGTTGTTTTGACATGTATATCCCTAGTGTATAAGGCCTAGGATGTCGTGTTTTCCTCCGTTCGGGGTCGGTCCTGCTTTGCCCTAAAGGCCGCCCAGTCCGTTTTCATGGCGGAGCCCGTCGTTTTCCCTAATTTCGGAGAGATTATTGCTGAGGTTACTTGAAGAAAAGAGCGCTATGAAGACGCGGACTAAAAGAGGAACATGTACGGTGGACAAGGCGCTACTTGTACATGTTGCTCTTTTAGTCCGCGTCTTCGTAGCGCTCTTTTCTTCAAGTATGCAAAACCAACTCGTCCACACCAAACTTTTGCTGCGAAGGTTATTATGTTGTGATCGCTGCTTAAATTTTCTTCCGTGCTTGTCCACCTCATTCGGTTTGGGTCGTTAATGAACGTTAAGTCCGGTGTCGTGCTTCTTGCTGCGCTATTTCCCATGCGAGCGGGCATGCCTGGGAGTGTTATTATATCTACGCCTCTTTGTTCCATTGATTCCAGTAGTGCCTTCGCTTTACGAGTATCGTTCGGGTAACCCCAGTGCGAGTGGAGTACACTTAAGTCTCGTAGTATTATATTTTTGTCCCCCCTCAAAGCTTCTTCCGTCGAAAATTCGCGGGGCGGCTGCAGTCTACTTGTTTCTCGCTGGGTAGACTGTATACGTTCGTTGTAATTGTTTTTGCTTTAATCCTTTTGTATGGCCAGATCGGGATTATCTGGTGTTATATCTCGCCTTACGGCATGTGCTTAACACGTAGCGCAACATGCCTTTTGGCAAAAGTAACGATTTGCGGGAAAGCGGGTTTCCAATGAGTATCGTAACGTCTCAGCTTCGGTATCGTATTGATAATATCTTGGATGCATAAAATGTCTGGTAGGCTTCGTGCCTACTCTGTGTATTGTGTTAGAACTGCATGTCTGTTTTTCGAGTGCGCGAGTGTTCCATTGCCACACCTCAAGGTTGTCAGGTAATCTGTTTCCGTGACTAGCCATGATTGGTGCCTTCGCTATCCGTCGTCTCCAGAGCTTTGAGACGGCTGGTCGGAGCCACCGGGCTGTCGCTAGTACTTTTGCGGACAGCGGTTCTTTTTTTTTGGAATTAATCGATTCGTGTAGCTGTTGCTTCAGCGTACGCTTTTCTGCGAACATGAGCTGAATCTGTTGTGCTATTTTGGCAAGCTATTTGCTATTGTCGGTTGGTTCTGACTGTTCCGGGGTTGTTGTTATTGATCTGGTTGCGGCTAACTCTGTTGTTTAACATAATTTGAAAGTCGCAAGCTCCTGCTTAATCTCGGCCAGGCTAGCTTTTAGGAGGCGGTTTTCCTCAATTATTGTTTGGTATTCTGGATTTTGAGTAATTGCTTTGGAAATTGGAGATATGACCTGAACCCAGCTTCACTGCAGTTGTGCCTCCGATATCGGTTGGTCAGCAGCTCCCTTGGACTGTGGCATGTTTTGTAGGATGCCGTTGGGCAGGGGTGGGGTCTCGGTGTCGTTTTGGAGGTCTTGGAATCATCGGCAGTATAATCAAATCTTATCAACGGATTATGTTTCTATCTAACTGCAGCCAAAACTTCCACACTCCCGTTTTATCTAAACGGCTTACACCCTCAGGACAGAAGGAGATAGACGCCAGGAAATTGTTACGTACACGCACATTTATAGGCCTATATTTTCGTAATTGCGATAATGACAGGTATCCGTAAGCATGAGCTTTTGTGTATCAGAGTGTAGGTTAGCGGTAAGAAACACATCGGTATAACACGCCAAATCAGGCGCACTTGTTGCTGTAGTGCTTGACTGGGGCAGTGGTGAAGTACTAAAAACTTGGTTGACCTTGCCCGCCCACTTATTCTTTTACGCTGATGACGGCCGTTGTCGTTGTGACCGCTTTCTTCACAACCACCGCCACCATATTCGAGCCCATGTAACTGTGGCATTGAGCATTTGGAAGCTGGACAAGCTAACGAGTACGCTACCGCCTCCCCCCGCGATCTTCGATTTACCTACCTTCCCACTTCTCGTTTTCGTCGCAGACGCAGGCAGAACGAAAGCAGAAATGAAAGAAAAAATTGAGGAGTCATTCCTCTCTGTGAAGGCGGATGACTAGCGAAGCTGTGGCACATCACACAGGTTTAGAAAAGGGTGCATGTATTTATTTTCAGCATTTGGTAATTGTGATTATTATGATTTACGCTGATTGATTCTGTTACAAGCATAGACAGAATCTTCTCCAAAGTTAAATCCATACAGGACAGTTATTGAGTAGTTGAGTGACTTGGATTGTGTGGCACTTCAAACCGAACAGCTCAGACTAAGTGCACAATTTCTTTTCTGGCTTTGAAATTGAAGTCTCAGTTGAACTCCTCATTGAACAGTCCAACGATGATCACAGGAGTAGGATCATCAGAACCAGCCCATGCAAAGTGCGTGGCCATGAACTTCTCGATATTACACTTGGGTGTGCCTGGACATATATACACAGTGGATATCAGAAATCCATCTTTCATTTCTACGACACAGACATCCCCACAGTCGGTGGCATTGCCCTCTTGCGAGTCAAGGGTGTATGGTTGTACATACATGTTTCCTTTGCATATTTGGCAAAACCTCCTGTTCGTGAGTCGATGTGCTGTTCACAAACAATTCCAGTATACCCTTTGACTTGAAACGATGAATCGTCATTGATTTATTTCATTTATTATTACTTGTGAATGATGTTATCAGGGGCGCAGTGTTTGCAGCCTGCTTCACGTCCGCCACATGTCGGCTCGGTATTGCATGATCTCCGGGATCGGCACACGCTCACTTTTTTTTTATTACGCGCAAACACAAGAAATAAACAGAAATTTTGATTGATTTATTTCATTTATTATTATTAATTACTAGTATTATTAGGGGCGGAGCGCTTGAAGCCTGCTTCACATCCGCCGCCGGTCGGCCCCACAGCGTATAAGGATATCATATCCCACGCAGGGTCGGGGGTCAGAGCTGCACGCCTATTGGCTGTCGACGCAGGCCACTTCCACCAGCATGGTGGCACCCAGGGTCGCGGTCTCTGAAGCTGCCTCTGAGGGTGCGCGTGCTGGTGTGTGTGTAGTGATTATAAGGGTGAAGGGAAGAGAGAAGTGCAGTGCCGTAACTGTCTCTCAAAGGAGGACACCTCAACAGCACTGCACAGGGTAGGGGAAGTGGGAAGGAAAAGATTAAGAGAGAATGAAAGAGAGCGGAGAAAAAAAAAAGGCAAGAGGGTTGAAAAAGAAGAAGCAATGCGTGCTGGCCACGCCCCAGGTGCGCGTTTGTTTGCGTTCCGACGCTCCGTAGACGCGGTGAAGCAGCGGACACTGCGACCATTTGGCGATAGAAATACGCATCGCTTGCACTGCGGTGAGTCCGAGGAAGGTGAAGAAACTTGAAGTGCTTCAAGAAACGCTGCATGGATGCCTTTATTAACTCTACGCTTTGCTGCCGAAAGTCGCGTCGCTTTGTTTTAAACTACGCGGGGAAAGTCAACACGGCCACAACTAAAAGGGAGAACACAGCCGGAAGATACAGCCATGAGTTGAGGTCGCCCCATTAACGACGACACGGCAAGTCGGTAAGTCCTTGTTGCCGTTAGAAACGCAGAAATTAAAGGCATATTTCCGAGAATGTCAGTAGGGCCGCAAAGGTTACTCGGCTATACACTTGCTTCGGTTATAGGAGCAGCACTTGTGCAAAATTATTCTGGGCAACGCAGAGTGACTGGGGATATCTGACGCGAAATGAGAAGCACGTATATTAGCAGCGGTGCGTTCATAAGCCTGCAAGCAAACAAAATATCGCGCTGCCACTTAAAAACTCGCTAAGAACAAAAGGATGCGCTGTCGTTAAAAGGCAACCCCGCGGCCAACAGGGTAGTGGGGCATCTTATTGGAATAGACGTAAAACAAGGATGAAATGCCAATAAAACACGGAGCTTTGTCTGTTACGAAAAAAAGGCAAAACAAGAATCTTTTAAGAGTTTTCATAATGGCTTAACCGCAACACGGCTCTGTAATGCGGTGAAGCATAGGCGTTGTATTGCAATGAACTGAAAATTTACGCAACTAATTGTAGGCCACGTGTCATTATTCAGTACACATCGGCGGTGCCTCCAGGACACTAAAAGTGAAACCTGGGCTGGTCCATGGTTCTAACTTTGATCTAGCGGTAGAGTCCATATCATCTCAGATGCTCTCCTGAGGCCTCCCATCTGCCCGCATTTTTACTTTCCCATGCTTTAATGCCTCTAAGGGGCTTTTGGTGTCCTCGTTTGCGTCAAGCTATCGAGAGATGCTTTTTGCCGGGAGCTCATCGGCTATCAAGTATATATGTGATGGTGAAATAAAATTAAACGATCTTATTGCAATACATTTCTGTATCGCAGTGAAGCTTACTGGAGCACAACCACCATTATGGAACGCATATAAGACTCTCGCAAAAAAAAAGAAAGAAAACAACCCTAACAGGCCACAAATGACACAAAAAGCGTTTCATGAAATGCGAGCACAAGCAGCAGCACACTCCTCCCAGGTCACCCCTCATCTTGTAAATATACAATCAAGATATTGGCATAGGGTATAGACAAATTTTTACCAGCAATGTTTATTCAAACAAGGCAAATGATCTGCAAAAGTTTGCTGAGCCTTCTATAAATCCTTGCAGATATGACGTCACAGGTGAAAGTACTTAAGCTGCTCGCCATCTGATAAAATCAATTTAACAAAAGACCTCAGAGAAACCACCCGACAAAAAAAAGCAAGTGGAGAGGTTATCGAATTCGTATCAGCAGAAATCTTCCACATATTTCTGAGACCGCTCAACTAGTCTAGGAACAAACTGTGTATAGACAAAGAAGCAATTTTTAATTTGTCAAGTTCTCAAGGCATGCCGAAGCAAACTGCATCAAGTTCCCGAAGCCATGATATTTACATGTATATGAACGAAGAGGTGCGAGCAATAAGAAAAAAAAAATGCTTTCATCGAAATGTATCACTTGTTAGAAAAAGTGTTGCAGAGCATTGTCCTTACAAGACACAGCAGACTAAGAATCAGACTTGTGAACAGTTATTGTTCCATTAAGCCTGCTCCATGATTAACAATGGGAAGAGATGGACACAAAGAAATATTAGAGATGGCTAGAGCATATTTATTGCACTGCAAATCATGAATCTGTTCTAACTGGCCAGAAGTGCACTCTTATCAAGCCTGCTGCAGTGCACAGGATAATTAGCAATGTATTTTTAGCAGGAAGGGAAACACGCACCAACAGAACAACTTAACTCCAGAACTTTTGCAAAACAGTCCCGTACCTGATAATGTAGCTACATGTTCTCGAATTATTTATTATCTATACTTTGGCCTGTGTAAATGTCAGCTGCCTTGTCTTCGCAACATTCATTCTTGAAGGACCAAAGCAAACGACAGAATTGGTTAGTGACGATTAGGCTGGCTTCTTGCCATCGCTCTCGGCAATGGCAACAAGCCAGATAGTCCGATATCAGAGAACCTTGCCACATAGCAGTATAATGGAGCCGCTTGGCAAATAGTCCATATCATTGTGCAAGCCCTTTTTTATGAACAACTGTCATGTTTCCTTGTGAAACTTTTGCTCCCGAAATCTTGGCAAGGGCTTGTTTTAGCAACACGAGGCTAAGACAGTCCATGACTCTACTCCTAGTGGTGGCAGGCTGGCAGCCATAGTTATACCTGGCCAAGCTTGCCGCCATACTCTACCTGTTAATTGTGCTCTAGTATTTAACGGGTCACCGATAGGAATCGCCATACAATAGAGAAGGGCTTGTGTACTGTGAATTCAATTGCAGGACTTCAGTGTCATTCAGTTAATTTGCGACCAGACAAGCATATACTGCCTCACATATTACTCGCAATGGCTGTTAGCACATGCGAACATATAAAAAATGTGTCTCATTACCTTTTTTTCCCTATGCACACCCAGTTGCAAGACAAGAATGTGTAAGGGGGGTTGGATGCATGCACTAGACCAGGACGGAGATCCTGCAGGTTCAATTCGCACATGGCTGGCAGTGTTTGGCACATGATTACTTAGCACGCGTTGTGCACAGCTGCCGGATAGCACGATATAATTATGCTCTCCTCGTTGTCGTCACACAGTTTGAGTGTGCTGCCATGGGAATATGGTGTGCATGCTGTGCACTAGTCACATTCCTTTTGTCAATGATGCCAAGTGTTTCTATTTTTGCATTACACACTCTTTAGCTTTATTTATTGTCTCACGGCGTAGGTGCCAGTCAGGTCAACTTCCTCGGGCTGCTGTCATGTTTGGTCATTGTCAAACAGGACAAGTTTGCTTTGTACAGAAGAACGACGCGCTTTAAATTGTCAAAATGTTTTTCTTTCCGAATACATTCTTTGCCCTTCCACGCAGTATAAGGGTTGGTGTCCTCTAAATAATGCCTATTGAGTATATTGATTTCGTATGTTCGACTTTGAAGATTTTTTTCAGTTGCTGTTCTCTGAAGGACATTTACATTAGAATTGCCAAATTATTTTCAGGCTCTTTTTCTTCATTGCACGTCATTTCTCTTCTACAAGCACTAACTCTTGCCACTTATTTTTGTTTATATTCTTCATTTATTTGAGAGCGAAGTTGTTAGCCTCTCGTTGGTCGGCATTTTCCGTGTCCGCGTCCGTGTACAAAAATGTGGGACGATCCCGGAGGTTCCCCGCAGGGGCGTCTGCGCAAGCAGGCGTTTGGTTTGCTGCGACACCACGGACCCGAGCACACGAGGGTTGGACCCTCCCGCGTGTAGCCGTGCGCGGCTTAGCCGTGTCCGGGGAAAAGGGGATCCTGGGGGTTGAGCCAATGCCGGGTGTTTGGACCTTTACGGCCCCTCGGCGGCGGCAACACACCCCTTTGGCCTCGGCTTCACGTAGACGGCACCCCCGGACTGACCCACCCGGGGGAAATCGGTAGTTGCCTCTTCCTGTCTCTCTCTTCCTCTAATCTTCGTCTTTCTCTTACTTTTTCATCTTTCCTGTCTCCTCCTAGCTTCCGTTTACTTGCAATTTTCCAGGCAGCAAGGGTTAACCTTGTGTGAATAACCAACCTAGGTTATCTCATATTTGGTTATAGTGATAACGTACAGCTGGCGTTTGCAGGACCTGTTCTTACAGTCCCTGTAGCGTCCCCTTGTAGGACTCCACGGTGGGTGGCTGGCGTTATTGCCGAAAATTCAATCCCTTTATGGCAACCTCTTTCCCTCCGCTTCCTGATCGCCCTCACAAAAGAGGGCGCACCGATGAAGTTTTCCAGTTCCTTGGACGTCAAAGACCAAACTTCCCACGTTACCATGTCATCCACTCAGAAAAATCCGACAAACAAGTACGAAACATTTCCCCTTTTCTAGTTTCCAGGTCCCTAACTGATATCCTTGGCCCAGGCTACAAGGTATCAAGGCTGGCAAGTGGTGATCTCTTGTTAGAGCTCCATGATCAGAAACAGTACGAAAAGTTGCCCAGTATAGTATCATTTGGAGATGTTCCACTAACAGTAACTCCACACCGCACTCTCAACACCACCCGCGGCGTTGTCTCGGATGACGATTTGCTCCAACTGACAGAGGCTGAGCTCCTGGAGGGCTTCAGTGATCAGAATGTCGTCAATGTGAGAAGAATTAAGATAAGAAAGGATGGAAAAGAAATTCAAACAAAGCACCTGATACTCACATTCGGTTC
This sequence comes from Dermacentor andersoni, assembly GCF_023375885.2. Taxonomy (NCBI): domain Eukaryota; kingdom Metazoa; phylum Arthropoda; class Arachnida; order Ixodida; family Ixodidae; genus Dermacentor; species Dermacentor andersoni. Next base: position 379,567,785 of record NC_092814.1, on the reverse strand, counting down.
AAGTATTCTGCCCGAGTCTGTAGAGGCCGGGTACATCAAGCTCCGTGTCAGGCCATATGTGCCAAATCCCCTAAGATGCTTCAAATGCCAGCGTTTTGGCCACAGCTCGCAGAGCTGCCGAGGCCGCCAAACATGCGCCAAATGCAGTGCCCTTGAACACGCCACTGAAGCTTGTGCAAACACTCTCCACTGTGTAAACTGTGATGGGGAGCACGCCGCGTACTCGCGGTCGTGCCCATCCTGGAAGAAAGAAAAAGAAATCGTAACGATCAAAGTGAAAGAAAATATCTCATTTAAGGAGGCACGCAGGCGGGTTGCATACCTGCCAAAGAAAAGCTTTGCCGAAGTGGCGCGTCAGGGGGCAGCGTCACAACGGCCTCCGGCGGCTGTCCGACCCACAAGCAGTGAGTCGGCAGTCACGCCATCTGCCCCCGCGACGGTTGCAGCTAGCGCTGCTCCGTCAACCGAGGAGAAGGAACCATCGACCCCGAAGGAGGGCGCAGCCGAGGCTGCCTCAACTTCCGAGGTTCCTTCCTGCGCTGGCAACGGCCGGCGTAGCCAAATCCCTCTGGGAGCCCCATCGACCTCCGGGCTGGTGGGCGCAGGGGTCTTGCCCTCCAAGGCGGGACTCCCTCTGAAATCTTCCCGCTCGCAAGAGCATGTGTCCGGCGCCTCACAAGAGGCAATGGACACTACACCTATCCTCAAGGCGCACCAAGCGCCTAAGGAGCGGCGAGGCTCCCTCGAACGCTCCAGAAAGGGCAGAACTCCCGTTACAGGGCCTCGAAAGGGCTCTGTAATTTAATCTCTGTAATCTCTATAATCACTACTTCTGTTTCTGTACACACAGCACTTATTGACCTCCAATATGGATACACAAATAATTCAATGGAACGTCAGAGGCCTTCTTAGAAACCTTGACGACGTGCAGGAACTCATCCACAAACACAATCCAAAAGTGCTGTGTCTACAGGAAACACACTTAAAATCTAAACACACAAATTTCCTGCTACAGTATGTTACGTTTCGCAGAGATCGCGATGATGCTCTCGCATCATCGGGCGGTGTTGCCATTGTTATTCAGAAAGGCATAGCGTGTCAACGTTTGCAGCTACAAACGCCCCTTGAGGCAGTGGCGGTTCGTGCTGTTCTCCTCAACAAACTTATCACTGTCTGCTCGCTCTACATACCCCCCCATTACAAATTAACTAAACATGAATTTCAGTCCTTCATAGACGAATTGCCAGAACCTTACGTTGTGCTTGGGGATTTCAATGCGCACAACAGCCTGTGGGGAGACACTCGTATCGATGCGCGAGGTCGCCTCGTTGAACAGTTCCTTTTTTCGTCCGGTGCGTGTCTGCTGAATAAGAAGACATCCACATATTATTCTCTCGCAAACAGAACATTTTCTTCAATTGACCTCAGCCTAGTTTCCCCTTGTATGCTGTCTGAACTCGAATGGGAAGTCACCAAGAATCCTTACGGAAGCGACCACTTCCCCATACTGCTAAAAACACATAAAGAAAAGAATGTCTACCACAGGCTCCTAGGTGGAAGATCGATACAGCCGACTGGGAGAAGTTCCGAAACTTAACAAATATCTCATGGAATGACATGTCTTGTTTAGGAATTGATGCTGCTGTGCAGTATCTCACAGCCTTCATTATAGACATGGCATCTAAATGCATATCAGAAGCACATGGCTTGGCATGTAAACGGCGGGTCCCGTGGTGGAACGAAGACTGCAGGATCGCTCGAAAGAAACAAAACAAAGCGTGGGGGTTGCTACGCGCTTCTCCCACTGCAAAGAATCTAGTCAACTTTAAGCAAGTAAAATCCCAAGGCAGGAGAACCCGCCGACTGGCCAGAAGAGAAAGCTGGCAGAAGTATTTATCGAGCATTAACTCGTTTACAGACGAGGCCAAAGTCTGGAACAGGGTAAATAGAATTAGAGGGCGACAAACATATTCACTCCCTCTGGTAAATACACAAGGCGATACACTAGAAGATCAGGCAGACTCACTTGCGGAGCACTTTCAGAGCGTGTCAAGTTCAAACAATTAATCGCAATCTTTTCTCATACATAAAGAAATAGAAGAACGTAAGCCTTTAACAAGGAAAAGCCGAGAGAATGAGCCTTACAACCGTCCTTTCAGTATTGCCGAATTGAGAGCTGCCTTGAGCGCATGCAAGAGCTCCGCACCAGGATCTGATAGAATCATGTATGAAATGCTCAAAAACTTACAAAATGACACCCAAGTTACACTACTTACACTTTTCAACACTATCTCGGACGCAGGGTACCTTCCGACCGCATGGAAAGAAGCCATTGTGATCCCTGTTCTAAAACAAGGCAAAGATCCTTCATCAGTGGCAAGCTACCGCCCGATAGCCCTCACAAGTTGCATGTGTAAGGTATTTGAAAAAATGATAAATCGGCGACTGATCCATTTCCTTGAAGAGAACAAAATGCTTGATCCCTGTCAGTGTGGCTTCCGAGAAGGGCGCTCCACAACCGACCATCTTGTACGTATTGAAACAAATATCCGGGACGCATTTATACATAAACAGTTCTTCCTCTCGATATTTCTCGATATGGAAAAGGCGTATGACACAACGTGGCGATACGGCATCTTGCGAGACTTATCGGAAATGGGCATTCATGATAATATGCTCAACGTAATAAAAAGCTACTTGTCCAATCGTACCTTCCGGGTGAAAGTCGGCAATGTGCTGTCACGTCCTTTTACACAAGAAACTGGCGTACCCCAGGGAGGCGTGCTCAGTTGCACACTTTTTATTGTCAAGATGACAATGCTTCGTGCTTCCTTACCCCCGGCCATTTTGTATTCCGTCTATGTGGATGACATACAAATAGGCTTCAAATCCTGTAACCTCGCAGTATGCGAGAGACAGGTACAGCATGGTTTGAACAAGGTGTCAGGGTGGGCAGAGAAAAATGGTTTTAAAATCAATCCTCAAAAGAGTTCTTGTGTGCTGTTCACAAGGAAGAGAGGCCTGGTCGCGGATCCTTGCTTGGAAATGTGTGGACATCAGATACCTGTAAAGAAAGAGCACAAATTTCTAGGTGTTATACTCGACAATAAACTTACTTTCGTTCCACACATTAAACATCTTAAAGAAAAGTGTCTGAAAACAATGAACTTAATGAAACTTCTATCCCAGACTACATGGGGTAGTGATAGGAAGTGTTTAATGAACCTATACAAGAGCCTAATTCGGTCTCGATTGGATTATGGTGCCGTTGTGTATAACTCTGCCGCCCCGAGCGCGCTAAAGATGCTAGACCCAGTCCACCATCTGGGAATCCGACTGGCCACTGGCGCTTTCAGAACGAGTCCCATACAAAGTCTATATGTGGAATCAAATGAATGGTCTCTCCACCTACAGAGATCATACATTAGCTTTAGATATTTCCTTAAAGTACGCGCCAATCCTGAACATCCATGTTTTCATAACGTTACCGATATGACGTGCGCTACACTTTTCAGCAATCGTCCCTCCATAAGACAGCCTTTCTCGCTGCGTGTGAAGCAGCTTAGCGATGAAATGCATGTCCCGCTCCTCGAGCATCGCTTAATGCACTTAACCAAGCTCTTACCTCCTTGGGAGTGGCAGGTGATACAATGTGACATATCCTTTATAAAAGTTACAAAGCACGCTCCTGAGGCTGAAATCCGAATGCATTTCCTAGAACTCCAGCAAAATCACTCCTGCGCAGAGTTCTACACAGACGCTTCGAAGTCAAATGCCGGGGTATCCTATGCAGCCGTCGGCCCATCGTTTTTGGAATCCGATGTACTGCATCCGGAAACAAGTATCTTTACGGCCGAGGCCTACGCACTACTCTCTGCTGTAAAGCACATAAGAAAATCGAAACTTCCAAAAGCAGCGATCTATACAGACTCTCTCAGCGTCGTGAAGGCCTTAATGTCACTCAGCAAACATAAAAATCCCGTATTCAATGAACTGTATTCGGTATTGTGTAAAGCGTACTCATCTAACCAGAACATCATAATATGCTGGGTACCTGGCCATAGAGGTATCGAGGGCAATGTACTGGCTGATAAAATGGCCACATCACTCACATCACTAAACACTTCTTCTGCAGTTGCTGTCCCGTTCACAGATCTGAAGCCTTTCTTGCGTAAGAAACTGCGACAACACTGGCAACGCATGTGGAACGCAGAAATAAACAATAAACTGCACGTTATAAAGCCACAGCTAGGTTTTTGGCCCTTCCCATCCAAATCACGGCGAACAGATGTCCTATTCTGCCGCCTCAGAATAGGGCACACATTTGGTACACACAATTTTCTTCTTACTGGAAACGAACCGCCAACCTGTGGTCGATGTGGTGAGAGGCTGACCGTCCTCCACGTCCTCTTGGAGTGTCGCGAAGCCGAACCTGAAAGAAAGAAGCATTTTCCTCTTGCATATCGTCATTGCATATCTCTTCACCCAGCAATGTTTCTTGGTAAGGAACCGCTTTTCAACACCAAGGCAGTTCTCGACTTCTTAAAGGATGTAGTTCTACACGTTATAAGGCCAATAAATTCGTAGAGCATCCTCGCTCCAGAGGATGCCGCTGCGATAATTGTTCTGAATAGCACATGCCTCCAGGCCCTTGTGTTTTCAAGGGCCATATGGAGGCAGTAGTGCTCTAGCATTTCTTATAATCTGCTATATTTTACCTATCGTATCATTCTTTTTAAATGCATCTAAATGTTCATAGTACAAGTCATACGCCATCGCCATAATTTTATTATACAGATTTTACGCACTTTATTGCGTATATTTTAAGGCCCCTTTACAGCCACGTCACACCAACCTCATAGTAATCATAAGTACATTGCAAACCTATTAGCACAGACATGGCGCTCTTTGGCCATACCTGGCCCTTGCGCCAAAAAAAACCCCCATACATCATCATACATCCCGGAGGTTGTGCAATACCGGGTCGACCCGCGGCGGAGGTAAAGCAGACTTCAAGCACTCAGCAATGTGAAGCGAAAAGTATATAATTCTTTGGAATCACGCATGTAACATACATAATTGCATTCGTTTCAATAAAGAACAAGCATCCGAACCAGATATCGATGACTAGCCCGCAGAAAATTTATAACGGCGTTCTATGCCGATTCTCGATGTATGCATCCATGGCATAATGATTTCAATATTGGGCTTCCGTACTAGAGGTCCTGTGCTCGAATCCAGCCGTCGGATAGCTTTAGTAATGTTTATTTACTTATTATATAGCACTTTGTTGAAAATGATATCATGAGAAGCCAACAAAGACACCAAAGACAACGTAGGAGAAATTACTTGTACTTACTAATTTAATTGCCTTCACCCAAAAAAGACCACGTACTCGTGGCGCGTGCGGTATAAAGGGTGTTCCACATCCGCCGACAAGGTTTGTGAGTAGTGGCGCTGGCTAGCAATCCCAAGGTTAGTTATAGTAGTAAAATATAAATACCCAAGAAAGTGGATGGGGAAACGGCGCCACGGTAGCTCTATTGGTTACAGCATCCCACGCGTAATGCGAAGACGTAGGATCATTCCCCACCTGCGGCAAGTTCTTTCTTAATCCACTTTCATTTACATTAATTTATCATTTCCTTAATTCAAATAGTAAGTAGGAGTAATTTCCCCTACATTGTCCTTGGTGTCTTTGTTGGCCTCTCATGATATGATTAATAAAAATCGGGCCCCTTGGTTAACCCCCGTTCTTCTCGTTGAAAATGACGAGTTGACAATGTGACGAAGCCGTTTTAAGCCAGATGGACGAAGTTTAGGCACATACATGTATTTCCCACAATTACCATGCTGGCTGAACCGCCCCGATTGCGGCTCCCATGAACAATCTCGCTGCAGCACTGCTTTGGGTATGCCACGCAGAGGTAGGGCTCCCGAGGAACAGCGTGAATACGATGAAAGTCATTGGCAACAGAAACGTGAATGTCAGCAACGGCGTTGTGCATGTGTCACAGATAAAAAGATCGTGCCCGAGAAGCCGAGTGCAAGGGACAAGCCCACCAATACTACGATGAGCGCCGGCAAGCTGCGAAGGCTGCGAAACAACAGAGGTACCACGTGGATTATCACCACCATCCCTCTAAAGTAAAGAAACATTGCATACCCCCATCAGCAGGTGCTGTGGTTTTTAACCGCTTCACTGGACATCCACTGTCGCAGGGCCGTGATGGTGAGCCATTTTTTTTTTTTTCAGAACAGATTTTGCTCAGAATACGTATGGTTCAATGGATGGCCCGGTCTAACCTTCTGTATTGCTTCACTTAATTTTTGTAGCCTTAGTGCTTATCTAGAGCACTGATTAATCACCAGTCGCGATTTCACTCTGCATTTTAACGCAACCGAGATTCCAAGTGCACTCCTTCAGCTAATTTGTACTTGTCATTTGCCCATAGCTCTCTGTTCCTATGACAGCAGTTGACTTACCTTTCAATTGGATTACGCATCTCCACGTTGTCCCATATAACTGTTACCATTTTTCTTCGATACTCCTAGGTGTTTGTATTTTCATCAGTACCCCTAGGTGTTTGTAGTTGTCTACTCTTACTGTTTCATTTCCCTTTATAGTGACTGTCAGATCACTGATATCATTAGGCACTAAGAAACCCACTTTCTTTTCGTTCACAATCCCCCTAGAGGCCCAAAGCAGCCTTATCTTGAGCCATCTTTTCTTCCCGATGACTGCAGCATAAGTACTTCAAAAAACTCACATCTCAACAAACAGCATAGCACAGTTGTCTTGGCCGAAATTGTCTCCGTGACCTACTGCAATGTTTAAACGTCTAGGCATCTGAGCAAGTGAATAATTGGTAGGCCTCACTAACTTAGACCACGTGCAGTATTCATGGTGATGCTGAACATTGGGTGCTGTCTATGCTCCTAGTCTATGTTGCCGTGGCATCATGTGTAATGCCAGAACATCCACAGGTCGCCACCACAGGCCATGGAGCATTGAGTGTCGTAATACTAGGTAAATCATAGCGCGTTTAGACAAGGCATGACTATAGAAACGAGGCATTTAGGGCACTGACTTGCAAATTAATTTATTGGCACAGGAAACGCTAATAAGACTCATGTACTGGATGAAAAAGAGAAAACAATACAACATTCTTAACGCTTGTGTAGAGAAGCAAATTCTTTATGAAGTAAGGAATCGGCGAGGGTACTGTCAATTTGATCTGCTACTAGGTCTACGATATCTGCTTCAATCAACTCTCGTAAGTTGTTTCTTTGCTCTCCCTCTAATTCTGCATTCGCCATACAGTGGAATGCAATCACAATGTGTGCAATGACATTATAAGCTTCCTCGTTTATACCTCTCAATTATATACCTGTGCTAGAGGTTAATATAGCTGGCCGAGCGTTGGACACACCAGTCTCAGTGACTTACTGCAACATTAAGGCATCCAGCTGTCTGAACAAGTAAGTGTTGTATTTCAGTAACTTCCGCAGGATAGCTATTACGCTTTTATAGTCGATATCCTCAGCTTCAAGCTTTTAAAAACTCACTGGCGCAGGATTTTTAGTGGTGCAGCAATCGGTTTCTTAGAGCACTGTGATGTTGCGTTGTTTTGATCCTGTGGAGGGAAAGAAGTCAAGTAATGCTTGACTCTAAGGTAGGCATAGAGGTATCCAAGGTTCATATTTGGCAGTTAATGCAACTTGATACTGTTCCCAGGTCAGTCATGGAACTTATCAGGAGAGCTGGAACCCTTCAACGGAGCCTTGCACTCTGGTGTGAATGGTGCCTCTTCCTTGGCCTCTTGGCGAACGGCTCAGAAGCAGCATTGCCAGACATCTACCAGAGCTTCAAAGAGGCTCTAAGAAGGTGCCAGTTAGACGCTCAGCTGCTGAGCATCTCGCTGGCCTTCCTGGAGCCTCTTTTAAGCCAAGGTCGATGTCTGGCAATGTTGCTTGGTTGCACCCATATTTGACGTACCAGGCACCTTCTTGCTGCAGAAGTTGCCTCGAAAGCCAGCATGAGCTCACTTGGACCACCTCCACTTTGTACTTGGTCCAGCTCATCCTGAGGCACCGCAGGATCTCAAGGTATGCAGAGGTGAGTACATTCATTGCATGCAAATGCCATTGGTGTAGTCTCAGGCCCTGGTAGGCACCTGCTTGGACCTGCGCAAAAGGTGTTAAAATAAAGCAAATTATCCACAGCATGATTTTCACCTATAAGAACTGCACATTTCTTTTCGTGGCACTTATATGGAGGCAAAGGTTCTTACATGGAGGTAAGCTGAAGCAATGAGCAGTTCCTTTTTTGTCTTTTCTGTATGTTTCTGGTGCATACATAGTTAAGTTTACAGCAACTATTGCACAAACTGTTCTATGGGAATTTCCTGCTTATGTATTCTACTGCTTGCACCTGGCATCAATATTTGTGAAAACATTACTCTAGAGAAACCATTATCATTGTGAATTGTAATGAGACATGGATAGTAAAATTGCCTTTATGGGCTAAGCAAGAACGGCGCTTTAAAAGACTCTACTATAAAAGCTTTGTTGCTGCAGCACTTCACAGGAACGCGCCGCCCATTTTCACCAGTGATTTTATGGCTCGCATCTCGAAAAGCTTAAGATCATACAAAATCCGTAAATTTTTTTTAATAACCAGATTCCTTCCAAATTTTCTTGGGATTTTTTTTCTAAGCCTACAAAAAAAAAAAAAAGCTGTCAGGCATCTTACTAGATTTTATTCATCAAGGAGAAATAATACCCGGAGGAACACAAGAGGATGCAACGTCCGCCCTTGGCAACCAAAAAATGTATAAACCAATGAAGCAGGAACCAACCTCCAAAAAGTAATAAGCTCGAATCGCCGTACGAACGAAACTTACGAAACAGCATCTGTTACAACAAGAGTAACATTGCTCACCGCCATGTAATGTGAAATGAAGGAAATAGGCAGATGACGCACAATAGTAGCTCACGTCACCGCCTCAATGGCGCCACAAAATATTTTTTTATTTTTGTTTTGAATTTTGCTTTCTGGCGGCCACTGCTTCTTCGTGCAGCACAGTGGAAGTTTTTAAATATTTTGTCTTCTTTTATTCTAACATACGCTGCTTCCCTTAGCGGGGCTTCATGTGTCAGGTGCTCACGAGAGTGCGCTAATGGCACGTAAGGTTGCATGTGACGTGATATGGCCTGGAGGTGGCGCTGGGTGGTGCAGGAGAGTAACACCACCATACCAGCTTACAAGGCCCATTATAAGTATATCTAATGTGTAGCGATGTAGTATTACGCATTGAACTTTCCAAATCTGCTGATATTGTGTTACTGTGTCATTGTTGTGGTACTTCGAGTTTTCATTTGCGAGCTCTTGAGTTGACTGGAAGTCCAGTGGTGAATGGCATTTCATGTATCAGATGAATAAAATAAAGCTATATTATCTCACCACGCAGTCTCTATGCTACCTTTATGTTTCATTTTGTCTGGAAATAATAAATAATTCTCTAATGACGCTATATTAAACGGTCATTTTTCTTGAATATTTGTATAGAATTTCATTAGAAGTTTCGCTATATGAAGGCGCATAATATTTTCTTTTTATACTCTGTGATAAGCTGTTTTCTCCTCTCATTCACAGACAATGAAATTCTTTTTACACGGGATTTAAAGGTAGTAATACACGTTATTTTGGCGTGACAACCATTTTTGTGCCGCTGCGAATTTCCTTTTGCCTTTATTTTCAACACAGCTGTTTGTACTACTTACAAACGCACCTTTACTGTGCCCGAGCTAAACCAGAATAGATGTTTTTGGAAGCAATTACGAAGGTTACGAACGCATCATACATGCGCTGTTTCGCAAACAGCGCATGTATGATGTACGCGAAAACGTTGTGTATATGTATGGGTCCCTTGCTCGAAATAAAGATTGTTGCAAGGTAGCGCCTGCGTGTGTCACGTCTCACTTTCGTCCTTGTCTTTTTAACGCCCTATAAGCCTCACGAAGGTTTAATCGGGGAGTTGATTTCTTTTGGAAGATTCAATGTGAAATAATTTTATACAGGATACTAAGTGACGATACATCTTCAACAATGGCCTAAACACATTTTTCTAATGGTTGGGTTAATAGTAAGTCTACGTTAGTAGCTTAACAATAAATTAAATGGAAAGGGGCAGATTTTTTGTTGTGTAGTCACTAGACAGCGAGTCGCTGTACAGAAAATTAACAAACATTTGCAAATCTTCTCCCTCACACACAGGTGGATCTCCAGAGCAGAGAGGATGGGTGTCCTTGAGGAGCCCGAATACTGCAAGGTAGCCATCAGTGCTTTGCTGATTGTGTACCAGTGGTACAACCGGGACAGAACCCGCTTTTTCCCCAACTGGCACCATGCGCATGGTCGCATCGCAAGAGGTTGTCGAATCCACGAATACATTGTCCCTTGCAAGCTCAAGCTTTTGCGCCTGCTGTTGTATAATGGGGTCACCACAACAACTGCCAAGCAGGTACTGCTGGCACTGTGCTGCAGTGACACGAGTGCGAGAAAAGAAGTTTCCTCGAGTTAGAATTGCTCGAGTTGGACAGGAGTTTGCTCTGAATACTTTGAGTACGTGCCTTTCATCATTCTGTGCAGGTAAAAACTGCTCTACAAAATCATATTTGGGTGCATCCAAAAAAGACAAACAAATGAACTCGAACATTACCAGAGCAAACGTGCCAGTTTTGAGACTTCATAAATAATATGCAGCCGAAAAAAAACGTAGTGAATAAATGTTCTTACATGAATAAATAAGTTACCTTAACTTATTCGTTGCAAATCGCTACCTACATGGATAATATTTATATTTATTTCATATAGCGTTTTTTTCTCGCTCCCAAACAAGATGCAAATGAAAATAATTATTAGTGTCACGATGACAATAAACGAGTAAAGCTTTGGTGTTCTGCGAAAAGATGTAAAACTTGGCTCGTATGGAGGAGGAACAGATGTATATTTAAGATACGACGGCTCCTGCTACACCGAAGCACCAGCTGGCATCCTGTTTACCTAGAACGACAGGGGAGGTCAAGGACTGGATGATGGTTCAACGATTCCTCGAGAGAGAATCTTCTCGACCTCCATTTGAATGGCTTGTCGTTCGTGCAAGGACAGACGGTATGGTTCCCTGTAAATAGGGTGTGCTTCACCGATGTCAATATGGTGTGTCGTTAGACTGGTCTGGCCTAAAGAGCGACCCAGGTCAAAAATGTCGCTGAACGCTGAGAGCAGTTGGCATAACTAGTTGCCGTGGTGAGGCGGAAGTTCTGGAGCAATATGTTTGTGAGCTGAGGAAGGGCAGCCGGCAAAGAAGAAGAGACAACGGGAGACGACGCAATATAAGCAGTCGAGGCTGAAAACAGGCAAACGTGGGAGGAAGACTGCGTACCTAAGGCTATGCCTTGCGGTATGATGTGTTCACTGATTCCGAAGTTGACGAGATGAAGGCTGGTAGAGTTGTGGGTGGTACTGACGACGCTTTGCGGAAGAGCAACGTGATGAGTAAGGAGAACTTCCTTGAGTGGAGGCGCAACACAGTCACCATCAGGCACAGGTGGAGCTGCATAAAGCAGGACGCTGGTCATGGCTTGTGGGGCAAGTCGAGTGTGCTCAGCGGAGCAGAGCCTGCTGAGAACTTCCTCAGGAGGGTCAGGACAAAGTAAATCAAGGGGAAGAAGTGCAGCGGAGAAGTAGATGAGGGCGGATTGAGCGGATAGGAAATCAAGGCCTAATATAATGTCATGGGGACACTATTAAAGAACAGTTAACATAACTTATTTGGCGGCCACAGACACCAACGCGAGCAGCACACATTCCTATTCTGGCCAGCGCTCTTCCGCTAGCGACTCGTACAAGACAGGACGCCGCCGGCGTCAGGACTTAAGTGAGCCGTCTACGAAGCTGGTCGCTCATCACATAGAAGTGCGCGCCTGTATCAAGCAGGGTAGCGACAGGCGTATTCCTGACGTCAAGTAAATTTCTTTCCGACGGTAAGTTCCATAGAGCTAATGCATTCCCGGTCGTTCTAGCAGCGTAACCTCTCGAAGCTGCACCCGCCAGTTTCCTGTAGAGTGCAGTACATGGGGAACGGAGAAGGGTAAATAGTGGATGAGTGAGACAGGGGTCGCCGTGTTGAGGGTGAGCGACGCGGTCGTGTAGATGAGGACGCTTGCGTAGAGTTGTATGACTCTGTGGAATATTGCGGGGATACACATGTACCTGGCGAGTGGTGGTAAGGTTAGAGCGCAGATTGATATTGGCATGACGTCCAGGTATTGCGGCAGTGGTGGGTAATGTGGCCACCATGCCGGCGCTTGATACATATCGGCCGGTCATCAGATGTTCGGCATTCCGCTGGGTTGCGAAAAGGCCGACAGGGGGACTGGCCTCGCGAAGAATAGATCGTAGGAAAATGCAGGTATCTGCTCGGTTAACGGAATAGACAGAGGGAATTCCAAGGTTCGCCAACTCGTCGCCCACAACAGACTGCCCAAGGGAAATCGTCAGTCGAGAATAGTTCGAAGAGGCTTGGCAGCCAACCGGTGCCGCGGCTCCGATCTTCCGGCAAACGATACGGACGAGGCTTTCAGGCATTGACGGCCAATGCGCAAAGCGAAGTCCGCGCACGAAGACGTAGCAGCCGTATTTCGAAGACGCATCAACTGGTGTGCGATGCGACGACTTTTTCCTTCTTCGATGCGTCGAGATTGATTAATGACGTCGGCTATGGTGGAAAATATCTCATGCACGAAAAGATGACAAGCGTCGTCTGCTATGCCCTTCAGTACTTAGTTCACTTAAATAAAGATGTCTAAACTTTGTCATCTTGCTCTCAACATGCTCTCATCAACCTTGCAGCAAAGGGTCAGAACTTCCTAGATGTACGTCACATGATTCGGTCGACGCCTCTACGCGGGACGCAAGTTCCTTTTGCGCAGCTCGCTGACGGCTAACAGGTTTCCCGAACAACTCGTGGAGCTTTTGCTTACATTGCTCCCAACTCATCAGTTCTTCCTTGTGGTTTCGAAACCAGAGCCATGGCATTCCTTTCAGGTAGAAAATTATGTTAGCCCCCATAATACTTTTGTACCACCTGTTGTGGGTACTGATGCTCTTGTACATTTGGAGCTGCTCATCGACATCAAGATTTTACGTCCCGCAAAACGTTCCTAGGTCGCGGGACAGCGACTAGATGACTGTCGGCGTTGCAACCCCATCTAACAATATATGTGCGTATAACACTTAGTAGGAACATCGGTGTTGCGTTAAAGCAGTGTTTTGGTCAGGGATCGGCAGTGAAGTCGCATTTCACTTCAGGAGCAAATGTTGCACCCTCCTGGCAGAGGGAAAATTAGGGCAATTTTTTTTAACGTTCACTTCGTGCAGGCTCGTATAGACGAGTGTAGTGCTGGGCAGAGGCTATGACGTCATCTACTGCACTTGGCTCGCTGAGCTGTAGCCAATCACTGAAGACTGCGTGTCGTCTTCTGCTCCAGCAGACGAAAAGCGCCTGACTTCGCACTTAGCGGCTGCATATTTCTGTGTTAGCGGCGACAACACCCAAGGGAGCGTCGCATCGAGCTTTACTCGCAGCCGCTTGCCATTGCCCCTTGCCGGAGCAGGGATCGCCGTCAGACACGCTAGTATCGGGGACTCACGACGACGTGGACGACCGTAGCGTTACCCGCATCAGGCTACCCTGAAACTAAACTCCAGTGTACGATTTTTCTTTCGTCAACAAATCTAGACAAACTGTAGCTAAATACATGGCGAATGCGCAGTGCACGAAGTCCGCGCACAGTCTGAGACAGCCTGCACCATCCATGATTAAGTTAATTTTACCTTCTTGGAAGATTAGCTCACCTCCCGCTGTGACACATGGTTACGCAAGCACTGCGCTACCCTCTTTGCAGCAAGTATGTAATATTGTCCCTATGCCACTAATATTGTTTGACGTCCGCTGCCTGCATTCATCGAAAGCGCAGCGTAGAAAGTGTAGTTTTCATGCTACACTACAGCTATAAAAATGACTTCGTGTAGGTTCTACACCAACTATTCTACGCCAAGTAAAAAATGGCGACTTCCTGCACTAACTACACTCTTATAGCCAGTGTAGATAAAAACATAGCCCTATTGACTTCAAGAAGGGTGAAATTTAAGCCGTAAGGCAATTTATTAGAGGTGGCGTTGGAACTGTAATTGCAGAGCAAGTGTGATTCGCTCTGCACGCAATAGTGTCTTGAGAGGTAGCAGGGAGGGAGAGGGAATGTATATATGTGTGCACGTCTTGAGTGTGCATGCCGCGTACTTGAGTTTATGTGTTCGTCCGTGCTTGTGTCTCCGTATTTGAATCTGCGTGCGCACAGCGCGTTTATGCGTCTGCGAGCATACGCGCGTTTGTGTATGTGTGCATTTCCGTGTGCGTGCGTGCGCGCGCGCGCACATTTTCCTTCGTGTGTGCATGCGTGGGCGCATCGAGGCAAACGTGCCTCTTATCTGTGCGTATGTATGCTTCAGAGAGAGAGAGGTGATATCTGTTTTTGTGTATAGGCGTGCGTGAGAAGCTAGCATTTCCTTACTTGCTCCTACTCTCGGACGCAAATGAAATATAGACATTCAAATTATGTGGTTTTTAGGTTCAGAATTACACTCTGATTATGAGGCATACCGTAGTGGGAGACTCCGGAATAATTTCGACCACCTGGGAGTCCTTAACTTGCACCTAAATTTAAGTACACGGGTGTCTTCGCATTCCGTCCCCATCGAAACGCGGCCGCCGTGGCCGGGATTTGATCCCGCGACCTCGTGCTTAGCAGCCCAACACCACAGACACTAAGAGAGCACGGCGCGAATATAGAGTTTACTTGAATCTTATTTATATTCACAGAGACAAGAACGAATGGCACTGCCTTTATACCATTATCGCTTTCTGAAAGCGAAACCAACGCAAAAAAAATATGAATATTAGGATCCATTCTACTCTGTCAAGATGGATGACCAGCCAAGCTGTAGCACATCACACAGGATTAGACAAGGGGTCACGTATTTATTCGCGCTATTTGGTAATGGTAGTGACGATAGCCTTGTGATTGCTGTCAGATATACGGGTTGGTCCGCTTACAAGCTTAGACAGAATCTTGGCCAAAGTTGAATCTATACACAACCATTGTTACTTAATTGAGTTGCTTGGATTGGTGTAAAACTTCAAACCAAATTCTTCTTGCACAAACTCAGTGACTCATTTCTTTTCTGGTTTTCAAATGCCCACATTTAAGTCTCTAATGGTGATCACAAGGGTAGTGTCATCGCGGCTAACCAATGCAAAGTGCGTGGTCATGAACTTCTCGATACCACACTTGGGTGTGCCTGAATATATATAGACTGTGGATATCATAATTTCGTCTTTCGTTTCTACGGCACAGACAACCCCACAGTCGGGGCCCTTCTCTTTTACGAGCCAAGGTTATCGTTGTACATACATTTCCTCCTCTGAGGCCATGTGCGGTTCACAAACGATTCCAGCATACCCATCGACGTGAAATAATGCATCTTTATTTATTTATTTATTTCTTCTTCTTCCTATTATTATTATTATTATTATTATTATTATTATTATTGGCGGAGCACTTGAAGCCTACTTCAGCTCCGCCACATGACAGCCCGATACTCCACAACCTCCGGGATCGGCCCACATTTTTGCTCCCATTTTCGCAGAGGTACACAGCTTCGCTGTGAAAGTGCCTGTGCAGTCAGTATTTCCACCCTCTATTTTGTCTCAATGGCACCATCACCATCGGCATGGTCCTGCGAGGAGCTGCTAGCGGTTCGCGTTCGTTTTCTTCCTTGCCTCGGCGGTAGCCCATTCTCTTCACGGCGATGACGCGTTAAATCTGCACCATCATTGCGTCGTGCATCCCTTCTTCGACAAAACAAGCTTTCGGAGGCACACATTCGCTGTTGTATTGACATTAAAGCTTTAAACTGCTTGATTTCGAAAAAAAGCAAATGTACATGTACATCGAAAGCGGACTGGCCGCAAGGAACGCACTCACGGTGCGATGGCATTTATCCCATTTTCACAAAAGACTGGGCTCGGTCAGGTCGCCCTTAAAGACGTTCTTTTTCAGCGTCAGTTATGCTTTCAGAGTCTATCTGCAAAACATTTGTGTAAAACAGAAGCGTGTTTAATAATTATTCGCTCAGCTAGATAATATCGAGGACTGGGTCCAAGCTACTCATTTCCGTTAGCCGCCTAAGATCAATTATTGACAATTTAATTATCCTACCTTCGTTTATTGCGCAATCTGTTCAACTTACTTCGTATCTACAGGCTACCAATTTCAACACTAGAATTATAACAATAATGTCAGCAAGATTTACAGTGCTCTATTGAGGTTTGGCGCCGTTAAACGATAACTGCCTGGATATTCATGGTGCAGTACGCTTCTGATAAAGCAGGTGCGAATGCTTGGACGGGTTTTCTAGGCGAAATTCCAGTTCACCAGCTTAAGCACATGTGCCCAACAGTACACTTCTACTTTTACGACGGACTCTCCTACATTATACAAGAAGCACTTCAGCGCTGCGGTATATCACACAAGGTGTGCGAGAACATTGTGCGCGCTCCCGATTACATATGTGAGCGTTGGTGGCATCAGACTCGGTTTCCTGGCGTCATTAAGAATATAAAGCAGCTGCCTGGCGGAAAGCAATGGAAATTTTTGTTGTACGTTATATCAAATAGAGTAGCGCGCACGTTTGTGTTAGAACAAAAAGTACTGAAGTATTGGGATGAGTGCATTACGGAATATATTTCAACTGTCTATTGTTAACACATAAAACAAAAAATACCGCAATTTTCCTTTTTTAGAAATAATGCTGATATACGTATGCAGTTGGTTATATTCCGCACATTTTTCAATCAGGTGATAGAAAAATGTGCGGAATATAACCAACCATTATATATAGCTTTCATTGATTATGAGAAAGCGTTTGATTCAGTCGAAACCTCAGCAGTCATGGAGGCATTACGGAATCAGGGTGTAGACGAGCCGTACGTAAAAATACTGAAAGATATCTATAGCGGCTCCACAGCCACTGTAGTCCTCCATAAAGAAAGCAACAAAATCCCTATAAAGAAAGGCGTCAGGCAGGGAGATACGATCTCTCCAATGCTATTCACCTCATGTTTACAGGAGGTATTCAGAGACCTGGATTGGGAAGAATTGGGGATAAGAGTAAATGGAGAATACCTTAGTAACTTGCGCTTCGCTGATGATATTGCCTTGCTTAGTAACTCAGGGGACCAACTGCAATGCATGCTCACTGACCTGGAGAGGCAGAGCAGAAGAGTGGGACTAAAAATTAATCTGCAGAAAACTAAAGTAATGTTTAACAGTCTCGGAAGGGAACAGCACAATGCGTTGGCGGGCTAGTTGGTGCGAATCCATGAATACTTTGTTTAGCGCAAAACGACAGAGACAAGAAAGCGCCTTGTCCTGTCGTCTTTCTTGTCTCTGTCGTTTTGCGCTAAACAAAGTATTTAAGGGAACAGCAGTTTACGATAGGTAGCGAGGCACTGGAAGTGGTAAGGGAATACATCTACTTAGGACAGGTAGTGACTGCTGATCCGGATCATGAGAGTCAAATAATCAGAAGAATAAGAATGGGCTGGGGTGCGTTTGGCAGGCATTCTGAGATCATGAACAGCAGGTTGCCATTATCCCTCAAGAGAAAAGTTTATAACAGCTGTGTCTTACCAGTACTCACGTACGGGGCAGAAACCTGGAGGCTTACGAAAAGGGTTCTACTTAAATTGAGGACGACGCAACGAGCTATGGAAAGAAGAATGATAGGTGTAACGTTAAGGGATAAGAAAAGAGCAGGTTGGATGAGGGAACAAACGCGCGTTAATGACATCTTAGTTGAAATCAAGAAAAAGAAATGGACATGGGCAGGACATGTAATGAGGAGGGAAGATAACCGATGGTCATTAAGGGTTACGGACTGGATTCCGAGGGAAGGGAAGCGTAGCAGGGGGCAACAGGAAGTTAGGTGGGCACATGAGATTAGGAAGTTTGGAGGGTCAACATGGCCACAATTAGTACATGACCGGGGCAGTTGGAGAAGTATGAGAGAGGCCTTTGCCCTGCAGTGGGCGTAACCAGGCTGATGATGATGATGATGATGACGTATGCAGTCAAGGGAAACATGAGTTCCGACCTAGTGCCCGTGGTGGAAGCAACCCCAAACCGCACGGCTACATTGGCACACAATATATTGGTTGGCCTCAAGTGGCTCGTAGCAATGGCTCATACCCGAAAAAAAGGCAGCGTCTAGTCCAGTGATACGAAGTAGAAGAGTGATACAAGAAAAGTAGATGAAGGGTGCAAAAAATACCAGCAGCACCGGCTCATTCCTGAAAAAAGAACGACATAATCAGGAATGGCTGATACCCTCGTAAGCAGGCAAAGATGCAATGGCTGAGTATGAATGAAGAAACAAACGAAAAAAAGACCTAAGGAAAGAAAGAAGGAACAAAAGAACGAAAGAGAGAACAAAAGCTTTGCGCAGAGGCGGTGTCGTACCCAAAGAAGTGATGACTGAGGGGCGACTATTGCTAGTTGAAAGAGAGAACACAGAAAGAAAGAAACAAACAAACAAAGAAAGACGGAGAGAAAGTAAGAAAGATCATGAGCCATTCCACTCCCTGAAGGTGGTTGAGCAGTGAAACTGTTTATCACAGGACACGGAGGTGACATAATTTTGAACAAAATGCACAAATTCATTTATTGTCTTGATGGGTCGTCATTATTTCACTCGCCACTGCAATCACATTCTTTGATAATGTGAAATCGATGCACGTACGCCGCTGGGTGGTCGGTTTGGCCGGATCAGTGTGGCATCGCAAGGGATATGTCTGCAACACGGAACGCGTATACCACTCCCTTTTCGGTACCCACACATACATATTGAAATCACCGACAACGACAAGAGAGGTGGCGTCATAGCAGCTAATTCACGCAAAGTGAGTTGCCATGAACCTTACGCGACTATGAGTTAGTGCATCTTTTGCTTGCTTACGGGAGTATGAGCCATTGCTCACGAGGGCATGAGCCATTGATGATGGCATTTTTCGACATGCTGTTTTGTATGTTGTATGTGTGATTAGAAAGAATTTAAGCACTGTTCGCTTCACTTTGCTGAGTGCTTGTAGCCTCTGCCTTACGGGGCTATGAGGCATTGCATTTTTTGTTTGCTTACGGGAGCATGAATGCTTACGGAGCTACGCACCATTGATGATGATAGCTTTTCACGGGGAATAAGAATGCCCGGAACTCCAGCCTTATACAGCTTCGTTGTTAAAGTGAAACAGTGCGCGCCGCTATCGCTGTGATTTGAGCGTTACTTCAATTTCAAAAAAAAAAAAAATTATGGGGTTTTACGTGCCAAAACCACTTTCTGATTATGAGGCACGCCGTAATGGAGGACGCCGGAAATTTCGACCACCTGGGGTTCTTTAACGTGCACCTAAATCTAAGTACACGGGTGTTTTCGCATTTCGCCCCCATCGAAATGCGGCCGCCGTGGCCGGGATACGATCCCGCGGCCTCGTGCTCAGCAGCCCAACACCATAGCCACTGAGCAACCACGGCGGGTATCTTCAATTTCAGAGGACAAGTGCGCGAAGTATGGAGTTGGATTCGCGACTCACAATTTTTTAATTGTCTTTGTTCTTCACTATCGCTTCTACGTGACAGTAAAAACATGCTATATTTTCATTGAGTGAATGCGGGTAAATAGGCCATAGACTTTTGCTCCGCTCGCGTTTACTTCTAACACAATATTTTATATATCACCACCGAATTTTTCCTCTAATAGATTGCGAAATAGAGGAACTTCGATATTAGCAGGATGTCTCGAGAGAAAAGAAAGTTTTATTGCTTATTATTTTGGTTTCACCGGACGGCAGAAAAGGGAAATTCGACAAAAAATATCCTTAGCATATTTAAAACTCTGTCCACTTCGAAACGATTCATTTCAGTTCCTGCTTTGCACGCTATACCAACTAGAGGAAGAACGAGGGAAAGATAAGCAAAAAGGAAAGATAACAAGAATAGCGAAGGGATAGCCAGAGTGGACAAACTTCAAGAGCAATGAGCGCTAACGGTCGCAAGCGTTCGCATCCAGTCTGCAGTCGTTTTCGAGAAGCACAGTTGGTCTTTGTGGCCTTGACCATCTATTAGCACTTAGGACAAGTTCCCGAGAGATTTTCCTCCGAGCGCAGTCTGCCATCCATGCGGTTAATACTCAGCTCCTGGAGCCGAGCGCGGAGCGTCAGACGTGGAGTCTCCAGCCGCCGAAGATCTAACCAGACGCGTCGGCCTAGAAACGACAGGATGGTTGCTAATGCATTTTGATGACTTGGATAAATTTTTCAGACCCAGGACAGCATCCTGTCTTCTAATGTCTTATTATGCTGGCGCTCCCATACAGTAAACTCAGTTTTGAATGGACGCGCACAGTAAGATGCGGTAGTGTTGCTTACGTTTAACATATGTAACGTATCTCTCCTACGTATCTAAGCCGAGATACGCCATTCCAAACCGCCTATTTAGCGTTTCGCTGAACCCATATTGTTAGTATTCCCACAATCGCAAGGGTCAAAAGTATGACTTGTTCTCTAAGCTGTAAGTTGTCACAACAACGGATTTGCAATTCACAGCGCCTGCAGCTAAGAAATACGCAACGAGGTATGGCCGATGACGAAATAATTGCCAAGAACGGTATTCAGGAGGCGTTTATTACCATGAACTGCGGGCGCCTGTACTACTGCAAAGGACGGATGTTGGGTGGTGACTGCAACTGTTTGCTCGCCACATGACATATCTACACTGGAATTTAACGATTTCACCAACGCCCTCTTGTATTATCGAGACCCTTAATTGGGACTTCACCTGCCAAGAGGCCTCTTCTCTTTTTTTCTCTTGGTGTCCCTCGCCCCTTTCGCAATGTTGCAAGACGTGATTCTCCCGGTGCTCGATACACCATTTCATTCATTCATTCATTCATTCATTCATTCGTTCATTCATTCATTCATTGCTGCACAAAATAGTGCCTCTTCATCTCCCTAATCACCCTCTCTCTCAGGTGGACTCTGTGTATATTTGTGGCAGCGCAGCGACAAACCTAGGCCTTAAGTTCAGCACAGAGAAATCGGAAATTATGATCTTTATTGAAAAGACGAATAATTACATGGTATCAATTCAACAGCGATGGCAAACAACATTACCTTGAGTCTGTTCAGCTACGTTGCATTTGCATGTTTTTAATGTTTGGCTAAAGTTACGTTGGACACCCTGTATATACGCATAGGTATATACATTGTTTGACTATGCGTATGACTTGCTGTTAAATTGACACCATGAAATTATTCGTGTTTTCATTAAGGATCGTAATTCCCGTTTTCTCTGTGCTAAACTTAAGGTGTAGGTTTGTCGCTGGGTTGTCACGAATATTCGCAAGTGTCTAAATCACATGCATTGTCCGCTAATGGCAGAATCTCGTCATCATACATCAGTCCGTGGAACTTCTGTTGCGTGATCTGTCAGTTACTCATCCAAGATAAATCAGACCCTAATTCACTGTTTTCCCGTCACCCCCCCGCTCCCCCGACGACAGTGCCACTTTGAAGTGATCGCGCATCCCGACAAGCTTGGAGAAGCCGGTTTTCACGCCTCCTAGTTCTAGCCACCCTAAAGCAGTGACGTTGGCGGTGCACCACTTACCCCGAGAGTGTGGGTTGGAATTCCAGCCGAGGCGGCCGCATTTCTATGGCGACGAAATGCATGAAGTCTAGCGTACCGTGCATTGTGTGCAAATTGAAATAACGCCCAGGTGGTCAAAATTAAACGGGAGCTCGCCACTACGACGTGCCTCATAATTATATCGTCGTTTTTGCTCGTAAAACCGAAGAATTTATTATAATTCACCTTAGACAATCAATCGATTGGCAGCAAAGCATTCATCCTAAAATTTCGATATTTTCCGTCCCAACCCAGGTCTAATCGGGTCCGCACGGCCCCATCTGTTACGAATTACGGAAAAAAATTATCCAATGCTTGCCCCCAGGGAGTTATTAAGTTACATAGCATTTAATAGCGCGCACACGCCTGACTACTTCGTCAAGCTGTTCGTACAGCTTTTAGCCCAGGTGACCATCCAGATACTTGCTGGAGAATAAAATATGATTTGATTTGATTTGATTTGATATTTGCCTAATTTCAGCGATTTAGAATCTATCTATCTATCTATCTATCTATCTATCTATCTATCTATCTATCTATCTATCTATCTATCTATCTATCTATCTATCTATCTATCTATCTATCTATCTATCTATCATCTTATGCCGACCCAGTGGCGGAAGTAGTCTACCTGCTTTGGCCCCTATTTATGTGCTCCTTTTATTCCTGATGACGCCAGGAAACCAAGCCTGATGCCACGAACGCTCAGAAATCTACTAAGGAGAGCAAATAATGCTTCTGCACACCTTTTGTGATGTACCGTGGTGCGTTTCTTGTACAATGTAGGAGAATACATTGTAGAGACAGAGATGCATGGTTAGGTGCATGTGTTCTAAGTTCATTAACTTGAATTGCGTTAAGAAAACATGTCCGAGCATTCGCACCTGCTTTATTAGATGCCTACTGCACTATCAATACATAGGCGGTCTTTTTTAATGGCACCAAATTTTAAGATATAGATCAATGTAGATCTTCCTGACATTATTGTTATCATTCGAGTGTTCAGACGGTAACCTCTGGATATGGAGCAAATTGAGGAGTTGTGTGCATAATTCATGAAGGTATGTTAATTATCTTTTAAATAATTGATCTTGGGTGGCTAAAGCAAATGAGTAGTTTGGATCCTGTCTTCGACATTGTGTAGTTGAGCCAATATATGCTTATTAAACATGCTGCTTTAGGAGCTAAGAACAAATATTTTGCAATTGAGTGCTCTCTGAAAGCTTAACTGACGCGCAAAAAGATCGAGGGCAACATCGACCTGACTACTTCCAGCCTTTTAAGATATTGTCGCGAACGTCACGGCTCCGTGAGCATGTTCCTTGCGGCCAGACGACTGTCGATTTTTATTGACATTGTTTTTCCGAAGGCAAGCCGTTTAAAGTTGAAATGTCAATGTAGCAATGAACGTGCGCTGCCGGAAGCTTGCTTGGTCACAGAAACGATACACGATTGAATGACAGTGCAGATTTTGCACGTTATTGCCTTCAAGACATTGCGCTGCCACCGACGGAAACAAGATATCGAACTCTTGAACTTCTTGGCAGCTTCTTACGAGACCGTGCCATCTAAGGGCGGCAATACTGACGTCACAGGCGCTTTTGTTTTTGTCGGTTTCGCTTTGGGAAAGAGATAATGGTACAAATGCAGTGTCATTCGTTCGTGTCTCATGGATTTAAACACGGTTTTTAATGGTCTCCACATTGCGCATGTTTTCCAAGAGTAGGTGTAAGCAGGAAAATGTTCGCTCACACCCGCAAACACACAAACACCCTCGCACGCACTGTCTCTCCCTCGCAAGAGCACACACAGCTCTCTTCCTCACACGCACTCACACGCTCTCTACTTCGCACGCACAGATATCCATGCGCAAACAAACACGCACACTTTTGTCTGCAGGCATGCATGCTGAAACACGAACACGCACGGTCGCACACGTGCACATTCAAAGGCCGCCATGCATGCGCCGAAAGCACGGAAGCGCACACACATATGCACTAACACGCAGATGCAGACATGCACACACGCCGCGAACGCTCACACGCGTATACATGCACTCGTGTGCAAGCATATGCAAATACGAAGGCACTAGCACTCGCACACACTCTACCCTCGCACGCACACACACGCACACGCTCTCTCTCTCCCTTGCGTATACACACGCTCTCTCTCCCTCGCACACACACACACACTATTCGCACGCACAAGCATCAATGCGCACACAAACACGCACACATTTGTTCGCAATCGTGCATGCTGAAACTCGAAAACACACACTGGCACGCGTATACATATATACGTTCACACGCGCCCACGCATGCACCGCAAGCGCGCGCACACGCGCACACACACGCCAGCCACGCCGCGAATGCTCACACACGTCGCGAACACTCGCACACGCATACACACACACGCGCGCATGCAAACGCAAATACGGAGACACACGCCCGCACACTCATACACAGAGCGCACACGCGCATACAACCGTACCCAGGCACGCTCAATACATGCACACGCATAACCTCTCTCTACCATCTCGGCTGCTTCTCAAGAACCTGCGCGTGCTAACAGGCTGCATAACACTCCCTCCACCATTACCTTCTCAATGCCAACTGTGAAACTTGCGTTATGGTTTAAATTTGGCGCTTCTTCAAGTTAATGTGCCCTCTGGCGGGAGGGTGCAAAATGATTTCCTCCTGTCGTGGGACTTCACCGCCCCTCTCTGAGCTGCTT
The DNA here is from genome assembly GCF_023375885.2 of Dermacentor andersoni. Lineage (NCBI taxonomy): Eukaryota > Metazoa > Arthropoda > Arachnida > Ixodida > Ixodidae > Dermacentor > Dermacentor andersoni. The sequence continues at coordinate 379,543,188 of NC_092814.1, read as the reverse complement.
TAACTGCTTTAACGCACTACCAATGTTCCGACTAAGGGCCAAAATGCATATGTTGTTAGAAGGGGCTACCCACTTGTAGTCAGACGAAACTTTTTGACCCTCTGCCGATATTCTAAAATATAATATTGAAATAATATTTCCCATTGAGTAACCCTTGTGCATTGCTGCGAAGTTCCGAAGGAGAATGTCCAGAATTCCTGGACATGCACAAGGCATTGTCGCAAAATCAAAGCAATGTGAAATACAATATGTTACAGCTACAATGAATATATTTTTGTCTGTAAAACGTAGACGTAAAGAAGGGTTAGCTAGCACTGTTTGAGGCTTCCGTACAAAACGGAAGTGTTTTAGAATAACTGCTTAATTTGCTACAATTTTCAAAACTTGCTATGTTTACGATTTTTCATCAGCGAAACCAATCCATGTAGAATTTTGAAATTTGGTGGACTGGGAGATCTTAACCAATTCAACAATTCTGTTGAATATTGTTACTGTATCACAAATTACCATTTCTACAATGCGCCTCAAATGTGAAGTTTTGACTAAAATTAACGCTATTTAAAAATAAAAAATAAAAAAAACACCGCCACCGTAAATTTTTCTCAAAATCTCGTAAACAGCTGTTCACAGGCACTTGAAAAAGAATATTAGAAGATAGGTTGCATTATTTTCTTTGTAATGACAATATAGGTGATAGAAATCAGAGCTTCGCCAGATAAGCAGCAAGGTGCTAAGAAAAAAGGGACATCGGGGTAAAAAGAACAGGCATACGGCGTTGAATTGCCTAAACTTCACCATGATTGCGACAGAAAGTCAGTTTTGTCCTTATGATTAATACATATGAATAAAAGTACGATTAGTGCAATACCCATTCGCTTTAGTGGAAATAAAGAAGCGCTTGCAAAACCCTCACATGGCTCATTTTATTAAACAGCATGTGTGCACAACTTGCAGCGTAGATAATTTGTTCCTTGTGTTAACGAAGGTTTGTATTTCTTTGTGGGGCACAGAATTAACGGCTAACTCTCTGGGAATGTACACAGGTAACAATGTACGGCAGGTAAATGCCTCTAAAATGTACTGGTCATTATACAGGGTGTTTCAGCTAACTTTAGTCAGTGTTTAAAACTATGCCGATCCACCCAAACACGACGCGACCAAGTGCATGTTGTTCACTTTGGTATGTAGTGTGTCACGCTATATTGTGTATTTCGGTTAATAAAATAATTAGTTAGGAATAATTAACCAACTTCTGAAGCAATGAAGATAGGTAAGAAATTCAAATTAGAAAGTTGTAGAGCGCTTTACAAAGCGTCCGATTAAGCAGTTCCTACCTTTCTATTAAGTATTAGTGTTTTTCAGCTTACTGCGGATGCCCGCGAAATAAAAAAAAAAATACCACATCTAAAAAGCCAACAAACATTGACACCAAGGACAACGTAGGGGAAATTACTTGTACTTACTGAATGAATTAAAGAAATGAGAACTTCATGTAAATGAAAGTGGTTGAAAAAACAACTTGCCGCAGGTGGGGCACGATCGCATGTCTTCGCATTACGCGTGCGATGCTCTGCCAACTGAGCTACCGCGGTGCCGTTTTCCCATCCACTTTCTTGGGTATTCGTGTTTCCTCCTAGAACCCTGAGAGTGTTACCCAGAGTCACAACTCACAAACCTTGAGGGCGGATGTTGAACATCCCTTCTGCCGTAGGCGTTATCACTACGTGATCTTTTTGGGTGAGGACAACTGGTCAATAAACCCCCGCATGCAACCTGAAGGCATCAATGTTGCCGAATTCGAGACCCTCGTTATGTAATAAACAAGAAGAAAAGGGATTAAAAGAGGGGCCCGATCGCACGCGTAATGCGAAGACGTGTGATCGTTGGCCATCTGCGGCAAGTTGTTATTTCATCCACTTTCATTTCAATTCATTTATCATTTCTTTAATTCATTTAGTAAGTACAAGTAATTTCCACTATGTTGTCCATGGTGTCAATGTTTGTTGGCTTCTTATGGTATCTTTAATAAAAATCGGGCCCCTCGGTTAACCCTCTTTCTTGTAATTTATTACATAATGAGGGTCTCGAATCCGGCAAAATTGGTGCCTTGATGTAGCATGCGTGGGTTTATTGACCAGTTGTCTTCGCCCAAAAGGATCACGTGGTCGCGATGCCTGCGGCAGAAAGGATGTTCCACGTCCGCCGTCAAAGTTTGTGAGTTGTGGCTCTGGCTAACACTCTCAGGGTTCTAGAAGGAAACACGGATACCCAAGAAAGTGGATGGGAAAACTGCGCCGCGGGAGCTCAATTGTTCAGAGCATCGCACGCGTAATGCGAAGGTTGTGGGATCGTTCCCCACCGGCGGCAAGTTGTTTTTTCATCCACTTTCATTTCCATTAATTTATCATTTCTTTAATTCATTTAGTAAGTACAAGTAATTTCCCCTATGTTGTCCTTGGTGTCAATGTTTGTTAACTTCTTATGATGTATTTTAATACTTAATAAACTTACTTACTACTTAATAAACACTAATACTTAATAGCTAGAAAGACAGAAACTGTCTAATCGAACGTTTTGGAAAGCGCTCTACATCTTTCTAATCGGAATTTTTCGTCCAACTTCGTTGCTTCAGAAGTTGGTTAATAAATCTTGACGGATTATCCAATTAGGCAAAATACAAAAATAGCTTGACACACTACATATAAAAGTGAGCAACATGCATTTGGTCACGTCGTCTTAGGACGCATCGGCATAGTTTTAAACTCTGGTTAAAGTTAGCTGAAAGACCCTGAATAAACGTCATTATATAACCTATGCGGTGGTGGGAGTGGTGTTGCTGTTGGTTAGGGCAGGGTTATTTGGCAGGTAGTTCCAGCCGCCAGCTGGCTAAAACAACCAAAGCTGACTTTCTGTCGCAATAATGGTCAAGTTTAGGCAATTCAAAGCCGTACACACGTTCTTTTTACCCCGATGTTCCTTTCTCTTAAGCCCTTGCTGCATTCTGGCGAAGCTCTCATTTCTATCACCTATATTATCATTACAAACAAAACAATGCAACACGTTCTTAATTACTCTTTTTCAAGCGCCTGCGAACAGCTGTTTACGAGATTTAGAGAAAAATTTACTATGGGGTTATTTTATTTTCAATTTTAAATAGGGTTCGTTTTCGTCAAAACTTCACATTTGAGACGAATTGTAAAAATAGTAATTTGTGATACAGTAACAATATTCAATAGGATTGTTGAATAGGTTAAGGTCTCACAGTCCACCAAATTTCAATATGCTACAGGGATTGGTTGGTTGATGAAAAATCGTATACATAGCAGCTTTTGAAAATTGTAGCAAATTAAGCAGTTATTCTAAAACACTTCCGTTTTGCATGGAAGCCTCAAACAGTGCGAGCTCACCTTTCTTTACGTCTACCTTTTACAGACGAAAATATATTCTTTATAGCTGTAACATATTGTATTTCACATTGTGGTGAATTTGCGACAATGCCTTGTGCATGAAATAGGCGCCTCCATACTCAAGAATTTCGCAATTTTTTTTCTCCTAAAATAATAATTTGGCAAAGAAGCTACGTTCACTTTCGTGTTACCGAGTGATATGCGCATAAAATATTAAATATTCAATGGAATCTAAAATATGAATTTTTTGACCCGTCTTGTTCTCTCGTGACAAACCCCGGCCCTCAGACCCCAGCAACTACGAAGCAACCGACCACGGCGGCGACCAGACCTGTGACGCAGCAGAGGGTGCTAAGAATCCCTGGGTCCGGACAGGCTGCCATTGGAATCTGAACCTAGCAACGTTTAATGCTAGAAGGCTATCTTGTGAGGCGAGTCTAGCAGTGCTGTTGGAGGAATTAGAGGCCAGTAAATTGGATATTATAGGGCTCAGCGAAGTTAGGAGGACAAAAGAAACATATACAGCGCTAAAAAGCGGGCACGTCCTATGCTACCGGGGCTTAGCAGAGAGACGAGAACTAGGAGTCGGATTCCTGATTAATAAGGATATAGCTGGCAACACACAGTAATTCTATAGCATTACCGAGAGGGTGGCAGGTCTTGTGAAACTTAATAAGAGGTACGAATTGAAGGTCGTACAGGTCTACGCCCCTACATCCAGTCATGATGACCAGGAAGTCGAAAGCTTATATGAAGACGTGGAATCGGCGATGGGTAAAGTCAAAACAAGATACCCTGTACTGATGGGCGACTTCAATGCCAAGGTAGGCAAGAAGCAGGCTGGAGACAAGTCAGTGGCGTACTATGGCATAGGCTCTAGGAATAGTAGGGGAGAGTTATTAGTACAGTTTTCAGAACAGAATAATATGCCAATGAAAGAAACGCCACTGTATGAAAACCTCTAACCCTACAGCTAGAATAGAAGTGGCAGAACTTTCGAAGTTAATCAACAAACGTAAGACAGCTGACATAAGGAAGTATAATATGGATAGAATTGAACATGCTGTCAGGAACGGAGGAAGCCTAAAAGCAGTGAAGAAGAAACTAGGAATTGACAAGAATGAGATGTATGCGTTAAGAGACAAAAGCGGCAATATCATTACTAATGTGGATGAGATAGTTCAAGTGGCTGAGGAGTCCTATCCAGACTTATACAGTACCAGTGGCACCCACGACGATAATAGAAGAGAGAATAGTCTAGAATAATTTGAACTCTCGCAAGTAACCCCGGAAGAAGTAAAGAAAGCCTTGGGAGCTATGCAAAGGGGGAAGGCAGCTGTGGGGGATAAACTAACAGCAGATTTGTTGAAGGATGGTAGGCAGACTGTTCTAGAAAAACAGGCCACCCTGTATAAGCAATGCGTCGTGACCTCGAGCGTACCGGAATCTTGGAAGAACGCTAACATAATCCTAATCCATAAGAAAGGGGACACCAAAGACTTGAAAAACCATAGACCGATCAGCTTACTGTCCATTGCCTACTGTCCAGGTCCTCGCAAATAGAATCAGGCACACCTTAGACTTCTGTCAACCAAAGGACCAGGCAGGATTCCGTAAAGGAACTCAATAATAGACCATATCCACACTAGCAATCAGGTGATAGAGAAATGTGCGAAATATAACCAACCCTTATACATAGCTTTCATTGATTACGAGAAAGCGTTTGATTTAATCGAAACCTCAGCAGTCATGGAGGCATTACTGAATCAGGGTGTAGACGAGCCCTATGTAAAATACTGAAAGATATCTTTAGCGGCTCCACAGCCACTGTAGTCCTCCATAAAGAAAGCAATGAAATCCCAGTAAAGAAAAGCGCCAGGCACGGAGATATGATCTCTCCAATGCTATTCACAGCGTGTTTACAGGAGGTGTTCAGAGACCTGTATTGGGAAGAATTGGGGATAAGAGTTGATGGAGAATACCTTAATAACTTGCGATTCGGTGATGATATTGCCTTGCTTAGTAACTCAGGGGACCTATTGCAATGCATGCTCACTGACCTGGAGATTCAAAGCAAAAGGGTGGGTCTAAAAATAATCTGCACAAAACTAAATTAATGTCTAATAGTCTCCGAAGAGAACAGCAGTTTACGATAGGTAGCGAGGCACAGGAAGTGGTAAGGAAATACATCTACTTAGGGCAGGTAGTGACCGCGGATCCGCATCATGAGACTGAAATAATCAGAAGAATAAGAATGGGCTGGGGTGCGTTTGGCAGGCATTCTCAGATCATGAACAGCAGGTTGCCATTATCCCTCAAGAGAAAAGTCTCTAACAGCTGTGTCTTACCAGTACTCACGTACATGGCGGAAACCTGGAGGCTTAGGAAAAGGGTTCTACTTAAATTGAGGACGACGCAACGAGCCATGGAAAGAAGAATGATGGGCGTAACGTTAAGGGATAAGAAAAGAGCAGAGTGGGTGAGGGAACAAACGCGAGTTAATGACATCTTAGTTGAAATCAAGAAAAAGAAATGGGCATGGCAGGACATGTAATGAGGAGGGAAGATAACCGATGGTCATTAAGGGTTACGGACTGGATTCCAAGGGAAGGGAAGCGAAGCGTAGCAGAGTGCGGCAGAAAGTTAGGTGGGCGGATGAGATTAAGAAGTTTGCAGGGACAACATAGCCGCAATTAGTATATGACCGGAGTAGTTGGAGAAGTATGAGAGAGGCGTTTGCCCTGCAGTGGGCGTAACCAGGATGATGATGATGAAAAAGATGATGATGATGATAATGATGATCGCTCGTGGAATCGCCAAGAAGTGTTGATTTGATGGGCGGATACTTCCGCGGTGTCGTCCAGACGCCGGGGTGCTTTAATGCGGCTTTGCGTCTGCACGGCCTCCGTCTGTTGTCTGCTCTTCAAAAGCGCACGTTGCTTCGTTTTCAGAAACAGTAGGAACCTATCGCGGCGTACCTTGAAATTAATTTATGTTTGCCCATCCAACAGGTGTCCCCTGTCTATTTTATAGCAGCAGCGTTGCCTTCCCTTATTACGTCGCCTTTTCCCTCTCCCGCTCTCCCCTCATGCATGCGATCTGCCATGAGCGCAAAAGCGGCAATGCTGTTCACGTGTTTCGGGACTGCGTCACTTTTCTTAACCATTGCCTGGATCCTCCTCTCTCCCATTGTGTCTACCTCCGCTCTGCACTGTTGCGCGTTAGTACAAAGGTAAGCGCTTCCGATCCTGCAATGTTATTGCGGGGGCCCACGTATAATTGCAGCAGTCCAGAGGGTATTTTCTAGGGAGCCCCAGAGGGCCCCGTGGCGACGTGATGGAAAGGTCCAAATAGTTTCTCGCGTCGCCTTTCCTCTGCAGTGCTCCTGAACCACGAACCGACGCCGTGTGACACAGACCGCAGCAGCACCATCAGCAGAGAAAATCGAAGCAATAGGCCAAGAAAACGTCTGGGCTTAAAATAAAAGAAGACAAAGTCGCGAAACGCACTGAAGGGAGAAGCCCCGCTGTATCGTATTATATGTAGGTCATTAGGCAATCACGCGAACGCCACCAGCTACTTTCGCACTGTACGGGCCGCTCAGAAAGAGGAAACCATGCACGAGCGAGTGCTTCGTCCGCCGTCACCGCTTCGGTCGACCTTCCTGTCTATCGTCTTCGACGTGCAATTGAAGAACCAGGGAGCCTAGCAAAACGACCTCACAGCCAGAAAACTTTGAATGGACTTGGATGTTACTGTGGCTTTCGTCAGTACGGCAGCGATAATGAGGTGCCGTGGCACGCGAAGCCGTTGAGCAGTGGAGTGAAAACGCCCGGCGCTGGCGCAACTCTCCCACGTTTCTTAAGTGGGCTAGGTAAGCATGGCCTCGTCTGGTGTCGGGTTGTTCTCCAGCACCCGCGCCCGTCTATTTGATTGTGTTCAGTGAGTTATTCCTGGCTTCGCACGGGATTATTTTATCTTTCGCCATGCCCCTGCAGCCATTTGGCGGCCTGCCCAGTCATTAGTCGGCGGCGCGGAATGCGCCGTCTCGGCTTCCCAGACATGACGCGGTGACCCGAGATTTGTGTGGAGTCTTTTTTAGCAAGCTTTTCTTGTTTCCTTCATTTTCCTTCTTTTTTTTTTTCGTAAGAACACGTTATGCCGCGATGCCGCAGCCAGTATATCGTATAAAGAATATTGCACGTTAGTTGAGAATGCAGCCGCACGCGCGCAGCCGATTTGAGGTATGAGAGCTAATTGGAGGCTGCCGAGCATGCGATGTTTACGAAATTTAGCATCCGCTACTTCTCTTGCCGTCACTTCTAGTAACTCTGTTTAAAATGCACAGACAAGTGATAAATAATGCAATAAATAACTGATGCTGTGTGTTGTAAGGTTTCCTTTTCCCCCCAAGAGTGTTCGCTTTTGGATCATCAGCACACCGAATGGCACGCCTGTCCTGGCGATTGTAGTGGCGCGGAATGGTGTCACTCAACGACAAATGGCAAGGAAAATATGAAAAATGAAAAGAATTGCTACGAAGCAGTGCTCCTGAGAACATCCGACACCAAGCGCTAAATCTCATTTTTTTCGCTGCGTGAAAACGATGTATGGTTGGTTCTGGCATATAGCTTGATTTTCAGTTGGATACAACTGTTGCAGGGAATATGCCGAATGTTAACTTTGTTAGTCCACTTTTCAGGGGAATGACACCTGGCAATAAAGCCCAACTAATCCGTATAACCGAGACAAGGGTACTTTATTGAGAAAAAAAAAGAACGCTTATATTACGCACTATAGGCTAGGATCTACACCGTAAAATATAGTTTGCTCGCCTTCATGCCCTAATTCAGCTGTAGATGATAGCGAAATATTGTTTATGTGTTCTCTTAAAAGTGGATCATACTATACAAGCAAAAAAATGTAGGCGGACAAGTGGAGCTTGCGTGCAACGACCACGCGAAGGGTCGAGCGTCATATTTGCAATTGACTCTCTCTCTCTCTCTCTCTCTCTCTCTATATATATATATATATATATATATATATATATATATATATATATATATATATAGATATGGTATCTGAGCTGGCCAACTTCTCTCTAGGCAGCACATATTTTCTTTTTACATTGCTGAAAGTCGCCCTTATGCTAAACTCAGAAGCCTATGTTTTGGAGCTTTTGACTATTCTGTACTTTTGAAATTGCACTAATTCCGTCATTTCAAATGCTTCTCCGAGCAAAAGTACTTTGCTCACTTCACGGTGATCCAGGGGATCAGATGTTCTCCTATACTGCAGCATGAGATCGCGGGTCCAATTCTCGGTCGCGGGGGCCGCATTTCGATTGGGGCAAAATTCAAAAACAGAAGCCCCGTCATTCGAAGAGCCCCATTGTTATCTTGGGACTTTAATAGCCAGAAATCAGTTGATCAACAAAAAGCGATGATGATTCGTTCATTGACAGCCGCATATTATAAGCATATTCTGTCGTTCAACAAGCGCTGAAAACTTCTAGAACGCGATGCTTCGGCCACGTTCCAGTGCGCATGGCTCCCTTTATATGATTCAAGTGCCAATGCTGTTGGTGTCCCAAATGTTATTTTTCGATATTATCTCTGGAACAAAGCTTCATTTACCTATGAAGTTCATGTAATGAAGTTGTTCCCTCGCCCCAAGTTTTCAGACTGCTGCTTGGCAGACCAACCCACCGCTTGTGGAGGTCTCCATTTGAGGCGATAACCCGGACACATTTATTTAAAACAACGCAGCAGCCCCGGCGTCCCAGCCGTTCTGGCCGCTGGCTGGATGGTCCTCCTTTCTCCACGCTATAGCTTGCGTGCTCTGAGCTACTGTCGCTGCAGCTTCACTGCGCCTGTCACGCAGGGCGGTTATAGTGACAACTATTTACAAAAGCTATGGATAGTGTAGAAAGTCTGGATGACCCTATATGTCCAGCAGCTAATAGTATATACCGGGTGTTTCAGCGAACACTTTCACATTTTTTTACATTGCATGCCTGTGGCAGATAGCACAATTATAGTCCATGTGAACTCGTCTACTCCAAGATACGGACATTACTTGCGCAGAAAATGGAAATGCATAATCGATTAATTAACAAAACATGCTAAATAATGTTTAGCTAATTACCTCATGGCACACGTTGCAGTTTACAAATTCTAGCCAGGTAGCCTGCAAGGAGGATCCACTTGGAACGAATTCTCAGGATGACACCAGTTTCGAGATATTCATTCCTGAACTTTGCAGAGGAATGCATGGACGTTGCAGTTACTTTTTTTTTTTGCATCAATGCATAAAACGACGTTTTGTTAAGGAAGTAAGTGGAACGAAAGTGCATCTTTACCGTAAGTTTGACAACGCATATCTCGTAAATGGTGCCGTCCACACACTTCCTTTCAAATGGATATGCCTCGCAGTGTCACCCGCTAGAATTTGTAAATTGCGATATTTACTACAAGGTAATTAGATGAAAACTTCGTTTAGTAAATTTTTCTCAATTAGTCGATTTCGCTTTTCAATTTTTTGTGCAAGTAATGTCCCCCTCCTCGAGTGGATCAACTCATGCACTAGAATTGTGCTGCCACAGGCACGTTAAAAAAATGGTTTGAAAGTGTTCGCTGAAACACCCTATATATACTGCACATGTATTATAGCGCTCAATATGAGCTGCAACGCGCGAGCCGTGGCCGCAGCAACGCTCTCGTGAAAGAAAGTGGAGAGGGTGTCGCCATTTGGGAGCAATGCGCCTATACCCATGCTTTCCGTCGTCTGCTATGTTAGCAGAGTGATAACACACTGGCCCATCGATCAGCTATCGTTCCATCGCGGATAAGAAGAAAAAACGTCGAGTGCCCTTGCACTCATTGAAGAAGGTCGACCAGCGAAGCTGCACCTCTGCCGCGGGCTAGCCCGGCATTGCACTATCTTTGAGATCGGCTCACGTATGGGGAGTGTTTGACGCCTGCGTCACCTGCGCCGTGGGTCAGCCCGGTAGTGTACTATCTTCGGGATTCATTTCTACACGCGGTAGTAGGGAAAGTATCCCTTCACAGCTTCCCGTAAAAAAAGGAAACATGAATAAAAAGTTTGAAGCCATGGCAGCGTGCGCTATGACAAAGCACGCTGCCCTAGGGGCTAAGGACGTACGGGATGCTCTGCGGGCGACAGTATTATGTATTATCACTCCGCGAAGAAAGCAGACAGCGTCAAGCGCGGTGGTATGTGCATTTCTGGAATGACGGAATCCTCCCCGCTTTTTTTTCTCGATGGCCTATAGCTGCGGCCATGGCTCGCGTGCTGCAGTTGATACTGAGCACGATAGTACATTATATGTATACGCTGTGCAAGGATGGCCTTACACTGCGTGCACGTGGCATCGTTCGGGAAGTTCAGGGGGATCAAACGGAAGTCTGTCTACGAAAATCAGGAGGACGGGGCTGGCTGTTCAAGAGCGGTCGTAAAGGCAGCATGCTTGTATAGCTTGAAAGCTTGTACGGGCAGAACTGGTGTCTGGTGGTAGTTCGTGTTGAGCCGATGATGCTGGAGTAGACATCGGGTAGCGCAAGTTCTAACTGCTTTTCTGGTAGGGCACAGATCGGGTCGACAGATAAGATGTCATCGATGGGCAACGAGAGCATCACGTGGGCGACACTTACTGACTGCTGCGCGCCGGACTAGGTCTTGAGTGTTTTATCGGTGGTAATGAACGCTGTAGCTTTCAAGTTTGGAGGCAGCACAGGGGGTACATGTTTTGTCGTCGTTATCGTACCGTGTGAAGTGGTGCTCCGATGTTGCGCATAAGGGAACTCATCGGGGCGTCGGCTGAGTAAGAACAACCGTTGACAACTGCGAATCCGGGAGGTCGCCATAAAGATGCAAGGTGCATCTCTACGAGTCGATGGCGGGTGAAGGGCTGTCTTCGCAACTATGGCTTCATATTATTGCTTTCTTTTTTTGTGTGTGTACGCTGCGAAGAAGTCCACCAGCAACCAGTTCGTGCCAAGTGGCTTCGTGGAGGACGTTCGTGCGGTGTCATGCCCGGCTCGCTGACGGCCTGCGAGAGGCTGGCTGACGGGTTGGTGGCGCGAGCGGGTGGCCGAGCTGTCAGCTGTAGATACGATGATGTGTCTGTGTCGCCATGGCCGCTACACGCTTTATTAAAAACATGATGCCGGTAAAGAACACGGCCCGTATTAACAAAATGCCCTTACGCTAAAATTGTAAGAGCGAATTATAGCCAATCCTGTTGCTGGGCGTGTTATTAGCGAAGGCTGCCAGCCAATGGCAAAAAGTCACTTATGAACGAAGAACTTTATGAGTTCGGCCCCGGAAGCGCATAATATGAGCAGGCCGGAAAACAAATACCATTATTTATTTTACGAACAAGGCAAAAGCAAGTAAAATGAAAAGGCAGTAGTAGGGCTTTTGCATGCTTTCTCTTGCGCTTTTACTATCATTGTTGGGTGGAACTTGTCACGACAATAAACCCGTATTGAACGCTACAGTCATCCTCGTCGTACCGCGCAGTGTGCTGCGAAACCCTGCGAGCTGTATTCATGTACGTTTGAAACCAGTCGTAACTTCTCATCTTTATTATTTCGCGTAACGTGCCAGCAGCGTCGATGTATGTATATTCATAGGAGGTGAACGGACAAAGTGGACTTAAATGTCAATGCAAACTTCGGAAGGAGTGCCTACTATCAACACTAAAGATCCGCATGCAAATTCTGTCCATAGGTGTACTTAACTGTTGGCTGTTGTACAGATGGAAAATTACTCGCCACCTTCCGGGGCAACTTCCGGGTCAAGTAGGAGACGGCGCTGTTTACTGTGTTGACATATTTATACCGCTGCTGTTTATTCAAACCGCCTTTATTTGCTCTTGGGCACACTTCGCCGATATTGGAAGTGCCACTATGGAAACAAAGCCGTCCTCCAGGTAACGGTAAATTGGTGCCATAAAGCCGCGTCGCCATGGAGTTGGGCAAGGCCGCATGCATAAATTGTCGCTGAACTTGAAGGCAGAAGGTTTGCGCGCTGGCAGTCTCATCCTAACATCAAAAGATGAACCGACCTGATCTATTTTCATGTTAGACTTATCTTGACAATGTATTTTTTTGGCGTCATAGTGTTGTCGAAACTATATTAGCATGTCTTAGTTAGTTACTACCTAAAGCTATAAGCGGGGATAATTGCAACATAATAAGCGTATCGGATGTTAGGGCTTGGTACTTTTCCCTACATAAATAACAACTCTCTTCTTTCTGCCGATATTCTGTCATAGCAGACACGCGTAAATTGGATGATGCTAATTTAACATGACCCTTATCTTCATGCGTCATTTTTTTCTTACGCTCACACTTTTCTCAAAATGATATTGTGTGATTCTTGTAAGTACTAAACTAGAATACGCTTCATCAATCTGGGATTGATCTACAGCACAGCTCGTATCTTGCAAGAAATTTTGAGAAAGAAGACGTTCCGTCCTTTCGTCTAGTCTTCTTTTGTGCCATATTTTTTTAAAGATGAACCCCTACCAACTAGACCATAGAACAAGCTTTTCTCGCAGCTCTTATCTTTAGTCATAGCCATTTGTAGCTCATCTGTGTGTTTATTCTATGAAATCATTGCCACGCTCGAGGCTGATATATATACCATAAAAGCTTACCTTGATTGGTCAGACTTCTCAATAAGATGGCGAAGTCATACCCCCGTTTATCTCTCTTTAAAACAATGCTTCAGAAATCCTCAGTTAAAATATGATTTGTTTTACCACCGTCTTACACTCATGGTGAATTGATTGCCACCTCAAAGCAAAGGTACCAGGCTGCCGAACCAACCTTTACTTCTGTTAGTTCCTGCCGAAGACCGCTTCAGAATGAAACCATCTGTTGGCTACTGCGGCCAGAAATTCCGATTAGTCATCCATTCTGATTATCATTCATCCTGATACGCCCACCCATCTTTCATTTGAACTTCACAAGGCACTAAGAACATTTAAAATAAATAAATAAATAAATAAATAATTAAATAAATAAATAAAATATTACATAAATAAATAAATAGTTGTTAGCTTGACAGTCTTTCAAGGATTGAACAACCATTTTTGCAGTATACGCCGGCTAAAATTGAGAGACTAATTCATTATTTTCATAATTAACGTGGACGCTAATTCGCACTCGCTGCTCTAAAATAAGTGGGATGAATGCGCTTATATTGCTCTTAATGCCATGAATATTGTTATTCACCGTGAGTCTCACCATTGTCAACAACAATCGGCGCTCACACTCACGATGACTCGCAATTTACATGTGAACCCTCGCTTGTACTAATACTCAGATATGTTCACATTTACCGACGCTGATCACTTGCGTTCGCTTCTGACGCCCTCCCCCCCCCCCCCCTTACCACGCACACACACTCATTTATACTCGTGTGATTTCAATCATGGACGAGCATGTCGGCGATGCATCAGCGGTCTCACTTCGCAGTATAAGGGCTGCGACCAACCCATCTCCCGATGCTGTCGTTTTACGACCTTCAGAAGCAGCACGGCAAGGGAACAGTAAGAAACTGCAATCACTACTTTCGCAGCGAGCTACCTATTTTTATGCCTATAGACAAACAAAATACTAGTTCATTTGGCGAATGAAAGAGAGTTGTGGCATCTTTATTCACACAAGTACATCCAACAGCGAGTAAGCACACGTTAAACACAGTCTTGGTCCTCAAGAAGCTCGACATTCACCTTACAACATATAATAAAAATGCTGCTTTCAAAATGCGCTATCAGCGAAAACAGTATCATATTTCTATAGAGGAGATACATCAGTCGCAACTGGAGATACAGGACACTAGGGACACTATAGAAGTTAACGAACGGGGCAGAAACCTGTGCCCGTCTGGCAGGACCTGCCTCGCCTAATGATCTGCGCATAAAGAGAGCGCAATGATACTCAGCTGCTTGGCGTCGGGAGTCGCCGTTAAATTAAAAAATAAAATGTGAGAAACGGATACTTTCAGCTCTCCCTAGCCACAGCTACGTATATAGTGCCTCCGCGAAAGCCTCCACTCTGTTCCGCGTGTGCTGCGGCCTGTTCTCCTTGAACAACGCTGCGCGGAACCAATTACCGCCTTGCGCGGATTGTTCTGTCATCAAGTGAAGCGACACATCGCCGCTTCACCTCTCGGCAAGCGAGTTCTCCGCCGACGAAGGCGCCGAGGACGAAGCCGACGACATGGCCGATCCCGGCCGCGAATCAGGCCTCGAGATCTTCAGTCGGAGATCGGGCGTCGTCTCCAGCACGACGTCGTCGGCTTCGATGTCCGCGGGTACCCGGATTCCTCCCAGCAGTTCCTCCTTGACGTACTTGCCTCCGCCGTTGAGGACCTTCTCGGTGCGTCCCACCACGGATACGTTGCCGTCCTTTACCCAGACGTTTATGTCGTCCGGCCGAAACTGCTTGACGTCCACGTCGTAAACGACCACTTTCTCTTCGCCGCCGCTCGCGTCTGCCGTGACGTCGCCGGACAGTCTTTTGCTCAGCGCCGGGAAGTTGCGGTCGATGAAGTCCGGTTCCAGGTATCTGGGGGTAGGTTAAATCAGCGCCACAGAAATGTGAGCCACTGATCATTCGAATGCACGAAATAGCTATAGGGGAGGAAGGTGAGGAATACGTGAGGAAGCTAGTGTGTCAGCCCTGCTGTCCGGATACAGCACTTAAACATGACATCGAGAACAAGTGCAGATGAACGAAATACGTTTTACACCAACCGCTTCCGTTCATCTGCGAAATTTACAAGGCACTCGTAACCAGGAGCCAGCTAAGCAGCCCATCGTCTTTCTGGATTGCATATTGCCCAATTTCTATGAATTCCTTTTGGATACACACTGGTTTCCAGGAAACAAGAGTTCGCGTTTGATCGACACTGTGCTGGAAAAACGGAAACTTTTACTGCTTTATTTATTACTTCACATTCAACGCCCGAAAGGGATTCTTAAAGCTTCTAATATGTGGTGATCGTTGGATATTTGTAACCAGAACTCCTCAGCTGATAATTGCTAAATATGAAAAATCAAGCTGCTTACCACTGCAGAACTTCCGGCGCAACACATATGTTGAATGACACTTATTTAGGGGAAAAAAAAAGTTAAATAGTGTCAAGGGGGCAAAGAATCGCAGACCCTTACAACGACTGGGTTGTTGGGTGAAAAAAACGCACACACACACACACACACACACATACACACACACACGGAAAGATCACGGTATATATATATATATATATATATATATATATATATATACAAGAGAAATTACTTGTACTTGCTAATTGAAGTAACGAAATGAATAATTATTGGCCATGAAAGTGGATGAAAAAAACTTGCTGCAGGGGGAGAACGATCCCAGGTCTTCGCATTACGCTTTACATTGAGGATGTTCCACATCTGCCGCCAAGGTTTGTGAGGGGTGACGCTGAGTAACACTCCCAGGGTTAGTTGTAGTAGTTAAACATTAATACCTTAGAAAGTGGGTGGGAAAACGGCACCGCGGCAGCTCAAGTGGTTAGAGCATCGCGCGCCTACTGCGAACACGTATCCCACCTGGGGCCAGTTGTTTTGTCAGCCACTTTCATTTCCATTAAACATTTATTAAATTCAATTATTTAGTACAAGTAATTTCTCCTATGTTGTCCTTGTTTGTTGGTTTCTTTTAACATGACTTTATATATATATATATATATATATATATATATATATATATAGGAGGGACATTCAGGAGGTAAGTTTCGACAGTTATTTTCACGCGAAAGCATTATTGTCAAAAACAAAAATGCACGATTGCATCATGAACTACACACCTTGCACTATTTTTCCACATAGCCGCCACCAACATTGATATATTTGTCATAGCGCGCAATCCGTTTGGCGAAACCACTCTGGTAAAACTCGTTGCCCCGCGATGCAAAAAAATGTCGCACAGCTTGCTCCGCCTCAGCATTGTTTTGGAAATGACGTGCAGAGAGCGCGGCTTTCAATGCAGGGAACGGGTAAGTGCGTGCTGTTATTCATACCGGATAACAGCACGCGTTTACACTGGTGACTGCGTTGCCAGCACACGTCTGTCGTCAATCGCGATTTGTACTGGAATAACCTCGGTCACGCCGGTCTGCTGCTACTCTCTTTTTCGGCGCACTGCGCATGCGTCATTCCTCCTCCGCTAAAGCTCCTCCTCTCGTTGAACAAACAACGGCGTGGTTTCTTATTGCGATTGCTTGTTTCACCTGGTGTACCATCTTCTCTTTCAAAAAACTCAGTGCCCTTCCACTGTGTGAAGAAGGATGACCAGCGAAGCTGTGTATGTGGGCCCCCTAATGGCGAACAGCACCTCCGCCGCGGGTCGGCCCGGCATTGCACTATCTTCAGAATCGGCTCACGTATGGGGAGTGTGGTCAATGCCTGCTTCACCTCCGCCGCGGGTTGGCGGGGCATTGTACTATCTTCGGGATTTTTTTCTACGCGCGGATACGATAGTGGGGAAAGTATCCCTTAGTAGCTTCGCTGTAAAAAATGACGAAACTTACTTTCGGAACTTCCCTCGTATATAACGCTTTACGTTTGTTGTTCGTTTTGTAGTATAGCTAAATCATCATTGGCTCGTGAACCCGATATTTGTTTGTCTTGGTTTGTATCTTCTAGCTTTGTTGCAGAATTTAGTGCTGAGCTGGGATAACGGACTCATGTCGGGTCATGTCCACTTAATTAGATTTTAAGATTGCTCATGTCTTGCGACTAGTAAAATTAGGCAACGAAATCTTCATGACGTGTGCTATGCGAGCAAAGTGACATCGTGCTGTCGTAAGACAGCTATGGCCCTGTTTTGCTGCACCACGAAAGCGTGAGGTTTTTCTACCTGTTGCTTCTACCGATTTACATTATTTCATCGGATTTTTCAAAGGGTTCGTAAATCGTGACCAACACTTTGAAACATTTACCGCACGTAAATACCCGCGATACGTCAACTACAACGAGGCTGACCAGTAAAACAGAAGCAAGAATCAGTACTTGTATGTTGCTAAATCATTTCAGGGGCACTGCGAAACTAGTCGACCGATCGGGTACGGCTAGGTTCACGGACTCATCTACAAAGCGGCACAGCGAGGCGCAGCTTTGACAAGGCGCCCGGCTGCACGAGTTTCAACGCAGCCTATGTTACAGCACAAAGAAAGCTTGCGCTAGAAGACCCGCCACAAATTTTCGCTCACGTCAGCCTCTTTCATCGCTCGCGTTTGCTTGCCTCCCTCCCTGGTCTCCGCAATTCCGTGGCCGCGCTCGAACGCTGCAGTGTTGGCACTCCTGCGTTCGAGCGCATCCGTGTTTTGTTTTACAGCGTGCGCGTACACTCTGATACCTTCGGCAGAAACTTAACATTCGCGGTTTCGGACGAGGATGTTATGTAGCGAGGCAGCCCGCTATATATACATTTTTTTCCTCCACTCATTAACTTCTGGGGGAGCTAAACGTGAGGTCCCTACGGAGTAAGGTAGTCGGCGATGAAATTACCTGCTGCACTGCGGGAAGTCTTCGATGAACTCATCCCATTCCCGCTGCAGAGGGTCATCGTCCAAGGGAACCAGTGGCTCCTTGCGCTCGACCATCTCGAAGACCTGGCGTGAAGAGGCCAACTGCTGCTTGCCCGGGAAGTGCTGTTTGCCGTCGAAGACGATCGGGATGATCGCCTCGTGCGGGATGGCTGGGGACACTGTTCCGTTGCTGTTATCGGCCATCGTGGAGCTTTTTCGACGGTAATTACTCGTCGTGTGCTTCCGGAGAGCTTAACAGAGGCGCCTAATTCGGTTGACCTGCACGACGAGGTGTAAGGCTCCCCGAAACGGCGCTCGGCTGAGCAGGTGTTTGAGTGCGATTGAGCTTTTCTCAAGGGATTCGCCACCCACGGAGTTGTCGTTGGCGCTCTCTCCCTCTCGAGCCTTGACACACGCTCGGGTATCGCGCGGCGATGACACAGCAGGCAACCACGCTCTTTTCCAGCCCGTTGGGGCGCGCCGAGGACGTAAAGAAAATAGCAGGGGAGCGCGTCACCGCGCTTCCTCTCTGTCCTGGGTCGGAAAACAAGGGGTCTGTCTCTACGCTGTTGACTCCTGTTGCTCGTTGGCCGATGATACGGCACCTCAGGTAAAACGAGGATCCCGCTCGGAGTCTTAAATAGACTCTCAGCAGGTGGAAGTGACGTTGCTCAGGCACGGTTGGGAAAGTGAAAAAGCGGTTGAAGGAGAGGGTGGCTGCGCTTACTGCATGCGTGTGCGTGTGTTTGTACACAGTTTCCGTCACGCTAGGCGTGTGGGTTGAACACGGGCGCGGAAGGGAACGACGACCATGGCAAAGAGACGGAAAGCAAGCCTCCGCAGTGTGAGAGAGAAAGAGCGAGTCAGAGGAGCAGGACGCCTCGCGGAGCGCGAAAAAATCCCGAATTAGAATCCCCAGTCGCGTAATAGCTAGGCAGCCGTGCTGGGGTGAAAAGGGGACGACGGCCGGGAAAGGCGGGGGCGGCAGGGGGTGTGTGGGAGCTCTGCGCCCAGTTGCCGATTATTACGAGGCACACCAGCAGATGTGCGGACGTTTGCCGGCTGCGGAAACTTTCTTCTTTTTAATCATGTACCTTCTAGGCGCGCCATCTTTCGCACTGAGCTCGCAGGGCGAGATTTCGCGCTATTTCTCTTGGCACATAAAGCGCGCCTAACAACACGCGCAGCCATCTGTGTGGCTGTGGGCAACGGAACGCGCTGGCGGAAGCGGTTGTTTGATTGTTTATCTCTTTTATTTCGCCGGAGGGTCTTAATTCGGAAGTGAAGCTTGCGTAGGCGGCGTTGCGTGGATTTGTTTTTTAGCACTCGTCGCGAAGACGGGTGTTGAAATAGGGTCTTCACCTGTTTTCTTTTACGTGCGCCTAACTGTCCCGCGGTGCTTGTAGGTGGACTGTGGGATTTGAGCTTTTGTGAATACACGTAGAACTTGCGATGAAGAGCTTCATCACAATCTACGGCAAAGGAAGAACATCAAATAATACGTTTACGTTCCACATTGGGCAGGGTTCATGAGAACAAATTTTTTGTTGTCTGAGGTTTATTAGGTCACCAATGTCAGCTGAGCTTAGCCAAACGTCCACATTTGATGCCATTCATTGTATCGATGCCGAAAGGGTCAACTTTGTGTTTGTCGTCTGTTATTTGTATTCAAAATGTGGTAATGGGCTGGAATGTCGGATTGAAGACTCTGTGATCTCTTCGAAAATTTGCCATAAACTGGCTTTGTATTCCAACATGGCCGCTGAATATCTTCGCGTTACAAAAAACGATTATAATTTAAAAATATATATGTAATCATTAGAAAGAGAGAAATCAGTCGGACCATCTTTTGTTCCGCTGAAACACGTGCGGTTACGTGGGTTGTCGAAAGCGGCGTAGCACAGAGGCGGATTAAAAGCACAACTGCCTGTTGCTCTGCGCCTGTTGCTACGCGTCAGGAACGAATAACTTCATCTTATATGGGATGGCGTTTCTTGATACGGTAATTTTACGGTAAGCACGCTGACATGTATGAAAATATCGTTTTTATTTTATTGTTTTTAGGGGCTTATTTGCGTATTACCGGATGGAATGAACACGAACCTCCTTTTTTTCGCCAGTAAACGGGGTTCCACCCACTGTCTTTGTGGATACGCCACCGCTGCAAAACACGGGGGATAAGGTTAGACTGTGGAAAGCCTTGGTCATAACACAACAGCTGACTCTAAAGCCCGCAGAATGTACTGCTTAAACGTGGACAGAATTTCAAGATGACACGAAGACGTCGTTGCTATGTGGCAAGGAGCGCGACGGCTATCACCGAAGGAGTTAAAACTGAGTTTCCGGCCGCACATATGTTTGCGGGAGCTGGCAAAGACCAGTACATACCGTTCATTTTGGCGCGCAAACTTGGCGAGGCGCACCAGGCGAGGATTTTTGCTTTTTATGCGCTTCTGAAGGGTGCGGCAGACATCTTGCATCAACGACACTAGACCATTTTTAATTTAATTATGGGGTTTTACGCGCCAAAACCACTTTCTGATTATGAGGCACGCCGTAGTGGAGGACTCCGGAAATTTCGACCACCTGGGGTTCTTTACCGTGCACCTAAATCTAAGTACACGGGTGTTTTCGCATTTCGCCCCCATCGAAATGCGGCCGCCGACAGTAGACCATCCTCACCTTCTTTGCATTAAATAAACTGCGACGCTTCCAACGTCTTACATTTCCGATAGCTTTTTCGGGAAACTAACTTTCACCAAAGCTGATTCCGGCCCGCTGTAATGTATAGCGATGCCTATATCGCTCGACTTTATTCATTTCTTATCATCTACCTGTTCGCGGGCCGCCAATTTCGGCGATATATAACGTGGCCTGAAGGCCATTGAGGCCGTTGGGACCGCTGGCGAAGCGGAATAAAGAATGGCATCGGTAAAGCTGCGCCAACTAAAGGGCTTCGGATCTCAACAGTAAGGAAAACTGAAGTCGGCGCATATCCAGCGAAGTCCTCCAAGATCAACTCCTGGCCGTCCGGAGAGCTCACGACATCGGGAAAGCCTTTGGCCTACCGGTGCCTACGTGGGCGGAGCCACCGACTTAGCCTGGGGGCTTTTGCCCTCGGGCCCTAGTTTCTCTGGACCATAATAATGCTCTTGCCATGCCATGCCTTCGGTAAAGCATCGTCACATTATCGTTGCCTGATATATCTCCCGTTTTATCTATAAAGTCTCGATTGCTTGTCCCTCTGAGGAATGTCCCATGGGCACCACGCTTATTTTATGCAGCTTTGTTCTTCCTTCTTTGTTTCATTTCGCGGAATAAGCATTTGGGCTGGCTCCAATTTGCTCAACTTTCTCATTTAAGACAGGAATGGTTCTACTAAAATACGCAGCCCTTCAAGTATGCCATTACGTTTGATCATGTACAATGGTGGACAGAAAAAAAAAACAGTAATAAATAAAAAAATTTATGCAGATGCCACGCACTGTAGGAAACGATGTTATGCGAAACTTTTGCGGGTTGCTGGTTATCCTACAATGTTGGAGGGTTCCGTCAAGTGTTACCAGAAGGACCAACTAGTCTGCGTAATAGTGATTGCGACACAAGCGATTGTGTGACGACATCAGGACAGGAGCAAGGCGACACGTGACAGCAACGGCGATAGGCTGACTCGATTTATCATACTCAGGCGAGGAAACGGTGCAACCTGTTTCGTCACGACCTGGGCCCAAAGCGGTATATACTACGCGTACACGGTAATAGTGACGCGCGTTCGCTTTTATCAGCGACTCGTTGCTACGCGACGTGGCGCCTACTTTTTTTTTTTAAGCAAATTGTTCCTATGCGACGTCACGCTCACGAAGAATAGCGGTAAGGTTCGCATACATGGGTGGGGTGGACGGGCGTTTTTTTTTTTTACGTTTCTTTTCATTTTTTTTTCTTATGTGATGCGCGCGCCTATCGTCTCAAAGCAATAGTTGGCATTGGCCCGGGCATGCACGCATCTGCGGCCTAATGGATCGGGCATCGGGCTTTTCTGCTTGGGGCCTCTGCTTCGCTTCGTCGCACACGTTAGAGAGGTATAGCTCAGCGAGCCAGTGGGCCCAGCGGGCCAGCGTAGACGCCACTGCGCATGTGCGGTACCACTTGTGCAGTAGTCTCTAGGGTGGCCTGCTCGCTGGCTGAACTATACCTCTCTAGTTTCTTTGTTAAAGGAGCCCGAAACGAGGCAGAAACCTCTACCTACCGCATCAGCATCATCATCGTCATCAGCCTGGTTACGCCCACTACATGGCAAAGGCCTCTCCCATACTTCTCCAACAACCCCGGTCATGTACTAATTGTGGCCCTGTCGTCCCTGCAAACTTCTTAATCTCATCCGCCCACCTAACTTTCTGCCGCCCCCTGCTACGCTTCCCTTCCCTTGGAATCCAGTCCGTAACCCTTAATGACCATCGGTTATCTTCCCTCCTCATTACATGTCCTGCCCATGCACATTTCTTTTTCTTGATTTCAACTAAGATGTCACTAACTCGCGTTTGTTCCCTCACCCAATCTGCTCTTTTCTTACCTACCTACCGCAAAGTGCTCTATATGAGGGAAATAATGATTTGCATTAAAATCCGGGAGCTGGTTAGGGGGTTAGTCCGAGTGGTTAGTCCGTTGTGTAACTTACCGTATGGTATTGAATAGAATCAGAGATATATTGCTTTTTGGCTCCAGCGGATGAGGTTGAAGCCGGACGATTTCACTGGCACGCTAAATGCAATGCTTCACTTAGAACTTATGTTGTAAAAGAAAGACACCGACCAAATACAAGATCGGATTTTATTACAAAATTCCGAGCCAGTGGCATTTTTACGCCATGAGCCCTCTAGGGCGTAAATGCCCAGCTCCGGGACATTTCGTACTTATTCAGCATATTGAAGCACGTTGGTGCATGAATAAACTCTTTTAATACTGTGAATAAAGTGCTGCCTGCGGCCAGATCATGTGATATCGGAGAGGCAAAAGCGCCCGAAGCTGTGTTGCAAAAGAACACGCTGTTGCAGTTTCTACCTGACTCGAGATACAAGGAGCACTGTCATGTTTCTTGAAAGCACAAGTGATGTGGCCACCACTGTTTCGTCTAAAGCTGAACTCATCTTGTGGTCAGCGCATCGCCAACCGGAAACGAGGACGGGCCAGACAAACCACAAGACAGGCGCGCCGGTCTTTTATTTATTTCTTTGAGTTTGAGTTCGTTTCTCTTTATTTCTCCACATGTACGACGCGTAAAGAGGAAGGCCGTGCAACAGCTGATTTCTAAGCTGTTTGACAAGTCCCGCGTTCACGGGCAGCATGCGAACAGCGTACATGCCAAGCATACAACCCGCAAAAGAAATACACATTTGGAAATTTTGGTGCAGTAAAGAAAGTTATACACTCATAAGAGCGGACACTGTATACTGTCTGAGTGCTATACAAATTAGTATAGCACAGATTTTAGAATGCAGTCGCTGTATTCACTCACTGTATTCGCTGTGTTCATCCAAGTATTCTATTCTGTTAGTGCTCGGGCTTGTTTCTTGGTATCTCTATGTGAATATAAGTGCCACATGCTTTTTTGTTGATCCTAATGAAGCAAAACCGACTCTATACTCGTGAATACCAGGAGGGAGAATTCACAGTTACGTACATTTTGTTGATCGGCCCTGAAGGGAGTTTCCCGCACAGCATGCAGGCGAACATAACTGAAATATCACTATACAACGATGCAGGCTAATTGGCACGTGCAGCTGCTGCTGTGGAGCGTGGAAATCTGTGTACTTCAAGCAGCACTTGTCGATACGCATAAATTACGCGTCTAGTGACGTTTGTGTTCGGGATGTAGAATGCAATACAGCTTGGTGCTTATTCTTCATGAATGAAGAATACGCATGAAGGGCCTTATGTCTGACCGATTCAGTTGTGGAAATTAGCAATGCTAGCTCGAGGAAAAAAAAACAGCCTTGTACATATCTGTGAGATAAATTGTACCGGCCATTATATCAATGAAACCCGCCGTGGTGGCTCAGTGGCTATGGTGTTAGGCTGCTGAGCACGAGGTCACGGGATCGAATCCCGGCTACGGCGGCCGCATTTCGATGGGGGCGAAATGCGAAAACACTCGTGCACTTAGATTTAGGCGCACGGTAAAGAACCCCAGGTGGTCAAAATTTGAGGAGTCCTCCACTACGGCGTGCCTCATAATCAAAAAGTGGTTTGGCACGTAAAACCCCATATTAATAAAAAATATATCAATGAAAGGACAAAACAGTAAAGCTTACCTATGACAAAATTGAATTTTTAGATATAATAGTAATTTCAGTCACGTTGTCGACTGAACCTCACTTGCACATTCTTTATTTAATACATTATTCGAAATCCGCCGGAAAATGTTTCGAAAAAAAATTCTATGAGGTATCAGGCAATCAAGTATCCCCATGTCGCGATTTCGGTGTGAGATAAACTGTGAATTGGAAGTCCGACCATCGATTGCGAATTCATCTACTAAGCAGCAACTTCTTTCATTATACACTGACACATAGCGAGTTTTGAGTGTACTGCTAGTCTAGTACGATCTTCTGCTTGTAACCGCAAAACATTTTTTATTTCCCTCTTAATATCTCATTGTATATATAACGTTTCGCAGTAATTAAACTCTGGTTTGACTGTGTTAGTAGTTGGCGACCCAAAAGGCCTTCGGCAGGCAACTCAGAAGTAGATGACTCAGTCACCCATTCTAGTCAATGACTCAAAACAGCGGCTGTAACTAACACATCCGCTCCAAGTCTTCTGGGACTCAGCCAAGGCTGTACCAGCGCTCGACCGCAAACATTTGTCAGTTTCTTCTATGCACATCTGTAGAGAGCTGCAAAAGCACCAGTCCGAATCTGGAAAGCAAAAGATGCAAGCTCGGAGCGAAATGTGGAAACCTTTAGAAGGGGCGAATAAATTATGCAGGTATTTGCTTTAATAATTCAATTAGGGCCTTGCAGAAGAGTTACGGTGACAGGCCAAATAAAATAGCGACCGCCCACTGAGAAATATATAAAGTCCAAGATTGAGTCCAAATCTTCAAAATGGAACCTGTAAGTACTGCAGTGTTTTTAAGCGCGAATTTCTCGGTCGAGTGTCAATAATTTAAATAGCAAATACACTACTGCAAACATTTTCTGATTCTGTCATACACTAGCGTAAGCTGCGTCGTCGCCAGCTTCATGAGCAGTATTTTCATTGTAAAACGTTGGGGAATATTGATACCGGACGCAGAAATTATGCGGACCTCACGCAATGTGGGAAGCGATGTAAGTCAATCTTTATGTGATGTTTACTTTGATTGCCTATAATTAGCGGTGATGTTGACGACGAATGTTTAATTATTTCTGTGTTTATTTTAATATGAGAACAGTGAGTTGGTGTTAAACGTTACCTTGCGTGCACCACTGCTGTTTGTCTGCGTAGTACACAGAACACACAGCAAGACGTATTTGCTTGAGGCGTTGTTGTGCGCCATTGTTCATAACCATAGAGCAGGCTAGCATCGTCATTAATTTACACGGCACCTTGCATCGTGGCAGAAGTGCTAACCATTAATTGAATTATGGGACTCTATGTGACCATAACTACATTGGGATTATGAGGCACGCCTTAGTGGTGGACCCTGGATTAGTTTTGACTTAGGGGGTTCTTTAATGTGCATCTAAATGTAAGTATACCAGTGTTCTTATATTTCGCCCCCGTCGAAATGCCGTTGTCGTGGTGGGGATCGCACCCGCAACCTCGAGCAACCCCAGATGCGCAAAGGTAGCATGGCGGGTACAGAAGTGTTCATTTGACGTGCGGCCGCTACCGCAGTGTCGCCTGGACCCTGCGGTGCGCTTTAATGTGGCTTTGCGTCTGCCCGCTCTGCGTCAGTTGTCTGCTTGAAAATTTGTCGCAGTGTTTTTCTTTTTTTTCAGAGACAGCATAATGGTATCGCATCGTAACTTGGACATAAATTTCTACTGTTTGTCCACAAGAGCTGTCGTGTCTAGAAGTAGTGTTTCCTCGGTTTCTCATGTCGCCTTTTCCCTCTCCCGCCCTCCCCCTATGTACGGGAACTGTGAGCAAAGAGTGGCAAGGCAGTCATTCACTCGTTTCATGACTGCACCCGTTCTACCAACACCACCAAGAACAAGTTAATCCGGCAGCTGTCGAACTGGCGCCACGCTGGAGGAACTGCATGGATTAACGGTTGCAGTAACTTTGGTTAAACAGCGCGAATAAAACAAGGACACAAAGAAACAAATAACCACAGACAGGCGTTGTCTGTGGTATTTGTTTCCTTGCGTCCTTGCTTTATAATATGAACCAACTACCCCTCATCAAGATCTTACCAGTAACTTTGATTCGGCGAGCATGTGGATGCTATTAGCGATTCTTGATATGAACAAACTTTCGGTGAAGACTTCCTCAAGAAAAATACGAACATGACATTGGAAGGGTGGGGATGATATTAATATTTTCGTTTTCAGCCAGTGAGATTTCACGAGGGTAAATATTGCACAGATAAATATACATATGCGACGCAAAACACTTAGTGCTTATGATTGTTGGTATTCACAGTGGTGCATTTTTCCAACGCTTTGATCTTTCTTTTCTTAAATTTAGCAGCGGTACCCACAGTATTTTTCGCTCATTCGGAAAAAAATAGTTTTTTTAACGATGCATTCGTACTGCATCACAGCCCATGTGCTTGAGAACCACTGCACTTGCATGCCCGTCATCTCAGGCTTCAAAATCAGATGAATCTTCGCTGGTTAGCAACTATAAGGTGAAATACGTCACTATCTGACGCTGACTGGAAATATTTAGGAAGTGTTTTCGTTGATAGCTCTCCAACAACAGATTTGGTATAACTGCAGCATTGACGACGAACATTGTTCGGTGTGCCAGCCCACCTCGGTCCAGTGCTCGAATGAGATCATAGTGCCTTCCAGAAGTGAAGACACATATTTTTTTGTTCACTGCTAGTTCTTCCACACATTCTTCGTAGTTGAGCTTCTTCAAAGTAGCGCGTCGTACAACGTAGACAAAGGCTGGTATGGTGTCTTTGATCTACGAGAGCACCTCATGAGTCACCCCTACCTTGCAGCGAGTAGTTGCCCGGATTGGTTGATGTAAGACGCTCCCTTGCTTGCTTGATGACGTTGCGGTGTGAGTCGTGTCCTGAATGATGTCCTCGAGTGCAAAGTGATCCTTGCAAGCCTACAAAGAATGTTACCAGCATGTAACAGATTTCAGCTCGACATGCGACAATACTCTCACAAGAGGTTGGTAATTCGTTTATTAATGCACTTATTTGTGCTCTTATGCACTGCGGTGGACAAGGGATGGGGGTTAAAGGAGGCAGACTCAGCTATCTCCGCATTCTTGAGTGGACTCGGAAGCAGCAAGTGTGGCATGGATCTGTCTTGCTTAGAGACACCACGCAGTTGGTCTAGTCTTGGGTACTAGTTAAACTAGTTAAGTGTTCTGCGAACAACATATTAGGAAAGCGTTCAGGGCAACCCTGATTAAGAAGGATTGGACATTACTCACTCTGGAGTGCTGAGAAGTGAAATCTTCTCGTGGCATATAACGCGCATCCTCATTTTTGCATAGATAATTATCCTGAGAAAAGCTGAACAAGTGCACCTTGCATCCCGGGTCGTAATTTGCCCGACAGTTTGGAACACAGCACGTGTTAGCCATGGCGATGTGACATCATTACTTTTCAAATCATATACGCCCTTCCCGCGACCTACAAGTGGCGCGTGTAGTAAACCACGATGACTGTTCGGAGCAGGATCGTGAGCGAAGCGGAGGGGCACGGAAACGTGTTGTATAGCACGTTGTGACAACTCTGTGGCACCACGTCACTTCTATTACGCGGCGTATTGAGCCGAATAGAAGCGGAACTGCGATTATATAGCTAAACAAAGATTAATAAGTACAAATTAAATCCATGGTAATGTATTTTCTGTGGCGTTATATAGCTTGTTCCACTCACGTACATGACAGTGCCACGGTATAACTTTAAGAGCAGGGATGGAAACGCCCTAGTACATGCCTTACCTGATGCTTTATCACTGGAACATAAGAAAAAGGGGAAGAAAAGCTACTGCTTTCTCAGCATCCAGCGCTCATAACGACCCGGATGACCCTCCTATAGTCATGCCGTAGGCAGATTGCCTCTCAGACCGCTGCGATGTGCTCAAAAAAAAAAAAAAGGTAATTTCAATAGAGCCGTTATTATCCCAGCTCAGCCAGATCCGAATACGTAAGACCCTACGTTTCTATGAACTACTGTCGCATTTACGAGAACGCCACAAGTGTCGCATCGCATGCGCGTATCCGGCTGTAATGCGTTAGAAAAGCGAAACGAAATAATGCGCCATGGGGAGGGTATACATCGATATGGCTAAGATCGACTGCCGTGGTGCATGTAAACGATTGTGTATCGCATCGAGGGAGATGAGGAAAGTGAGACGGCTGCCGGCGTGTGCTCTTCCTTCCACTCGCCGGCGAAACACACTCGTCGGAAGCAGGTTCAGGCTTGTTTCGGACAGAGGGCGATGCAGTACGTGTGTGCACCAATCGCGTTTACACGAATACGACCGTACCGCATCGCATTTTCGAGCGCATTCGAAAAAGGCGATATGGTGCGGTTTAGATGTAGCGCATTAACTCTCGCAAGAACGTCGCGCCACTTGCGTGAGTCGACTCGTGCCAGTGAATCTATACCTCGCCTATAGCGCATTAATGCGATGCGCTTTCCTGGCGCGTTATCGCTATTTATACGAACGCGATGCGCTAGAATTGCGATGCGATGCACCCCTGTTGCATTCTTGTAAACGCGGCTACTACTGTCGCATAGTACTACCGCAATGCGCTATGTAATGCGGTACTCTACTTTCGCATTCATGTAAACGTGGCTACTGTCTATCTTGACGCGCCGCCTTTTTGTCCATTATCATTGCGATCACGATTTGCCGGCGCCTGTTTTTACGAACCGCTCAAGCGCGTACGAACTTGACATTGGCCGTGTTTTATGCGCAAGTCAAATCTGCAAACGCCTGTGCTCTTCAAGCCGAGAATAGTGCGGGCACTGTTGCCTCACACAGCGTGCAAACGTCACCGCTGTGCATGGCTCACAAATTATGTAACGTAGTCGAGAAGCGCTTACACACGCACAGGACTCCGTCATCGCGTGATGCTTAGCTTGCTCTCGGAAGGACTCCCAGAATCACGTCTTTTCTAGGATTGCACGAACATGAAAATGCGGCGATTCACAGCCGGGAGATGGTTTCGAATGAGAAACATTTATACCCAGAAACCCGGCCGTGACGTGTCTCTGCGTGATTCTCTTCGCACATCTCGCTGGTGCGACTGCCTCAAGAATGAGTCAGTTCTCCACAGAACCCGGTGCGCACAGAACGAAGTGGGTGCGCGGCGCGTGTTTTGGGCAACAAATCAACTAGCGGACTGCGGCGCTACTATTTTGAGACGGCGAGAGTGACACGTCTTCTTGCAGCCTCGCAACGCTGACGGCGCTCTCTTGACGACGCTTAGATGGCACTTCCCCTGCCTTTGTTGTTTTCTTTTCCGCTCACTCTCTTTCGAACTCTTTTTTCTGATGACCAAGCCATCTTTCCACGCCGACCTGATCGTCTGTCAACAGGAACCTGTCACGCCGTTAGAGCTTCCCCGAGACACGCGAACCGAAACGTGTCTAGCCAACTGGCAAAGATTCCATGCGAGTTTATGCTGTGAAATGTAGATCACACGAAGTAAGGCACGGTGCTTTGTCCTTGACTTCACAGTGCGTGACCTTGGCGGAGCCATAGGGTGGGCCCACTAACAAACCGGAATCCTTGTGTCAAATTTCGCACAGAGCAATATAGGATGCATCAGGGCACGCGTGCTTAAGTTTTCGTTGCGATGGAAGGCGGGAGAAAGACGGAGGAGGGTTCGTTACTATGTGCGGTATGCATGAATGCCCTCCGAATGACTGAAATATCACTGTGATTGGCGTGCATTTTAGGTATTCTTCCTAGAACCACTAGAAGAAAAGAAGAACGCTGCAGGTCTTTCATGGAGTAATTAGTTTGCAATCAAGCGTTATTGCGTGACTAAATATGGTGGAGAGCGTCCGTTGCCAAACCACCGCTTCAGATGTCCGCCCTGAATTTGACGATGATGTATTCGTTGATAGACCTAATAACGAATTTGTTAGGGATGCCAGGCATGTGAAGGAACATTTGCGGCCGAAGTTAGTGATGTTTGATTACGGGCATGGTGGAACGTTTAGCGTTCGTAAATTACGGAGCTATATTTGGTATACCACAGTGCGTTGTTTTATAAGTGTGAGGCGTATAAAGATGAAGCTTTATATGAACCAATTGTGTCTTAGAAAGAACAGGCTGGTGAAATTAGAAGTTCTTGGTCCTTCGGAAGCGCCATAGGAAATAATAAAATATTCGCCTATTGCGGTTCTTTTTGATGCATGCCAGGTGAGAAAAGCATTTGCTGTTTACGGACTGCTAAGCGTGCCGAGATAAGGCTCTGCTGAGTAAAAGGCGTGTTGAGCGCAGTATTTTATAGAAAAGTTTGTTGTGAGTGCTGTAAAAAAATTCAGTGGCCTTCTACTTTGTGAAGAAGGATGACCAGCGAAGTTGTCTGCGTGGGCTCCTTAGTGGCGAACTGCACCTCCACCACGGTTCGGCGCGACATTGCAGTATCTTCCGGATCGGCCCACGTATGGGGAGTGCTTAACGAGTGCGTCAGCTGCACCGCACGTCGGCCCGGCATTGCAGTAGCTTCGGGATTTTTTTCTACACGCGGACATGATACTGGAGAAAGTAGCCCTTAACAGCTCCGCTGTAAAACTCTCAGATTGCCTAGGGAGCGTTTCAGAATCTGCTTCCAAGAATTTTCGCTTCAACTAAACGACTCAGCATTACTGCTTGAAACTGTTTAAGGCGTATAGGTGTGGACGGTGCAGGCTTAGCCCCTGTGAGTTGTTCAATATATCTTTCGTACTTTAGAAGTAATCATTTTGCGCAGCAACTTTAGGTGGTTGGCGCATCATAGCCTCAGTTGCTTTTGCGCCATTAAATCCTGCATAACTAACTCAGGAGGTGCTATCATTTCGATAAAGCTCAATGTTTTTATTTTTGTGTACTCTAGATGCCACATGTCGAGCGTTGTAAAAGAAATGCACATATGTATTGTGCGCTAGAGAAATATTTTCTTTTTTCAAGATTCGCTTGGTACTCAATCACCACTCACGTGTTACGCAGAAACATAGGAAAGCTGCTTATTTTATTAATGCATGCATGGACGACACACTGAAGGCTGTTCACATCAGTGTGGCATTGCTTAAATCATCCGCCCTGTTTCGCGCTGTCCTTGTCCGTGTCTGCCGTGGTGTGGCAGACCTCTACCAAATTGCCGGCGTTGAACCAAGGACATGAATCAACACAATGTGTTGGCGGGATAGTTGGTGCAAATCCACAATTACTTTGTTTAGCGCAAAACAACGGACACAAGAAAGACGACCAAGACAAGGCGCTACTCTCAACTGACATCATTTTATTGCATCACTCCTTTATAGAGAGCAAAATCCAGAACAACATGTGCGGGGAGCATCATGTGCAGAAACCACCACAACCCATCCGTGCCTTCTTTCACCTTGTACAGCGCTGAATATGGTTCTTTGGATTCTGTCACCTGAGTGCGCTCTGGTGATCGGATGTTGTGCTGGTTCCTGCAAATGGTGCTCACTGCGCATGTTCTTCTGGATTCTCCGCTCTATAAAAGAGTGACGCAATAAAATGTCAGTTGAGAGTAGTGCCTTGTCCTGTCGTCTTTCTTGTGTCCATTGTTTTGCGCTAAACAAAGTAATTATGGACATGAATCAAGTTTCCGAATCTGCGGCTCCTGGGAAGAACTATTATCGCAATGAGCGGTTAGCAATAGGGTAAAAGTAACCTGTCTCACGACTGTAAAAGGGAGTCTGGCGGATCCATCCCGCCCACTTACCATCATGTGTGTACCTTTCCAAGCGTCTGGAACTCCCGTAGTTACCTAGAACCAGGCCGGGACCTGTTGTACCTGTTTTGCCATTAGGTATGGGGCACATTAAAAAAATATATGTATATATAGGACCTATTAATCGCATTTTCACGTGAAAAATTAACATGTGCCAAAATAAGGTGCCAAAATCTCCTAAATATCATTTATAAAAGAAAAGTATATCAGGTTCAGCCGGTCCATGCTGTTGGCAACGATGACTACGGGATTAGACGGCTTTCTTTTGCATCGACTGCAAACGCCATGAGTCTGATGTGGTATAACGCTGTGGCTTTGAGAAACTTCACCATTCCAGATTTTTTCTTTCTTTATAGTTCACCATTCCAGTGGCAGGCGTCCCCCCCCCCCGCCCCCCCTTTGAGTGTAAACGTACGTAATGCGCGCTTTTTTCCGCGACACCGGCGACACGAGTCTACGGTGCGCAGGCGCGTGGTGCTGCGTTGAGATTGCAATTCTGTTCGCATTTCCATGGGCGCCGGCAACAAGCACCATTGTCAACTGCGCAATCGCGACAAGCACGCGCGCTTCTAATTTTGTGACAGAACCGGATTCACGGTCACGGCAGTGGGCGCAGAAAAGGTGTGAAACGAGCGCGGCCTCGTAACGCGCACGTGGGAGCCGATTCTAAAAGCATCCCCACCTGACAGAAATCTGGCGAGGGCTGCAAGGTTTGCGTGGAGGAAGAAGCAGGCACACCTCAGCTGCGCCATCAAAACAAGCTGCGCGGCTCGGGGCTGCAGGACCCCGGGTATAGAAACGCACGAACAAACACGCACCTGACTCCACCCAACTGATTATTTCTTCATTCTAAACTTTATACCGTGGCCGTCCTTGTATCTCCGTACAGCATAGCTCGGGACAAGACGGCGCAGGGGGCGAGAGATTGATTGCTCTTGTTCGACTTAGTGGTTGGTGGCCGCGAACAATGCTGCATCACTCAGAACGCGCTAGCACGGTACTATCCGCGCCAGGCGAGTTCAAAGCAGGTGTATTGTTGTCTGCCTGCTGTTTAAGTGATTACGCGCGAGTAGACCGGCATTTGCTGGACTGACACTGTTGCCTGGGGCGCGAGACCCTCGCCCACAAGTCACCGCCACCATAGTGCTCCATCGTGCGCATGCGCAGCCATAATCGGCACGTGTTGCCGTTGTAGAGGTCCATGAACTTCTGGTGTGAGCTGTCGGTTGTAGACCGGTGTGTGTAGTATGTTTATTCTGCGGTGTTCTAAAACAGGTGCCTGCAAATATACTTGGGAACTTGGCTTGTTGGATTTCCCAACACAGTTACTCCTTGCAGCGGCAAGCTCGTACACGACGTCTGAATATATTTATGGAATTCGCATCGCCTGATCGCACTTGAAACTGATACAATGTTAAATAGGGCTACACGTAGCGTTTTTGTGCAATAC
Source organism: Dermacentor andersoni (assembly GCF_023375885.2). Taxonomy (NCBI): domain Eukaryota; kingdom Metazoa; phylum Arthropoda; class Arachnida; order Ixodida; family Ixodidae; genus Dermacentor; species Dermacentor andersoni. The sequence goes on along the minus strand of NC_092814.1, from coordinate 379,509,633 downwards.
ATGGCTACTATACGTATTCTTAATTTTCGGAGCTGCGCAATGTAGTGAAGTGGACATAAAATGAATACGAATTGTTGTCGCACAGAAATTACAAGTTGCCTAAGCTTTCCGAATTGACGGTTTACTTTTGAATTTTTGAACGTGTACGTTCGTGTTATAACAAGATGATCATCATTCAGAAAATATCTACATCGTGAAACTGTGGCAACGAGCCTTTTCTTTGATATTTATACATCATCAAAATCACGGGCCGGTCCACCATGTTGCTGATTCATAAGAGTGAAGCCGGCCGTAGTAGACTTTCTAACTTGAGCCACATTCCAACACATACGCACACGCACACACGGGAACTTTCATTTTGTACGACTTTGATGAGTTTGCGGTCACCCTTACTTTTGTTCCACCAGTCTTCCAATCGGCTGGACATGTTTACTTTCCGTCTGCTACTCCGGAACCCAATGCCTTCAAGGAGGCCAGAGGAGCATAAACTGACAGGTGGGTCGATATCTTCACATTGTAATAAAACATGTTCCATCGTTACCTTAGCTTTACCGCAGCAAGCACGTATACTCAATGGACTGGCGTTCATTAATGATCATGTCGAATAACATGTTGAAAACATAGGATACTGTAAACGCATTACGTTTAGTCAGAAACTCGTGACATGTTGATTATTATTTAGTTTACTTTTATCAACGAACTGCGCATACGTTCGTCTACTTTCTGTAAAAAAGAAATACTACGAGAATTGAAATTCGGGTGAACTTTTACGTATGCATGATTGCCTTAAAGGAAGACGACTGCAGAAGAGCATGACCGACGTTGTAGTCACTAAATACGAAGACAATATGGTTGCGTCGCTCATCGCGCCCTGTTCGCACAGCTTCACTTTTCCTCCCCTGCGCACATCGACGCCAGTTCAGTTTCAGCTGCATGCGGCCTTGTCTCCTTTGAGTCCCTTTCTGACTGAATGTGTCTTCCTGTGCCTGGTTGACTGATTCCAGTAAAAATTAAATAATTCAAATCTTTGTGCTTAGCCAGTTCTTCCACAAATAAAAATCTGTTTTAATTGTTGCAAGGCTAAGAAGTGATAAAACGAGGCTAAAGCCAGTTTCGTAAATGAGTTGGGGGAGCTATACATGTATACATGCGAATGTGATTCAAATTAAGACGTTATTCATTATGGGGCAAATTAGCAAATCAAATAGCGGCACAAGAATTTCTTTTCATTTTTTGACGTAGTCGCTTTCAAGTGCAATGCATCAATTGGATTGCTTGGGAAGGGCTTGGGTTTCTCATGAACATCATTCATTTGATTGTATATTGTGATGTAGCCATTCCTGCCCTGTGATTTTAACCTCTGCACAGCTTCGCAAACTTTTGTTCCACATGACTTGTTGGAGCCACCCGAACCCATGAGGGACATTAAAACTTTGTACCACTGATTGTCGCAACCGTTAAATGACGGGGAAGGGATAAAACGTGTCTGCATGGCGTTGTCGTGTTGTAACAAAATGAGAAGTTCTCATCGTTTACTCCCGATTGTTGTGCGAAGGTGATCTTTGAGCAGATCTGAATAAGAGCGTTGCTTATCATTCCAAGCTTACCATTTATTTGCATCTTAGAATAGAGTCCGCATGACTTTTCCTGTGGATGGTGTGGCGCGGTATTCTCGTCTGTCACTACGTGTTGTGCCTGGCCCGGCCAAGCTGAGCTACTTTTAAAATTTTGAGGCTCAATATACTTGTGCTATACGGTTTAAGTGACAAAGAAAAAAGGAGAAAGCTGAAAAAGAAACAAGCATCTGTGCGAACTAAAATTATGAATCAATGACTGACTCAAGTAATATTGCGCTACAAAAAAAAAAAAAAAAAACGACACAGACGTAAGAGAAGAAGACACACCAAGCGCATTTCGCGCTTGTTGTGTCTTCTTCTCTTACGTCTGTGTGGTTTTTTTTACTGCGCAATATTACTTGAGTAATGGATTACCAACTTGCCCGGAATGCTGCTCTCAATGACTGACATATTTATTGTAAAGGCTGGCGCTTTGTACTACGTTGACGGGCTTGGGGAATTCAGGTGTGGGAAATGGAACTACGATATGAAAAAAGAACGGTATACAGACAGCTTATGGGTATTTTTGAGATTTACTGATAAGAACAGCGCATGACATCCGAAATTTTAGTCTGAAGATGTATCATTTCAGTTGTTGAAGTTTACTGTTACACAAAAGCCCGTCTGGTCGGGATGGAACATGATGAAAAGGTAGACAAAACCCGGGGCACTACGCCGACCAAAGTAAATTTAAAAGAAGACGTTTCGGCTCACACACGGGAGCCTTGTTCAAAGGTAGAAGAAACAAATGTGTTCGAGCAGTTGTTGGGATGCATTTGGTGACGTATTTATATGTCGGCTAAGCGTACGGAGGGGCGCCGAAGAACAACACGCTTGAAATATTACCGTGCTACCGCGACTTGTACTCATACAGCTGCTACAATGCATAGCGTGGTACAGCCGGACTCACCAAGTACCATTCTATCGAGCAGTTTCAGTACTTGGTGATCCGTGCGCACCTTTGCCCCACCCACAGAAACTCGGAGAGTGGTACTGGCTGCGGATGCGTTTCCGAGGCCACAACTAAAGCCCTCCATACACGTTTCCGCCAACCAGAAAGCGGCGGTGGCGCGTGGATGGAGGGGCTTTAGCCACAACAGGCGATGCTGTAACGGAGGAAAATGACGCTGAGTGCATCGGTAAAAAAAAAAAAAAAGTTGTTCTTCAGAAAATGGCGGTACCGCTGTGGGAGCTTAGTGCTTGAAAGAGCGTAGGTTAGGGCGTGTTGGCATTCCATAACTGAGGTTTTTAGCCCAAGAAAAGGGACGAAAGACAGTGGCAAGACGCGGACACAGCGCTAACTTCCAAGAATTGTTTTATTTCACGAAGCGGTACACATATGTATGGGTAACACACACCACCGTACGCATGCGCATATATACTGATTTCTAATCAATTGAGACAGCAACGAGACATGCGTAATGGAAAGTTAAGATGATATCAAAGATGAAAGAACGACTTGCAATCTTGCAAGTGCAAAGAAATCTTGCAATTACAAAAAAAGAACAAAAAAAATGTTCTTTTTTGGCTATGCATGGTCGTTCTTTCATCTTTGATATCATCTTAACTTTCCATTACACATGTCTCGTTGCTGTCTCATTTGATGAGAAATCAGTACATATGCGCATGCGTACGCTGGTGTGTGTTACCCATATATATGTGTACGGCTCCGTGGAATAAAAGAGAGTTTTAGCAGAGCGTTTACGGTCCGCTCCGCTCAGACCGGAATATCACAACAATTGGCACGCAGCCACTCAGCAAAACGCTACTGGGAACACTGACGCGCGTGCGCACAGCACACATAGCGGCAGCGGAACGTGGGACGCTGACCACGTTCCGCTAGGAAACTGATTTAGCTGTGCGTCAGGGAGCATGTAGTTGCTTTCGTAATCGTTTTACCGCCAAGCTGAGAGCACGTCAGTGGCATCTCTGGAAGACGCTCTTGTTAGATAGGCGAAATCAATGCATTCCTAGCAGCCACCGGTGCGCGTGAAACGTGTGCGGAGCGGAGCGCAAGCAAACGCTCTGCTAAAACTGTCTAAAATTGTTGGAAGTTAGCGTTGTGTCCGCGTCTTGCCACTGTCTTTCGTCCCTTTTCGTGCGCTAAAAACCTCAGCTTGGTGCTGTTTGCTTTAAATGAGTCTCGGCAAGAGGAATTGCTGTAGAGCTGTTATTATTATTATTATTATTACTATTATCACAACCATCATCATTATCATCATCACCATCACCATAAAAAACTAAAGTTGTAAGCTTCACGTGGAAGACTAAGAGGTTTTTATTTTCCTATAGCGTTAAAGTCGTTTTCCTGCCAAGAGCTCAGGGAACAAAGGACCTTGGAGTGCACTTCGATAGCTCTCTGTCCTTCCCGCCCCACGCTCAATAGACGAGGCAGCGTGCACTTCGAACGCTCGGCACAGTATGTCGAGTGAAGAAAGACTTCAAACAACTTGGTTCACCTCCGAGTTTGTATAGGAGCGTATGCCTTCCAGTTGCTGAGTACGCCTCCGTCGTTTGGAGCGGCACTTGCAGGTCAAATTGTGAACTTCCCTAAAGTGTGCAAAAAACAGTTCACATCTATCTTTAAAGATCGATTCTGTCAAAAAACCTTCCATCTTCATAGAGTTAACACAGACACTCACGTTACCTACCCTCACCTGGAGACAAATCGGATGTTCTTTTTCTCCATAAATTAATACATGGAAAAATCTGCGCTCGCACTTGCTTTCTAATGTGCGGTTTTACATTCCGCAGAAAGCCACAAGGAAACAGCGCAACCATTCACCGTCAGATTTTTGTGACCCTCTATCTAGAGTTCAGCGGACATATAACGGCTATTCAGAGTGTCTGCATGTCTTCATGTCTAATTTTAATGTTTTTCTGAAAAGAATTGCAAAGGAATTTCAATAACTGAACAAAAACTCTCGTGTCTGTTGTGTGTTCCGTCATTCTGCAATCCTTTTTCTGTTTCTCCACTTTTGCTTTGTATTCTCTTCGTGTACACATTTTATGCTCTACCCGCCGTGGTTGCTCAGTGGCTATGGTGTTGGGCTGCTGAGCACGAGGTCGCGGGATCGAATCCCGGCCACGGCGGCCGCATTTCGATGGGGGCGAAATGCGAAAACACTCGTGTACTTAGATTTATGTGCACGTTAAAGAACCCCAGGCGGTCGAAATTTCCGGAGTCCTCCACTACGGAGTGCCTCATAATCAGAAAGTGGTTTTGGCGCGTAAAACCCCATAATTTTTTTTTTAATTTTATGCTCTGTTAATATCTGTATTCGCGAAATAATTATTTATGTGTGCACGCGTGTGTATGTGTGTGTGGGCGTGCACTGTTTTTCCTGTCCATTGTTTGGCGAGTACGCCAGCACCTGGACCCTAGAGGTTGTCGCTGTTGAATTTAATAAACACCTTTGATTGATTGATTGATTGATTGTTACTGCGCTGTGTATCTCGCTTTTCTTTCAATCATTCACATAATTATTCCCTCCTTCGCACAGCGGATATAGCTATTACAAGGGAAACGAGACTATGTTAATATTATGGAACCCGCGCACATCGTTCCGTACGCCCCACATACTATAATTAACGATACTCGGCGCTTAACGACGAGGTGTCGGCATTCCACGCACTCGTTACCCGAATGAGTGGCTGCGGCAGGTGCTGGCACGCGAGCTCTCTCGCACCCCTCTGCGAGCACGCCGTTCTTGTCGTTTTTGTTTGTCTCGTTTTACATTTCGTACGTTTCTTTCTTTCGCGCGCAGTCTGAAAGCTCCGATGGGAGTGGAGCCAAATCGGACGAAGATAGTTGCGGCTGGCGGGCGGCGAACGAGTGAATGCCTTCGCGCACAACTGCGTAGTTGCCGCCTTAATTCGCGTGGCGACAAGGGAGTCAAGTTCACGCCCGTCGTGGCCCGCAGAAAAATCAGGCGCCGTGGACAACGGCCCTGTGGGACGTCACGCGGATGATACTCGCGTCAAAACAACCTACAACAGGTGACAAGACCCTGTGGTGGCGCAATAATGCCGTGAAAAAACATCATGAGTGGCGTGAAAATAACGAATTGAGTTAAGCGCAGCTCCTAATAGCAAAACAACGACATATCAGGCGTGGAATAAATAAATTAGATGCATTGCTCTACCGATGGATGACGTGGTGGTCCTTAGAGTACTTACACAATAGCTCGATCAGAACCCTAAAAACTGAGAACAACTCTCGTTCACAAAGTTCTCGCTAGCTGTGCGCTTGTACATACACGTTAATATATAGTGTTTTTTTTTTTTTCGCTTCGAACACTTAAAAGTAAAGCCTACAAAAGTTAATTGAATTCCGTCTCTAAGGTGAATTATCTTCTCAAGTGGGCATCGCTTGCAAGAAAAACCAAAGCAATTCATTCACAAACTAGACTGATCGCATTACCTAACCTTCTAGTTACCAACTTTGCGGCACATGTTTATATCGGAAAGTTGAATGGGAATCGTCAAAATAGTCTAGCTCCGTGCTTCTACATCTAAAATGGTCATGCAGATTGAGAAAAACAACTGGCGTAAAATTATTCGTTCAATAAATCTGATTACGCACGCGGTGCCGCAAAATGTGGCCCTCTCTTCAAACTCTATGCGACCTGAAAGTGTGGCGTTAAATGAAGCTGCCGCCGCACTTCTCTCTTTGCACCACCTTACTCCAATCGGAATAAGGTCGCACTGAGCGCGATTCCCGATCAGATGCCTAGTCACTTTAGTAGCAGAGGCGAGATTGACTGCTTTATTGCATCGTATGGCCAAGATTCATTTTGCGGCACCCTAATACGTCATAGGAACGTTGCACTGTGAGTCGATTCGCAGGGCTGCGTGCGCAACGACGTACATTGAACGAAAAATTTAACGCCAGCTTTTTAGGTTTACTCGCGCGTTTTGAAATGTAGAAACAGTGACCTAGATTATTATCCCAGTTCCCCTCAACTTTCCAAAATATACAAGTGCTTTAACGTGTGTAAATATGAAGCGAAATAATGTATTTAGTTTAATTATTGACTGAATTACTTTTGATGTTCTTGCAAACGGTGTGCGCTTGGCCATATAGTCTGTAGTGACGTAGTTCACATAACTTTTGTAGCGTATTTCTTAAAAATGCGTTTGATGTAAAAAAATAAACTAACGCACAGTTAATTAATTTCCTTCCCCTTTATGCCCTGCTAGCTTGAACACTAGTTAAGGAGGGAAGATGTTTAAGGTCCGATGTCGGCGCCCCTCGATGACTCGAGTGCACGGTGGCAGCGCGAAGGAGGAGCCGTAGTTCGGTAAAGAGACGCTTTAATCAAACGCCAAGGCACCTGTCCAGGTCTAAGCCCGAACCTCCGCTCTCTCACACAACCAAAACATGACCTTTTTAAACCTTTAGTCGTACTAAAGAGTCACAAACCTGCGCGATCCCACCATTGCAACCAATAGCAGAAAAAGTTTCCTGACAGATACGGTATTGGCGCAAACAGTGGCACACTTTACAACACGCCAAGGGATAGGTTTGCTCAATAACACGTGTCATCTCCCTCTACCCTACCTTAGGTTCCGAGTATCGTACTTGATTTGCTCCCTTTTTCCCCTGCATGAAGCCGCCATACAAGCTGCGCCCCCCCCCCCCCCCCCCCTCAAAGAATGTTCCCACGACACCACGGCTTATTGACGGCATGTCTGCAGGACAGTGGGCTGCCCTGCTAGTACTAAGAAAACTCGGTCTCCCCGTGCAGCTGTGGGCCAGTTCGCTTGAATGCTCCAAACACCGTAATTGGGATCCGATGGCGATCGCACACAAAAGCATCCATCGGTCGTAGCCGGCTTAGTGGTCGTAAAGATACCACCGTTTTCACAAGGCATTCTCAAAAGGCACACGCGGAGGCCAAACAGTAAAACTGAAACCGGATGGGCATGTGTCGCGTCGCTTACATTCCGTGACTATGCTTCCCCGTCTGGCGGCGAGGCCCACAAACAAAGCGTAGACGTGACCGAGAACGTGAACGGGACGTGCGGGAAGCGCGTGGACGCTTATTTATTTATTTATTTATTGTACCCTCAAGGCATACAAACATTATAGAGGGGAGGGGTCCATCATTCAACATAAATAGTTATTTGCACATAAACAATTGGAAATTTCAAAAAGGGGAACGAATGTAATTTCTAATAAAAACGAAAATTCACACTGTCATGCAAGGCTTGTGCAATAATTACGGCAAGAAAATACTATTTCAGCCGATTAAGACACTAAAATATGAAGTTTCCAACGGACATGGAGAACGTTTACAGAAAAAAAATGTTGGAATGCATTAAATTGCGCTGGCAAGAGTTTCACGAAAATGGTCACAGTTGGTAATGCTAACTAATGGGGTGGGAAGATGGTTCCAGTCAAGGCTGGTTTTGGGCAGCAAAGAGTGCGTGTATGTTACAGTGTTTCGGTGAGGGACATGGACTTTGTGGTGGTGATCAAGTTGAGATGAAACAAAATTAGGCGGTTTAATCAGTCGGGTCCTAAGAACATGATCATGATGATAGATCTTATGAAACAACGCTAGTCGACATAGTTTCCGTCTATTTGCAAGCGGGGGCAGAATAAGTATCGATTTCATGTTATTTACGCTGGAAGTTCGATGGTAGTTACTTGGGATAAAACGTGCTGAGCGATTCTGCATTGCCTCTAAGTTATTCGCAAGAGTTGCAAGGCCAGGGTCCCAGATTGACGAGGCATATTCGAGATTAAATCAGACATAAGTGATATATAACTGTCGCTTGAGTGATGAAGGTGCGATAGAAAAGTTTCTTTTCAGGTAACCAAGCATGCGATTGGCTTTTGATGTTACGTGCTCGATGTGGTATTTCCATGAAAGGTCATTAGTAATATGTACACCGAGGTATTTATATGTAGTTACGGATTCAAGCGCCGTGCTGTGAAGAAGGTAGTTCGGGCAAGGCATGTTATTACGCGATACTCTAATTGATTTACAATTCAGAATGTCAAGTTTCATTTTCCACATTTCGCACCAAGCAGAACTATTATTTAAGTCAGTTTGAAGGATTATTGTGTCAGTATAATTAGAAATGGTGTGGTAGATAACGCAATCATCAGCAAAAAGACAGACAGAAGAAGCGATGCTCGTAGGTAAATCATTAATGTAAATCAAAAATAGTAATGGGCCTAAAACTGAGCCCTGTGGCACTCCGGAGGAAACAGGTGCCTCTAGAGAATCGGTTCCATTCACCGTGACGAATTGAGTCCGGTTAGAATGAAAGTCGCGTATCCAGTGTTGTACTAAAGGGTCAACGTTTAGGCTGGTTAGCTTTAGCATAAGGAGCTCATGGTTTACAATATCAAAGGCTTTCGCAAAATACAAGTATATGCTATCAGCAATGAGGCCGGCGTCAAGGAATGCTTGAAGGTCATTAGTAAATGTAAGTAGCTGTGTTTCACAAGAAAAATGTTTACGAAAACCATGCTGGGATGGATGAAAGAAGTTATTCGACTCAAAGAAATTAACTAAGTGGGTAAAGATGACATGTTCTAATATTTTGCCGGGAACATATGTTAGTGATATAGCACGATAATTGCTTTTGTTGTGCGCGTCACCAGACTTGTAGAAAGGCACGACCTGGGCTACTTTCCAATCCTTGGCAAGCATCCATCGCTGAGCGATTTGGTGAAAATGTAATTCAGAATGATAGAGCTGTACTTAGGCGTTAGCCTTGGCGGTGACCTCAAGCACGCCCCTTCCTCTTATCTTCACGCCCGTCTCCCGGAACGCTCCCATTCAGTTCGGACGGTCTTCCCTTTCGATCGGGCAAGGGTGCAGAGTTGGCGGCTATTCTACGGCGCAACCACTAAGCCGTACTTTCCACGCATGGGTGTCTCCCGGGTCCCCTCTTCGCGGAACCGACCCGTGTCCGCCGTTTCCGGTCATTGGCCGATGTAGCAGCACGTGAAAGCATGCTGCGGTTTGCTGTACTCGCATAAACTGGGCAACACAACAACAGCTTTGTTCAACGCGGTCATGTCATTGTTTGCAGGTTACCGTTGCATTGTTAGTGGAGTTTCGTGGTGTCGTTTGTGGACACCACGATAAATCCGCATGAGAAAGAGCCGAAAAGACAATGAATGGCCACGTGTGGTGTTTTCAGGAAGCACATTCTCTCAACGTATTCGCTACAAAGCATCGACACTGGCAGAATCAAGCCTCTTGTTTTTCTTTCTTATGTACGAAGCACAGTTTTTGACCTTAACGCAGGCCTTACAACGTCGCCGTTACAGCGTACGGAATTTACCTGGGGCGCACTGTTGGATGACCAAACGGTGATTGTATGGAGCAAACTCCGCAGCATCGATCACTTAGGTCATGCAGGGATGGATGTTCCCAGCAGTGCGGTCGCTTCTGCATACTCTGTTCAAGTCTGCTGGATTCGATGATCTAGTGCTGCCGCTTGTACCGCAGCCACGGCTGCCTGTATAAGTTGACGATTGTATGCCCGCTGCGTGTTCGCACTCAGGGTTGAGTGTTGGTAGCGGAAGGAGTCCCCCTTCATGCTTCATACATTTGCCCCTTGCAGGTATCAAGAATCTGATTGCCTGTGGCACAGAAATCATTCTTGCGGTCTCCTGCATGGTTTTCCACATTTTTTTCGCCAGGTTCTGCATTAGACATTTAGGCTGTTCAGAACATGAAATAGCCGCCGTGGTTTTGGGCTTGCGCTGATAAGCTTAAGGGCGCGCGATAAAATTTCGGCCGCGGCGGCCACATTTAAATGGGGACAAAATGCAATAATTCCCGTGTACAGTAGATTGGGTGCTCGTAGAAGAACCCCAGGTGGTCAAAATTAATCCGGTGCCTCCTACTACGGCGTGCGGCACAATCATATCGTGGTTTTGACACGTCAAACGTCAGATAAGAATGAACCTAAAGAACGTGCAAGCTATAGCTACACGCTTTGGCTTCGGATCAAACCGCTGTTTCTAAATCACTGACATTTGCTTCGCCGAGATAAACGCGCCGTGCTTCCGGTGTCAGGCCAGAGCGAGTCACACAGTCAGGGCGTCCCCTTGATGCTTCGTTAGCTTGCGCCTTGCAGGTCTACCTCACCCATACCTGAATTTTTGCTTCACATTCGTCATGTAAAGCTTCCGCTGCTCCTGCTGCTGGCGTGTTTCCTTTATATTTTGCCTAAAGTTTTCACTTTGAGTGCTTTCCATATATCACTGCTGGTAGTGTTGCTTCTGTGCTAGCCTTGTCAATGTAAAACACTTGTCAGGGCGACTAAAAAGCCCTCCGCAGTGATGGACACTACGTGCAAATGTTCAGAGTGTGAGTACAGCTACCACCCTGACACTTGTTCTGGCTGTTTTGCAGCAACGTTTAAGGGCAAAGGTGAAAATGGCCGTAGCACTTGGCATTGTGCGCCACATGTCACGTGTCGAAGTCGAAGTCTACGTAACAAACCCACCCCGTGCTTGCTACCTACATAGCTATAACTTTGCTCGGAAGCGTGATACATTGGTCAGCGTGTCCACGCAGGTTGAAAAGGTTAAGCCTTCTCTTCAGTTATACTATCCTCGAAGTACTGAATATACAAGTTGAGCCGGGCAAGGACACCAGTGCTTTGAATAAGCCTGCTTGTGAACTTGAAAGAAGCTGTGAAAAAAAAATATTCATATGGTGTAGGTGACCGTGAACGAATTCGAATGGCGTAGCATGAAGCTAAATCTGGAGGTTCACGGTGTACTTCAAACAGAAAACGAAAATTTGCTGAGCAAGTTAAATGACGTGGCGAAAATCACGAACTTGCCAAAATTAACTATAAATGACATCACTGCATTCCAGAGGTTTTCTTTTAAGCAGGATAAGGTTCCATGGATCACCGTTCGATTTTCCTTGCAGACAGCTGGGGACGGGTGCCTGCGAAGGCGTAACGATCTGCGAAAAGCTAAATCTTTTATTGCGATCACCGAAAACTTCGCGCGACAAAACAGGGAGCTCCTACATCATAGCAAGGGATTATCAGCAAACAATTACTACGTTTCTTCATGGCTCGCTAATGGAAATATTTCTGTGAGGAAAAAGGAAGGTGATCCTGGCTGTTGTGATTCGCTCCGCAGCGGATCTTTCCATGCTGCGCCAAATGCGATTTCCCGCGTCAGCGAAAGGTTTTGTAGATCCTCTCCTTACAGAACAAGTTGATCTTTCTACCCTGAAAGGGGTACGATGGACTGGACTGCTTTTTAGTAGCGTTGAAGTGCATTATGATCCCATATTTTCAGAAATGTGGTTTGCTTCCGAAGACGATGTTATCGTTCGCAGAACTTACGGATTGTTTTATATCAACCGGACTTTAAAAACAGCAGGAGAAGTCGCTATGCAAGTTTATAGCTCGATGCAGTGTGAAAGACAGATGGAATTTTCTTAGCGTTACATCTTCCTAGAAGTTCTCTGTTTCTTTATGTATTAATGCCCCAAAGGAATGAATTTTCTGAATTATTTTATCTTTTGGAAGCGCTTTTACTATAAGTTAAGATGACTACGGTTTGATCCTTGGTGGTGACTTGGACCTAATATGCTGTGTGACAGTAATTCTAAGTTTTATTTTGAAACATTATTAAGTATATATCCGTGTAGAGATGTTATAACAACTCTCAGAAGAATGACTGCGCTTTGAGAAACACATTTCGACAAGTTTATAGGAAACTTTGATGCATGTTGTGTAAAAGTGGATGTTCCTGTTCATTCAATAAGCGACCATATGCCTTATGACAATATATCTTATGACTCCAATCGCATCGTCTTTCGCATATTAGCTTAATCTGTTCTTAGCTTTCGCAGCTTCCGCGTGCAATATGCAGACGCCAAGTTACACTGCTTTTAAAGAAGGGAAACAGAAATGATACGTCAAGCAACCGTCCAATATTAATTCTACCGGTTTTCGCTAAAGGGTTGGAAAAGGTAATGTCGAAACGTTAGCTGTTACAACCTCCCTTACGTATTGACATCTTAGTGCATCACTTGTAGACTCGCTTAGACACTTGTTAGTACCCAAGTCCCGAAGTTCCTGAAGCTTAGTCGGAAAGCTGTGTCCGAGGACGTCAATTTTCTGACGCGATCCCGTGAGCTTGGTGGGAAAGTTTCCCTGAATAGTACTGTTACATCCGTGAAGGACAATTCACTTACACTTTTACCTGCGGATAAAGAGGGTAGTTTCGCGGTCATGAGCAAGTCGTACGAATTCAAGGCGTCGGAGGCTTTTTTTTTTTCAGCTTTTTAAACACACAGAGAAATTTCGTTGAATAAAGTAGAGAATAGCGCGAAAAAGCTGTGCAAAAGATTCATCCTAGAGCGTTTAACCAGGTCGATATAGGAGAGCGAAAAAGCAGGGGTTAAAATTATCCTTCACAGCGAAAACGTACGAACCAGACTGCCTTTCTGAGGGATTGCGTCCTTGAATCCAACCTGGCAGAATTGTGTAGCAATATTTTTAGAGAAATACTTCAAACCGCTGCCAGAAAATTATACATTTTATTGTAAATAAGTAGAATCAAGTGGTGGAATTTTTGAAGGACAGGCAACACAATAAGTAGCCTTGCAGTATCCTTCTATTGACATAAACTAAATTTCATATTCGCTTCCACAGGCCGAATGTGTAGCTGACAGCATTGACAGATTGAGATAAGGCCAATTTCAAAGCATCTCTAGGTTGTCATGTGATCAATTCTTGAAACTTCTTTGCATGGTAACTCCACTTACGCGACATAGGACGGAAATGTAAAAAAAAAGTCCATGTATTGTTTCCGGCATTGCTCTCTGCTTCAATGACTTGTATCTAGCTAAGCGTGAGCAAGTTCGTGACGACCGCTTGAGAAGTACAGACGTTGTTGCTGGGTTCTGATGGGCTGATGATATTTCAATTGTTACTAATGACGAATCGGCTAATTGGTGGCTAATTGGTAATAAACGGTGGCTTCGCAAACGTTCACCACGTTTACTGATGTCTTGCCCTCCTTTGGTGTTGACGCATGAAGTCCCTGCGTAGGCAACGTCATATGATTTGTAGGCTTAGGTTTGTGCTTTTCGTCACGAAGTGTGTGCTGGAGATACGAACCGAGATGCAATAAGCCAGTGCTTCCATTCTCAACCACACACTCGAAACTGGTAAGACGCGCTATAATTCACTCTTGTTTTCATAATTCTTTGATGAAGTCATGTGACTGAAACGTCGAAAAAAGTTCCTGGGGCCAGACCAAGCGTGTGGTTGATTGTGGTTATTCTTTGCGATTGTTGACGTTGGTTGCGGAGAGTGTGAGTAAGAAGTTCAAGGCCAATTTGAATAAGGGCAATATCTCTGCGAAAGCAAAGAAAGTCGCGGTTGTACCTTATATACATAGCATTCCACATAATCTGAAAAGCATATCGATGAGGTCCGGAGTGGGCGTAATTTTTTCTGCTCCTGAACGATTTCAGAGGATCTGCAAGTAAAGTTGAATAAAAAGGAGGCGGCTGCCTGTACCACAGGAAATCGTACGCAAATTCTGAAATGCATACAGAATGTTGTTCATTTAATGTGTTTGTCGTGCGAACGTATATTGGTCAGACAAGCCATTGTATTTATCAGAGGTTAAAAGAGTATCATTATAATCAAAGAAAAGTTATTTCAGGTCATTCGGGTATGCATTGCCGGGATTTCGGCTGCGCGCTGGTCTTCCAAAAAACTATTTTGAATCGGGCCAAAGCAAAACGACGAAAAATTCTTGAGGCTTACGAAATAAAAAAAATAAAAGTCTGTGTGCATGCCTTCGGTAGAGGTACCAGAAAAAGAGAAGAGGTTTCTCGAGTTATCGAGATAGCCATTTACTTAGCAAGTCGCGATTTCGCTGTTTGATGCGTGTCGTTTCTTAGTGCGCGCTTCTAAATGTTGGCATCCTAGTTTTTGTTTTGGATCGCCCGGTTATGCATATATATCAGGCGCGTACGAAAATACAAGAATCTCAGTGCCCTTCCACTTTGTGAAGAAGGATGACAGCGAAGCTGTGTATGCGGGCCCCTTAATGGCGAACTGCACCTCTGTCGCGGGTCGGCACGGCATTGCATAATCTTCGGGATCGGCCCACGTATGGGGAGTGCTTCACACCTGCTCTACCTCCGCCGCGGGTCTGCTCGACATTGCACTATCGCCGGGATCGGCCCACGTATAAGGAACTTTTTTTTGTTTACCACAACGACACGAAAATTTCCTTGGACAGTAGAGGTATACAGCGTCGCTATAAAATTTATAGTTGAAAACTAGCACTATGTGTGTGCCAAATTCTTCTGTCCTCAACGAGTCACGCTGCACTGCGTTATCACAAATACCAACCAACGAGCCCATCCATATGCTTTAGCCAATGGAAAGGAGGCATGCGAAATAAATAAAAAAATGCGCGATTTGACTACGCGTACGGCTTTTTCGGTTGTCTCGTCTTCGAATTTCCCTGAAATATGCAGTGTTCCACGGGCTTGTTTCCGTGTTTCATGTTTTCGAGCTGCTGTGGCACGGAACGGCACGAAAATACTGTCTAGCTAGCTTGAGGAATGATGACGCCGCGTTTGGCATCGTGGAAACGTAACCACCAATAGCATGCGCTCGAACGCTTCGACGGGACAGCAGGCGACCCATGACGTTTGAATCTTTCCATTAAGGAAGCAATCGGTGCTAGTGTCACGAACGTAAACTTGAGGTTGCATTGTCAAGACGGTGTATTGCTGCGCACGTTCAATGCTAATCATCTTAACGTCAACAGTAATACTGATATCGTTTCTGCCATTTTTTTCCTTCTACATGGCCATTTTAAGATTTAGACGCACGAAACGGTACGTGTACGACGATTACCTTCAATTTTCCAATGTGGCAGAAGTGGACGTTGACCAGAAGAGAGCTCTCGTTTAAGGAGGTGTGCACCCAGTCGTGCTTGTTCTCGATCTGTATGTGCGCTCAATAGTGATCAACTATATTGTATGATGGTATACGACTTCGTGGTATATCTTTTTAAGGCACGGCACGCTGCCTAAATAATGCCCTAAAACATGTGTGCCATGCCGTTCATTGCACAAGTCTGTGCTACAGGCGTTCTTCGAGTTTATTTTATGCATTTCACAATTAGAATATGTGCGGAAAGTTCAGGACGTAGCTTGACCCTCCGTTCCCGTGTGCGGTCTTGTGTGGTACCTACGGCGAGATATTATTTGATATGTATTTGTTTGCTGAGACACGCGTTCTGAATTTCGCATTCATTGGCTCTCGGAATAAAAGAAATAGAACGTTGCCATTCTGCTCAAATAACCGAAATTTCTGCTTTCAACCGAGATATCACGGCGTTTTAACGTTTAATTACCGATCTACGAATCCCGACCTGTGTGCTATTTTGCGCACAGGCTCCGTCTTTAGGCTATTTCGACGCTTGCCCTTTCGTCGCATATCTGTCGTGTCAGGAGTGATCTGGCCGGAACAAAGGAAGACGCAAAGCCAAGCGGATTTCCTGGACGGCGCGTCGCCGTCCTTTTAATTGGCCCCAGTCCCAGTGGCTTGCGCAGACGGGCCCAGAATAAACTGGACACTCGCCTTACTGCCGGTCTGCAGGTTCAGACGGCCCTGCCTTAGACAATAGAGCTCCCGTGTTGACGAGCGGTAGGGCGCAACCTCTCGTCCTTGCCGCTTTCCTCTCGTCTCCGGCAAGTCCCTCCGCGCAGATTACCTATACATCAAACAGGTCGTCGTTATTACTGTATGCAACCCTTTTAACCATGAAATGCTTTTAGCTTCTGTTGTCGGCGACATTCAAGTGAACTTGAGGCAAAAGCCAGAGCCGTTATCCGGGAGTTGTTGTGCGAACAAAACGAGTTCAATCGGGCAACCAGTCAAGACGTAACCAAATGTTGTTTCTGGCCCTCCACTCTTTGTACAGGACCGCATTACATGCGCTAGTTACTGCCCAAACAAGTTACAAAAATATTGCTTCGGACTTCTTCGTAATGTTTGTTCACAATAACACTAAAGCTCTAATTTCTATTACGCTGAAGTGTCATTTATCATTTCCAATACCGACGTTCAGAAGGCAGGCGCAGGACCTCGCACACTTCATTGCGATCTTTTGGCGCTGAGACAGGGTACCCCATGTTCTTTTCAACGCCCGTCGTCTGTGAGTTCCACGACGCGGGTTTTGCTCCGCCTCGACAGATGGCACCACGCTGCGTGACCAGGCCTTTCTTGTGGCGAATGGACGTGCATTTCAAGGTCTCCGTGGTGGCGACGATATCATAAGTTTTAACGCGACAGTGTTAAGGAGCTCGTGTCGCAGAAAAGCCGGTGTCGTCGGTGTCGGCGTCCGCGGCGTTGGCCGTGAGCGAAAAAATCCCGGCAGGCAATTTATAAATAAAAACAACTTGCAACATGGGCTGCGTGGGAATCGAACCAGGGTCGCCGGAGCGTGAGGCGGAGACGCTACCACTCAGCCACGAGTTCGACGCTTCAAAGGGGTACAAAAACGCCTCTAGTGAATGCGGTGTTGTCTTAGAAACGTGCCGTAGAAAGTTATACTGCGGTGTATGTCGGTAATTATGAGCATGTAACTTACAGAAGTTGCAGTTACACGAGTAGCGAAGTACGTTTCCGCTACATTCCTTCTGCGCTTTCCGCACACGCAGAGCCATCTTGCGGCAAACACAGAAGACCCCCTCCTTTCAATGTACGGCGCTGCCCCGACAGGTGGCGCGCCACGCGCGCATTGGGGCTGTGCGGGGACCGGTCCGAGGCGCGTCGCGACCCCGACTCCCTCTCGCCTGACGACGCTTCGCCGTGCTCTCTCACGGGTTGCAGAATCAAGCGTCCTTCCTTTCTTTAGATCACTATCTATATATCTCTCTGCCCGTGCCGATCACGACGTTTGGCTAGCGTAGATCGTCTCCCCCTTCGAGACACCGAGTTCTTTGGTTCGTCCCGCTTGCTCAGGCGCACGTTTCGTTGCCGCGCCGAACGCCGCGTTGCTCGACGCTCACCGCGTGATTGGTGGGTGCAAAGTCCGATGGTGGGTGCCTCGTAAGTGATCGCTGCGCCGTAGCACATTGTCTTACACCCCTTGGGGGGTCGACGGGAACGCTGTCGCGTTTCACTCTTGAAGGCGAAGCTTAAAAAGCGTCCTCCAATTTTTTTGTGCCCGCTTTGAGCCTGCTTCTGTTTTTGATTTGCTGATTTTTTTAGCCTTTAAATAATAATTGGGTAGTTTTCTTTTCTTTGTCTCTCTTTTTTCATGCGCGTGGGTGTGTTTCGTGTACATTTGGTTTTTCAGGATAGTCAGAGCGTCATTTCGCGCACCGTGCTTCAATACGTGCAACCGGGTGGGACGTTAAGTCTTGATAGCCTACAAATGAGGAGTTTTTTTTCGAAATGAGCCAAATCCACAAACCGAAACTGGGTCAGATAAAACGGTAATGACAAGAAAAACTAGGCAACTTTCTCATAGAAAAACCGTTGCAACGAAATGGGTCAAATAACGCCAGGCGAACGTGTTCGCAGATCGTATTTCGTATCGAAATTGAGCCAGATCCAGCTGTTGCACGGATCAAAATGAGCCAAATCCATTTGCCCAATAGGAGAGCGCTTTTGGCATGACGTCATTTAGCCATCGCTGCCTCCTTGTCAGTTCCCGCCAAGGAGTTGGTTCCCGCCTGACAGCTCAGAGTGTTTCGTTCGTGTTTTCGCGAGTTCTTCGCTTTTCTGATATCGTTGTTCATGGATTCGGATGGCAATGAAGAGATCGGCGAAAGATCTATCCCTAGACGTCGACGGCGAAGTGACAAAAAGCCGCATCACCACCGTAAAAGCAAGAATGCGCCGTTGCCAAAATGTAAACACGCGAAAAAGACTCTCAGGTGTGCGCTTGTGACAGAAGCATCCACTAAACGTTTCAAGGAGAAGTTTTACGAACTGTGTAGCGTGGAACAAAAGGCGTTCGTTTTGATGTACTGCACGCCAACAGCCGTAAAACGTAGGAGAGGAAAAGAAGCGGAACCTCGTCGGAGCCTTGCTGTTGTTTACAAGGTACGGATAGAAAATGGCCAAGAGATTCGTGTTTGTCGCGATATGTTTTGCGCAGTGCTTGATATTAGTCACAGCACAGTTACTCGCTATATAAAGCACAAGCATGAAAAAGGTGAAGTGAAAGCCGACAGTCGTGGAGGTGACCAGAAGATCAAGCGCTACGGTCGAAAGCGATCAGCCGTTGTGGGTTTCATTAAGCGACTTCGGGCAAGAGAGTCGCACTACAACCGGAAGAAGACAAAAAAGTTATACCTTCCAAGTGAGCTGAAGAGCATCCGAAACCTGTGGCAGATTTATAACCAACAAGCACCCGAAGATGTGAGGGTGAAGTATGGCTTCTTTCACCACATTTTTCGAGCGACGTTCAATCTTTCGTTCAGAACACCGAGGACAGACGTTTGCTCTGTGTGCCTGAAAAATGCGTATGATATGAAAACTTGTGGAGATGTTTCACAGAAGCAGCGTGTCATAACAGAGCAACGTGTACACAAGTTGAAGTATAAGGCTTTTTATTCCCTGCTGCGTGAGAAGAGGGAAGACTTGAAAACATTCTCATTTGATTGCCAACAAAATCAAGTGCTCCCCAAAGTTCCGGACCAGGAAGCCTACTACAGCCGCCAGCTCTATCAGTACCACCTCTGCGTGGTGGAAAACCAGGCAGATGGATCAATGCCCAAAGAGGCCATCCATTCCTACACATGGAGCGAAGATGAAAGCTCCAAAGGAAGCAACCAAGTAGCCAGTGCGGTACATAATACACTTCGAAGCGCTAACTTCGAAGGAATTAGAGAGGTGCGGTTAGTAGCCGATGGCTGTGCTGGACAAAACAAGAACAGTACTGTGCTTTGCATGCTTCTTTGGTGGCTCCAGAATGAGGCTCCAGCAGGTGTCTCAGTAGTTTCCCTTGTGTTTCCTGTCACAGGACACAGTTTTTTACCCCCAGACAGGGTATTTGGCAGAATTGAAAAAGATGTTAGACGACACGAAGAAATCCTGAATCCACAAAGCTACCAAAGGATTTTTTCAAAGCACGGCACTGTGTTAGAGCTTGGAAAACATTGGCATGCGTACGACTGGAAGGCCTACTGCACGGCGGTGATGAAGTCGACATCCAGCTTGCCGTTCAAGATAACCGAAACGAAGGTCTTCTACATTCAAAGAAATGCAGCTGGTAGGAGTCCTCAAATTAGAGCAGAGCCTCACTATAAAGTTTCTGTGTCAAATTTCGTGTCAGTGCTAAAAAGGGGAAGGTCCCTTGCACAAGCACCCATAAGATGTGCACTGTACGCACACCACGTCAACGAAATGAAAGTCAGAGATGTGACCAGCCTTCTTGTGAAGCATTTCGGAAATTCCTGGCAAGACAATGAAGAGCTTGCGTACTTCGTTAGTGTCTTCAGGCGCGCCCAAGGAAATGATCCTGCGGAAGAATTAGAAGAGAGCTGCTTATGCTGCCAAGAAGACGCACCTGCTCTTCAAGTATAGTTCTATTGTTCTTGAAGCACAGCAAAGCCCTGCTGCCAATGTTATTATAGCTTTTCTGTCATTATTACATGATGCCATTCTGGAAAGCCAATTTTAATAAAGTTTTCATAACAATACCACCTAAAATCCAGTGTTTCAATTCAATACGAGCCAAATCCAGAGTTCTCACCCTAATATTGGGCATATCTGCCGCATAATTTTTCATTACTTGTGGTCGTAAACTTGCCCTAGCCGACATGTAAAGCATATCATATAATAGCTTTGCTAGCGTTGCATTTAGGTCCGGTAACAAATTTTTGCTTTTTTCTCAACTTTTGTTTACGTGGATTTGACCCATTTCGAAAAAAAACTCCTCAAATAGTAGCTTGGAAGTCGCAAGACTAACAGCTATTAGTGGTTTTACTGTGTGTGTTTTTGTAGGAAAGTGAGAGCGTAGCCGCGTGGTTAAACACGTGCAAAAACGTGTCATACCTTAAGTCTCTGAGGAATTGATTGCTTTTAAAAGATTCGTGAGAATTACGTTGCAACATTTTAAGGATCTAGATCCTGTGCGTATTGGGTTTTGCCAGAAGGCACGTGCTCTGCATTATTAAAGTATTATAGTATTCGCGTTAGAAAAAGCCATGCAATACATGGCAAGAAAGACGGGAAAGCGGGCAGTGTGCGGGGGGTCCCTCAAGGCAGATGAGGAGACGGATGAGAATGGAGAAGGGATCGAGTCAATCGGCACACAACGTGATGTCGATGCTAGGCTGAAGAAAATGGAGGCTTTCCAGGAAGAGCTTGTCAAAAAGGTTGAAGAGCTCAAAAGGGAGCTAAATAGGAAACGTGATGCACGGAAGGTAGTGGAAAAAAAAGACTTGAAGCAGCCGAGGAGAAGCTGAACAGGGCCGCCATTGTGAACGAGAATGGTCGTGACAATGGAACGCAGTCCCCCACGTGACAGGAGGAGTGGCAGCAAAGTACGTGGAATGCGTGCAACGTGGTGAGGGGTCAGCTAGAAAGAGCGGCACCTACCTTGAGGCCACCACGCGGGAAAAGCAGGAGCGCAGTGGTCAATGCCCCTTGTCGAGTCCGAACCACGCGGAAAAGGACAAAGGGAAGCAGGGAGAGGTAGGAGAGAGTGAAATGGTGATTATCGCCGGTGACTCAAACCTGGCTAGGGGCTCAGAACCAATTCTGGAGAGGGTGAAAGACGATAAAAGAGTGGTGCTAGGGACATTTCCAGGGCGGACGCTGGGTTCTGTCATGGAGCGAGCAAAAGCAAAGCTCGCGGAAAATGCCCACGTTCGCAACCTTGTCATAGTAGCAGTTGCGCTAAATGACGTCCTAAACAGGAAAGGGACACGACTAGCCCATGTGGGGGTGGACGACTTGCGCGAGCTGTCCCCTCAGGTGCAGGTCGAGGAGTGCACGGTGCAGGAGGTGCCTGTACGTTACAGTCACGTACAAAAAGCCGTAGTGGCTGCTAATGAGGCGATATGGAAAATTAGCCGAGAGAAAGGCTTCGAGGTTGTCGAAGCAAACAGGGAAACGAGAAGGTGTGGTGGTTTTCAACGAGATGGGATCCACTTCAATTACAGGCTTGCACGAGAAGTGGGCTGGCGACTTGCTGGTCGCGATGTTCCTGTTTTAGGGAGCCTACGGACGCTCAGGAGGCCAAGTAGGTAGTAATGAAGAAGGTCCCCTAAGGGAACCTCAGAATAACATCGCCGTCAATAACAGAAAAAGGAAGAAAGCAAGAAAGAGAGCTGGCCATGCAATAGGCTACATAAGCATGGAGGGCGGCAGAAGGAAAAGTGGAAAAGTGGAAGGAAAAATGGGCAGACATTGAGGAGCAGTTACATAGAGGACAAATAGGGGTGTATGCGGTTACAGAAACGCACCTTAGAGACTCGGAAGAGTCGCCAGTGATTGAGAAGTATGTTTGGGAACGGTGCAATAGAACTAAGTTGGAAAGAAAGGGAGGGGAAGTTGGAATGCTCATCCATCAGGGAGCCAAATGGAAAAGAGTAAATTCAAAATGTCAAGAGCATCTTTGGTTATCAGGTTCAATGAGTGGGAAAAAAAACTTGGCTGGGCGTTACGTATTTGTGGACCGGAATAATTGTACAGGGAAGAATAAAGAGTTAGTGAAATGCATAAGTGCTGATATTAAGGGTTTCGGGAATGATACTGAAATTATCCTACTAGGTGACATGAGTGCCCACATACAGGATTTAGATGGCTCTACCGACATCAACGGGAAGTCAATGCTAGATCGTTGTGAGCAACATAACCTCGTTATTGTGAATACACGGCCCTAAGTGTGAAGGGCAGATCACGTGGGAATTGGGAAACCGGCAATCAACAATTGAATACTGTCTGTTGACAGAAGGAATTCGTGATAAGTTGAGACAAATGGTCATTGATGAGGAAGGCTATAGCAGCACAGGGAGTGACCATAAACGCATCATTTTGAATGTGAGATATGTAGTTGGGAAAGAGAGAAATGAATGCAAAATGGCCAGTCCAAATTCGAACGCTGAACAAATAACAAATGTAGTCCCTAGAGTCTAGGAAGAACTTGGCAAATGGCCAAGTAGGAATATAGTGAGCTTCTAAGTGTAATAACGACAGAAATGGGGAAAGAGAAACAACGTGTTCGTTGGAAAGGAAAAAATAAACCGAAACGCTGGTGCAACAGGGAGATACGAGAAGCGATCGCTGAAGGACAGATAACATCCCGAGAGCACAGGCAGGTAAAGAAGGCACAGTTGCTGCAGGATGAAGTAGCCAGTAAATGGGAAATATACCGGGAGGAAAGCATATCGTTCAAATACTGGTGCAAGCGAAGATAAAAGGTGAAAGTGAACGTTGGTTGTCGGAAATGCGTGAGAAAAAGAAGGCCGCACCCGGAATATTTTGGAACCACATAAAGTTATTAGGCAGGAAGTCAACAACAATACAACAACATACCCTAGACGAAGATGGAAACACACTGGAAGGGGAAGCGGCAATAAATTACATCCGAAAAATAACAGCCGAATCTTTCCAAGGCAATGACGAGGTTCTATTTGAAGAAAAAAAGGGCGTGACAGAGAACCAGATGGAAAAGGAGTTGATGCTGACAAATTTCAACTGGAAGAAAGCCGAAGAGAAAATTCCTAAGCGCACAGCCACAGGGCTAGACGAGGTTCCCGTTAGGCTGATTAATGAACTAGGACCAAAAATAAGGAAGCTCTGGTGAAAACAGTGGAAAAACTTTAAAAGATAGACGAACACTAGACAGTTAGACACTAGACAAAGTAGAATGAATTTAATTTATAAAGGTAAGAGGGAGAAAGATAGAATTCACTCGTATAGACCGTTGACCATTACTTCGGTAATATACAGGCTAGCAATGCAGGCAAATTAAAGCTGCAAGCATGGGCAGTGAATAATGGCAATTTGGGAGAACATCAGAATTGCTTCAGAATAGGTAGGCGTTTGGATGATAACTTATTTGTTCTTACTCAGTGTATTGAAATATCAAGAGTAGAAAGCAGACCGTGATATGCGTGGCGTTTTTAGACATTACAGAAGCGTATGACAATGCAGACCGCAAAATTTTGTGGGATATTCTGGAAGGGGAAGGCTTAGGTGACGATTGTCTATAGCTTTTGAGAGAGATTTACGTGGAAAATGTCGTTTGCCTTGAATGCAACGGGATAAGGAGCAAGGAGAAAGTTTATATCAACAAGGGACTGAGGCAGGGGTGCCATTTATCCCCGCTGCTGTTTATGATGTGCATGGTGAGGATGGAGAGGGCGCTAGAAGCAAGTAATATCGCGTTTAATCTCTCATACAAACAAGCTGGTGCAGTAGTACAGGAGAAGCTTCCAGGATTAGTTGATACGGACGAGGTTGTGGTGCTAGCTAACAAGCAAAGTGATTTGCACCATCTGGCTAATATCTGTGCACAGGAAGGCAAGAATTTAGGCTTGAAGTTTAGTGTTAGAAAATTAGGTGTTATTGTATTCAATAAAAACTGTGAACAGTCAGTGGCAATACACGGCCAGGAAATACCTCGGGCAAGAAAATATAAACACCTTGGTATATGAATAAACGAAGGCAATAGATATATGGAAACACAGGAAAAAACAATAACAGTTGAGGTGAACAGAAATGCAGCCATAATGAAACAGAGAGAGCTATGGAGAATCAATAGGTACGAGGTGCTCCGGGGTATGTGGAAAGGTGTAATGGTTGTAGGACTTACTTTTGCAAATGCGGTTGTCTGCTTGAAATCAGGGGTACAATCAGGACTTGATGGGAACCAAAGGTCAGTGGGACGCCTCGCATTGGGCGCTCACGGGAAGACTACAAATAAAGGTGTGCAGGGTGATATGTGCTGGACTAGTTTTGAAGTGAGGGAAGCTCACAATAAAATTGATTTTGACGAGCGCTTGAGGAATATGGAAGAAATAAATTGGCTGGGAGAGTGGTCAGGTATCTGTACAGGAAAAACATTGATTCACATGGAGGAAAAGAACTAGGAAGCTTACCAGTAAGTATGCGGCCTCTAGGGTGGGCAACACAGCAACAAAGAAATGAAATTATGGGATTTTACGTGCCAAAACCACTTCCTGATTATGAGGCACGCCGTAGTGGGGGATTCCGGAAATTTCGACCACTTGGGGTTCTTTAACATGCACCTAAATCTAAGCACACGGGTGTTTTCGCATTTCGCCCCCATCGAAATGCGGCCGCCGTGGCCGGGATTCCATCCCGCGACCTCGTGCTCAGCAGCCCAACACCATAGCCACTGAGCAACCACGGCGGGTACAGCAACAAAGAACGGAAAGTCAGTCAAGCGGAAAGTCAGAAAGGCTGAAATAATCTTGAAAGAAAAAAAACCGGTCAGAAAACACAAAGGACAAGAGGAGAGGTTCACACCACAATGACTAGTCGTTGTGGTGTGAACCTCTCCTCTTGTCTTTTGCGTTTTGTGACAGGTTTTTTCTTCCAGCTATGTACCAACTGGCCGGGATTTCAACCCTTCTGAAATAATCTCATGGGTGGCGGCAATGGAAATGAAACCTGCCATGAGTAACTACTTAGGAAGAACAAACGAAATCAGGGTAGAAACAATTTATGATAACTCAAAAGAAAGCTCATTACGTTTCCAAGCGAGATCGGCATGCCCTAGAACACGCACCTATAAAGCGAGATATAAGACGGAAGAAGAAGCATGTGCTTGCTGCGGTAAAGCTAGGGAAACTATGGAGCATGTTTTATTAGAATGTGAAGACGTCTGCCCCGCGGTCGATTTAGGCACCACTGACCTCTTTGAAGCCCTTGGGTTCAGCAAGGGCAGTGGAAAAGTAAACATGTCAGCAACAGAGATTAGTAAGAGGCGCTTGGAAGATTTGTGGAAGAAAAGTAGGGAAACGACAAAGAAAAAACGGAGACGTATAAAAGCAAAGTTCGCAGTAGCGGGTTAGAAAATTTCGTTGTAGGAGTTCATAGTGTTTTTTTTTTCTTTTTTAACCTAGGTAGGACATTAGGCAGCATAATAGCAAGAGCTTGGTGGCGCAACGCACCGCCCCGTTTCAAAGGGTTCGCTCATAACATGCATCCATCCAGGGCGGCTGCGTCCGGCACGCCGCGGACGTCTACCTAATGGCGTGTTTACACGGAGACTTTCAGCGTCTGGAGTGGCGCGGAACCCAGTTCGGCCTGTAATAACTTTAATATAACCTTTAATAACAGTTGCACTTGAAGAACATGTGTTACATAGACAGGTTATCCTACAAAACTTAAGCCAAAATTTTGAAACTGAAAGGCACTCCGGACGCGAGTTGAACCGAATCCATAATATTGCACTGGTATAGTTACTCAGGCTATTTTTTTAATTTTCATCTTAACTAACGAAATATTTAAGTTTAATTAATCAAATTTTTAAGTATTGGCTGCTGACCCCAAGTGTCATACGCAAAGTTGTAGACCAGCTTGAGAAACCTCTCAATAAATTGTTTCCAACAGGATATATCTCACGTGGTCCTTTCTTCCAAAGAAAGCTGAAGTGACAAGCGCGAGAGTGGACGCGGGACACTAACAACGCGACAAGGACAAGCGCTTGTTTGCGCTTGTTCTTGTCGCCTTTTTAGTGTCCCGTGTCCACTCTTGCGCTAGTCACTTCAGCATGGAATACCAACTAGCCCGGTCTCACGCCCGGCCCCAAACAAAGCCCATGAAATATTTAAAGCATGTCACGTGACGGGGCGATTGCGCAGTGTTATTGTGATGCTCTCAAGCGTGCGATGGATGAACGAGGTCGGCTGCAGCGGGTGTGGCCCGCGTCAGGGCGTCATGTCTGGTGCAGGTATCTGGGCATGCGGCTTTTATCGCATGACGGCGCAAATGCGTGCTGCCGGCCGAGCGGTGCCGAAGCGATAAAGCGTCTAAGGAGACGAAAGAGAGCAAGAACATAGCTTTATTTTTGGATGCTTGAAATGGGCAAGAGCTGACAGCCTGCCGACGGAGTGTAATGGGGTTCGGTAGGGAGGCGGCATTAGGGCTGGAATAATTTTCCAGTGACCTTCAATCCAAAAAGCGCCCTTTGATTATAATGCGTGTTCGAAGAGGTCACTATGTGCTGCAATGTACATTTCAAATCTCATAGGCACATTTTCCGAGGCGTTATTGATCATGTTATTAGGGATGGAGCTGCAGACTTGTCTTATTTTTTCTTTTAGGTTATCGGATGTTGTGGTTCGTGTCCGGTATACTAGATCCTTGACGTAGCCCCAAAGAAAGAAATCCAGAAGAGTTATATCTGGTGACCGTGCCGGCCAAGCAATGGACCCATGCCGTCCAATCCACTGCATCGGGAATGCTTCATGCAGCCATCTTCAAGCTTTGCTGCGGCCGTGCGCGTGAGCACCATCATGCTGATACCCAAATATTCTTGATCCCAGGCAACAAAACTCCCCAAGGAAAATCCTCAAGCGCCCCTTCAAGGATGTCGTTGACGTATCTTTCGCCTGTAAGCGTTTTACAAAAAAAAAAAAAAAAAAAAACATGGGACCAATGATATTGTCACCGTAAATTCCACACCACACATTATTCGACCACTGATATTGGTGATGTGTCTTCAAAACCCAGTGGGGATTTTCTTCGCTACAATAGTGAGGGTTGTGGATGTTCACTTGGACATTACGTGAGAAGATAGCTTCATCGGTCCACAGTATTTTGTTGACAACGCCTGGGTCATCTTTCGCCTGGGTCATCCTTCGTCTTGATTATAATTCAGTTTGCAAAGTCCTTTCGATTTTGGAAATCGCGGGGCTTAAACATCTGGTGCAGCTCCACGTGGTACGGATGAAGTTGCCTCTACTCAAGTACTCCCCACACTGAACGAAGACTTTGACAGTCCAGCTTCAGCGCCTACACTACGAGCACTTGCATGTGGGTCTGAAGAAAACGTTGACACAATATCTGTCTCCACGTCCTCGCCCAGGATTGAAGATTTATGTCGTTTCTTCATAAAAGTCCCAGTCTGTGTCAGCGTTTCATATACATGCACAATCCGCGCTGAGCTCGGACGCGTATCTAGATTCCAGCGTTGAAATAGCTCAACTGCGCGCCTTCTAGGTCGATTTGACGCACCTAGAGCCAAACCATATCCGCTCTTTCCTTATTGGAGTAAGCCACATATACTGCTCAACGTTGGTCACAGCCAAATAGCGTTGCTGTGGAGAACACCCAAGTACACGGGCGCCTGAGCAGCACTGGATATATTGCAGTTCGCTGGAATTGATTCAGACGAAGTACATAAGGTATTACCTACATCCGGTAAACTTGAACAGCCTGTGGGCTCACTCTCTCAGGGACTGACGCACCGGTCATGATGCACAAGTGGGAAGGCAGACGTGGCCACCCGATACTGCGACCACGAAGCGATGCGCACGTGTGGGGTGCGAGAATAAACAAGAACGTCTGGTAGACAGTAAGTGTTAGAAGGAGAGCAGACGGGGCCAGTGAGAAAAGAGTCATCGTCTGAAGAAGACATGCGTAATCTTCCATTAATATAGCCAAGGTTTTTTACCATAAGTTTTGTCCTGGTGCGATTTATCCGGTGTTATTGAAGGCCTAAGGTTTAAAGTTTTAGTATCATTGTTAAATTCGAAAACTACTACAAGGTCATTTGCGTAGAAAGGCAAAATTGTAGCAGCCGTCATCGCCTTCCATCGTTCCCACGCGCTTCGCCCTTTCCGTCTTTCGAGCAGAATCAACATGCTGCTTTCGTCTTTTCTTTTTGGTGGCCTTAGGCGCTTTATCGCTTCGGCAACGCCTGGCCAGATGCATGCATTTGCACCGTCATGCGATAAGAGCCGCATGCCCAGATACCTACGCCAGGCATAACGCCCTGTCGCGGGCCAGTCTCGCTGCAGCCGACCTTGTTCATCCATCACACACATGAGAGCAGCGCAATAACAGTGCTCAATTGCCCCGTCACGTGGTATTTTCTCATATTTCATGGGCTTTGTTTGGAAGTCGGAAAAGAGTACCACGTGAGACACATCCTGTTGGAAACAATTTACTCAGAAGTTTCTCAAGGGGCTCTACAACTTTGCGTATCACACTTGGGGTATGCAGCCAATACTTAAACAGTTGATTAATTAAACTGATCTAATCCGCATGTTAAGGGTAAAATAAAAAAAAAAATAGCATGGGTAACTCTAGGCCAGTGCCAACATGATGCATTCGGTTCAGCTCGCATCCGGAGTGCCTTTCATTTTTAAAGCTTTGGCTCAAGTTGTGTGGGACACCCTGTACAAGACCTCATAGTAGAAGGCAGTTCAATTTCACAGCCTGAGTCCTCTCGCATCACCAAGAATGTGTCATCTTCCTTCGTGAAATTGTTTTTTACTGCGCTATCACTAATACTGCTTCGCCTTTCCGGAGAAACTGCAGCATCTCTCTCCTTTTATTTTTACTTTTCTGTGAGTCCGGGTATAAGCGCTGATGCGCATAACTGCTGTTGATTCTGATTTTGAGTGAATCCGCCTTGGCCTCATTTCGGATACTGAGTGAATTATACAGGGTGTCGCAACTATCATGCACCAATACTAAAAAAAAAAAGAGCAATTGCGTTACTCGAAGAAAACCTTCTGCATATTGTTTCCAGTACAGTACAGTAGCTGCCAGTAATTTTTTGGTTAGTGAGCTTTAATTAGGCAATTGTAATTAATTATCTAATTCAAGAAGTACTGTCCTAATTATCGAAGTGTCAATGAGGCATTTGCAGGAACCCTAAATGACATATAGCTTTTGTGTTTTCAGCAACGTACTAATTGCGGAAAGTTTTTCACTACCGGTAAAGTAACCTCGCGAAAAATGAAAAATACCACGTGGCTGCGCTCCCACCCGCATGATAAAGCAACGCCCTCAAATAAGCTCATTGAAAGCAACTGCTTTTCCGGTCTGAAACTCTATGAGACAGCCCATCACCTTGATAATGGCATGCATCGGAAGGAGGACCAACAGAAGGTTTCACGGCTTCGCATCTATTGCTTCCTCTTATTTCTACGTCCCACCTATTTTCCATCTCTCAACGCTACGCTGGCAACACTGGTAACACCACACTGGTAACGAAAGCCCATAGACAATGCGGCCGAGGCGCTACTATAAGCAGGCAGGAAACGCGAAAAGCAATGGAATAGGCATAGAATGTTTCAAAATCCCGGCTCTGCTCACACCGCAACGAAACAGTGTGCGCGCTGCTATATTTCGCGCCAGAAGCTTGCTTCGGACCAAGGCGAAATTAGGGTGATCGATTTATTTTTTACGAGAATGTATGCTCGCTGCAAGAACAGTTCGTGGCACAAAATAAACGCGAAATAAACACACCGGGAAGGTACTCACGTGTTGAGAATAGGCGAAACTGATGCGTTCAACATAGTAAATCTGCCATTCCTAAATAAGCCGAATTCGCAAAGTTGTCCGCGCAAAAAAAAAAAAAAAAAAGAAAAAGCACACAGACTCTTCTCTGGGATTTATCTGAATGATGCGTAAGCATTTCGTAGTACTGGCATCGTGTTTCGTGGTGGGATGCTGGTGCGTTTCGTATAATTGCGAGAACGACCGCGAAAGAACCGTGAAACGAAGAAGTGCGGTTGCAACACCGAACTGTTAAGTGAGACCTGCACGAGACGATGTAGAAGAGGCGAGTAGAAGCAATGTTCACTAGTGTTATAGATAGCCCGTAGTGGATGTGCACTTGGGATGAAATGACCAGGGAGATGTAGAGAGAGAGAGAGAAAAAACATTTATTTGAACCATCGAGGTGGTTGCTATGAGGTCGAGTGGGTGGTGTCCTCATTCCAGGACTCCACTGGCCATGGCTGCTCGACGTACTTGCTGGACGAGAGCTTCTTGTCCCGCCAGGGTATCGCCGGTCAGCTGTACCTCCCACCGCTCAAATGACGTGCTAGGCGTCTTTAAGTGTTGAGGTTTGCCCCCGCACCCCCACGAGATGTGGAAGAGTGTAGGGCGTATGTCGCCGCACCAGGGGCAGATGCCGCGATATGTATGTGGGAACATTTTACTGTATTTGTGTAGGTTAGGAAATGTGTTTGTCTGAATAAGTCGGAGAGCTACGGCATCTTCAGTGCTGAGCTTTCTGTGAGGCGGAGGATAAATCCTGCGGTTGAGTCGCTGGATCTCGAGTCGGTCGCAGTAATTGGACGGCAGGGGCATGAAGGTAAATGGTGGGGATTGATGAGACGATTCGTCTTGCCCCGCTCGGTTGATTAGCGCTCGAGCTAGGGCGTTCGCCCTCTCGTTCCCCTCCAGACCCGCGTGGCCCGGCGTCCACGTGATTTGATGGTATTCTTGCAGCCTCGGGCCTAGAATATGAGCCGCCAGCAGCGGTGTCCGGCCGTTGGTAAAGTTACGGCAGGCCTGTTGCGAGTCGGTAACGACATGGGATTCCCTGCCTACCCTGTCTTCTTGCTTTATTACCAGCGCCGCAGCTATGGTTTCAGCCGCAGCTGGGGTCTCTGCCCTTACGGAGGCCGCGAGAGTCAAGGAGTTGTCTCTCCCGTTCACGGCGGCTACCGCGAAGAGGCCCCCTACAGGGTACGCCGCCACGTCCACGTACGTTACGTACGGGTCACCCTTGAATTGTCGGCGCTGTCTGTCGACGCGAGCCTTGCGTCGTCCTTCATGGAGTTCATGGCTCATGTGCTTCGGTATCGGGTTCGCCTTGATCTTGCCTCTGACCTCAGGCGGGAGTGATCGTTGCCCATCGAGGGCACGGAGCTCCGTTGCCGTTCCGGTCCGGTGGAGGATGGCTCTGCCCGCCGCCGTGTTCTGTAGTCTGGCCTTTTGCGAAGCCATAACCGCGTCCGACAGCTCAGCGAAGGTGTTGTGGATCCCGAGGGCAGCTAACTTCTCGTTTGAGGTGGTGACAGGGAGACCCAGGGCCGTTTTGTACGCGCCTCTGATGATGGCATCGACTTGTTCTTGGTCGCGTTTGTTTAGCGAGTGATAGTGATACGGCATGCTATATGTGATTCTGCTGATCACCAGAGCCTGGACGAGGCGAAGCGTGTCCTCTTCTCGCATGCCCTTGCGGCTTCTTGTAATCCGTTTTATAATCCGTGAGATCTGGTTGGTGGCAGACCTTAGGGTTTGGATGGTGTGGGAGGCTTTCAGGTTGCTCTGGATCCAAAAACCCAGAATCCTAGTCTTATTGCCTTCCGTGATCTTCTGGCCCTCAAGATAGAGGTCGATAGGGCCGGGGGACTTGTAGATTCCTCCTCCGTGCACCCGGATCACCTCGGACTTTTCTGGCGCACAACGCATCCCGCTCGCTGCCGCAAATCTCTCCACGGCCGTCGCGGCCTCTTGAAGGGTCGCCTCTTTTCGCGCTAGGGAGCCCTTGGTGGCCCAGAGCGTGATGTCGTCTGCGTAGAGGGCGTAACCTAGGTCGGGGATCTTCCGCAGCTCTTTGGTCAGCGCTAGCATCGCGACGTTGAATAGAATCGGGGATATTATCGCCCCTTGCGGTGTTCCTTTGTTCGGTACGTCGATCGTATCCGATCGAGTCTGGCCTATTCCGATGGTTGCCGTCCGGCCCGTCAAGAACGATTTAACGTAATTAAAGATGCGCTCCCCGCAGCTGATGTCGCTCAGTCCCTTGAGAATGGCCTCGTGAGAGATGTTATCGAAGGCCCCTTTTAGGTCGAGTGCGAGCAGGAGATGTTCTCCTCCCTTCGGGATGCCCTTAAGAACTTCTTCCCTTAGGATTAG
Source organism: Dermacentor andersoni (assembly GCF_023375885.2). Taxonomy (NCBI): domain Eukaryota; kingdom Metazoa; phylum Arthropoda; class Arachnida; order Ixodida; family Ixodidae; genus Dermacentor; species Dermacentor andersoni. The sequence continues at coordinate 379,477,153 of NC_092814.1, read as the reverse complement.
GAACGCATCTTGCGCAGAAAGTCCCGGCCTGAAGCCAAGCATGGTGTGCGGGAAGAGGTCACCGTCCTCTATGTAATGTTGGAGGCGGGTTTCGATGACCCTCTCGTACAGCTTGCCGAGGCACGAAGTCAGCGAGATGGGACGCAGGGCGTCGATCGCGGGCTTCTTGCCGGGTTTGGGAATGGTCACGATTTCCGCGTGTTTCCACTCGTTCGGTACGTGGCCCTTGCTCCAGAGTTCCTCGTTTAGGTATTCGGTGAAGTCCTGGATGTGCATCGGGCTCAGGTTTCTAATCATGGCATTGGTGATTTTGTCAACTCCGGGAGCAGTGTTGCGCTGTGAGGCTCGTGCCGCGGCATACACCTCTTCCTCCGTGATGGGAGCGTCCAGTTCTGGTCTTGGGTCTCCTTCATATTTTAGGAGGCAGGGTTGTATGGGGTCGCTACCAAGGTATCTGGTTTTTAGGGTGTCAATCAGATCCTGGTCGTTTCCGGGGAACTTGTGAGCGATTTCTAGGAGCGTCCGACTGGTTGTCGATTTCGCCTTGTCGGGCTCGATAAGGCAACGTAGGATGGCCCACGTCTGCGCCGTACTCAGGGTACCCTTGAGCGAGGTGCAAAACTGTACCCAATTTTGCTGCGTCAGCTCGTTTGCGTAATTTCTGGCTTCGTCTGTTATTTTCTCGATTCGTAGACGTAGCTTCCGGTTTAACCGCTGTCGCTTCCACCGTTTGAGGAGGCCCTCACGGGCTTCCCACAGGTGCAAGAGCCTGCGGTCGACTTCGGGCGTCTCGACCGTGCGCTGGATGGTTTTAGTGGTTTGGATGTGGGCGTCCCGGAGGTGCTGCATCCATTCCCCTATGTCCGTTATACCGTTTTCGGGCGGGGGGTACTGCCTGAATGCCTCCCAGTCCGTAAGCCTAATTTCACCAATTGTTCTCTTGAGTTTCGGCGTGGATACCGAGATGCTGAGGATGTAGTGATCGCTGCCCAATGTTTCGCCCAGGTGCGCCCATGAGTATTCCCTTACGTTTTTGACAAATGACAGGTCCGGAAACGTGTCTCGACTTACACTATTGCCTACTCGGGTTGGTTGTAGGAGGTTGGTTGTCAATTCGAGGCCCATTTGGTCAACCGCATCGAGGAGCGACCTTCCCTTTTGCGTGTCTTGTTGGTAGCTCCAAGTCGTGTGTCTAGCGTTCATGTCTCCCACCACTACCAGCTGGTTGCCGCCAGCGGCTCTCACGCTCTCGTAAATGATGTTGCGGAAGTCGTCTTTCTGAGCCCTCGGGGGACTGTACAAATTCAGGATGAAAGTGCTACGTCTACCCCTCTTCTGCGGGAGGACTTCCACTAGCATATGATTAATGTCATGATGTTGATAATGTTGTCCCACGGCCGTCACCGTTTTGTGAACTAAAACCGCGACCTTCGGTGATCCCGCGTGTTTAATTACGTAGTAACCCCGCAGCCTGATCGGCTGGTTCCCGACCTCCTGAAGGCAGATGACGTCGGGGGGGTATAGGTGATTTTGGATGAAAAGTTGGAGTGAACTTGCCTTCTTGTTGAAAGAGCGACAATTCCACTGCCAGATCACGAGGTGTTCGGGCGCGCTGCGTGTGGTGTTAGCCATTGCTGACGTTCATGGCACCACCGTCGCAGTTGTCGGCGTCCCTGATGTCACCCGTGTTGTTTATGCGCTTGTACGCCTTGATGCGTGGATTGCTGCTCTCGTCGTCGACCCGCTTGCGCGAGCCAAACCCAACCTTGCGTATTCTTCTTTCAAGGTCTTCATGGCTTAGTGTGTTCTCCTTGACTTTATTGTTTAATTCACCCATCTGGTAAAGCATCTGTTCTATCGTAGCATAAATACCTTCGAGGGTGACTACACTTGACTGGCCTGCCGCTGCCGAGGCCGCACCGGGAAGCGATGAGGGCGTGGTGGATCTTGAGGGGGCAGGAATGGAGATGGCGGGCTGGTGGCCTTTCGTGCCGCTTTGCGGCCCTGTCTGTGTGTTGTTGCTTGTTTTGCTTAGCAACGCTTCTAAGCGTTGCATGCGTTGGTTTAGGTCGTTAACCTGAGCCTTGAGTTTTTTATTTTCTTCCCTGATGCGCGTACATTCTGGGGAGCATTTACTATTTTCACTGGTATTTTGAGCGGAGGAGGTACTAGACTGATTCCGGCTCACCTTGTTGTTGTTGGCTTGGTTCTTCTTGCCCGATTGGTTCTTCTGCTTCGACGTGGATGTCGAGGTAGAAGGCTGCCGCTGCCCTTGCTTCTCTCCTAGCTTTGGCCACTCCGAGCGGAATCGGGACCTGGACCTAGACTGGGACTGGGACCGGGATCGGGACCGGGACCTTGACCTGGACTGGGCCCGGGACCTTGAGCGGCTCGCCGAGGATTCCGAGTTGAACCACCGCAGGCGGCTTCGTCTTGGTCTTCCTCCATCACTGTCGTCGTCTTCCTTCCTCCTTCCGGGCGGAGGATGCTTTTTGGTGGTAGTGTTGTTTTTTAGCTTTTGCTTGCACTCGCGAGATCCCGTGGCGTGGGCTTCGCCGCAGATGGCGCACTTGAGCGAGCACTCGTGGTCGTCCGTCGGGTCGTGCGTCCCGCAAGCGCGACAGATCTTGACGTTCGGGGTAGGACAAACGTCCGATCGGTGTCCCATGCGCTGGCACACATAGCAGATTTGTTTTGTGGGCTTGTAGGGGTGGCACTCGGTCTCCCCTCCGTAGTAGTAGACGTATCGTGGAACTACGTCAGAGCTGAACGTGATCAGGGCCGTCTTGGTCTTTCCCAGCATGCGGGCCTGCACGATTTCAACGCCTTGGGTCCTCACCCTTAGGTGAGTCATAAGCTCCTCGGGCGGGGTATCCGGGTCGATTCCATGAATGACGCCCCGGGCCACTCCATCCGGTGCCGCAACGTAAGAGTTGACTTCGTAAAGGTTGCCGCCCAGCACAATCCGCGTGATCTTGCGTGCCATATCAGCGACCTCCTGATCTGGGGTGCTAACAATAATTATGTTGGAACCGGGTCTCAAGCGCACGATGAAACGCGAATCGTCAACTTTCCCTCCGCAGGTGGCCGAGACGGCTTTCGATATTTGGTGGTTGCTGAAACTCTTCACCTGAAGGCCTTTCTTGGGTCGAATGATGATTTTGAAGTCGCTACGTGGCAGTGGGGGCAGCCGTCGCCTCTTCTTAAAAGAAGGCTTCTTTGATGCCCCAGCGCCTGCAGCTGCGTAGGATGATGATGATAACGCGGTGGCGGAGGAGGGCGATAGCGGAGAGATCACCCTGCCTGCCACACACACTTGCTCGCCTCTGGCGAGCTTCTTCTTCGTTCTTCGCTTGAGGTGTAAAGACCAATTGGAATAAGGACATTCCGATGGCGTCCCTTGCGAAAGGTCCTCTTCCATAATGGCAGGGTCGTCATGGCGATCTTCCGAGATGTCTTGGAAGTCCATGGCTGTAGTTTCTTGCGACGAAGGCCCGGCGCCAGCTCCAACAATAGCACCGGGGGCGGGTGGGGCTGTAGCAACAACTCCACCTCCACTCCCTCCGGTAGAAGTAGAAGCGGCCGGCTGGGATCCAGCAATGTGCGCCATAGTGAGTGTCGAGTAATCGTAGCAAGCGAGCGGCGGCAAACGCGGCGGAGCGCCTCGCCTACCTCCGCGCTGCTACGTACGGCGGCGTCAGGCTTAACACGGCTGCGCCACCCCGGAGAACTTCAAAGTCCAAGAGCGCAAAATAATATGCACTCACGGTCTTCAAGCTTCTCAAGGGGGTTCCGGATGACTTCACGAAGGTCGTCCGACAATGACTTCGGTCCTCCGATGTGAATTTCTTAAAAGAATAATGAAAGTCGACAGAGCCCATGCGAAGCACGTCTACGCCGCTCGGCTCTTCTTCTTCTTCCAGGGAGATGTAGCATCTGAAGGAAATATGTGCAACATTTATTAGGTGCACTGAACCATTACGAACCGTGATCAACCGTGCTCCGGCGGTGGTTACATCTGTTGCGGCGCGCGGCCCGTATCTTAAAGGCGATCTCCGGAAGCGGCAGAGTGCGGCATGTGCTGAGAGCTCCGCGAGCACTGTACTCTCGCCAATTTCGTTGGCGTTGAAGCGAGAAGCAGCACGCAGGTGAATTCGCTCGCTACTGCGGGCGCTAAGTTGAAAATGATCGTCTTACGGGACGGACGGAGGGACGGAGTTCAGTGTGTGATTGAAGAAGATGGGACCGATTATAGCACCGGCGCAAATTCCGAACCACACAGTGAACGACCACTGGTACTGGTGCCGAGTGCGCTTTACCCAGTGTGGATTGGAGTGAATCCAATAGTTTGGATTATGCAAATTGACCTGGCCGTTTCTGGAAAAAAATGGCTTCATATGTCCATACGATGTTGCTCAAAAAGTCCGGTGACTTATCTGCTTTTGTGATGACCCAATCCAAGAAATCTGGACGATTCTGCAGGTCCGTATCGTCCAAGCATTGGTGCAGGTTAGGGCGGTACGGGTGAAAGGCAGCGTCATTTGGAAGGATCCAAACTGATTACTTGGAAACTGGTACTTGGGCGGCCACGTCCCGCACGCTAGCATGAGGGTTTGAGGCCATAAATGCTAGAACATCCGTGCTTGGGATAGGACTCAAAGATGGAATCCTTCCGTGCTGTTTCTGGAAGCTGCCGGTTTGTCTCGTGTCTTCATAATTTCTGTGATAGTCGATGCGTTTGGTCTACCGCCGCACTTCCATGACTGATATATATATATATATATATATATATATATATATATATATATATATATATATATATATATATATATCCTCCTGAGACCCGGGATGCATTTGGGTGCACAGATTTTCTCCAAACTTTCAGAATAAATTAGTAGGGTTATGAAGGCGAAAAGTGTTAAATATATTTTCAATAGCCCTGACAGTTGCAGCTCAGCGCCATGTCCAATATATTGGACACTGGGATGCTATCCGGTCTTTTTTCACCCAGCAAGCACCGATGACGTAACGCAGACATTACGCTCAAACTCGTGTGCAAAAATATTTTAATAACTCGAAAGGCAAAGTGGTGAATAAAATACATAAAAAGAGCGTTCCTCTGCTCAACGAAAGTTTTTTTGTGTTCACTTCCTGTAGGCAATATTAAAACACCTTTTTCTCATTTTTGATGCAGCAGAAGAGCCGACATTTGGTGCAAAAGAACTTTGTTTTCATGTCGCAGCCCTGTAGTCTGCTACGGGCAGTGTTTGCAGTGTCTGCCAGCATTGAGCAGTGGGTAGTGCTCTTTTCTTGGGGTTCTCGAGGAGACAGTCGAGCCTGCTTTGATGGCGGCTGCCACTCGGCTTCGTTCTCACTCTCCCTTTCATCCTGCTTCTTCCCTTGAGCCACGAGTCCCAGCCACAGATTGGCAGAACTGCATATATTTGAGTATTTCTTTCCGCTGTTTCTTTAGGGAGCTTATGTCCCGCGTGTACTGCACCCAGGAGTTGTTGAGGGCAATGTAGAAGAGGTGAAGAATGGCTCTGATTGTCCACTTGTTGACGCGTGCTTTTATCCTGTAGTAACTTATCATTCGGTCTGCCATGCCAACACCGCCCATGTTGACGTTGTACGTGCGAACAATATCTGGTAGAGGGATATCGATTTGCTTTTTTTTCCCTTACGAGACCACCTGCGACAGCTGGTGTCTTGCGGGTCCAAGCCATGGATTGAAAAAAGAAAAGTTATCGGCTTAATTCATCAGACACGCGAGGCCGGTCCCCTAAAGAAAAAAAAGAGACGCGATTTCGTCCACAAGCCGCTAAATGCCAACAGTACTCGCCTGCTGTTCATAACAAGGCCATCGCAAAAGTGCGGTCAAAATAACCGGGTTGAGTCCTAGCGTCCAACGTAATGGACACGCGAAATCAAAGGAAGCGTAAAAAAAAGTAAATGCGCAAACAGATTAAATTTCGTATTCTGCGCGTACGCTGTTGCATTAACTTTAATATAAAATCAAAGGTATGCCCTAAAGGCAGGTAGAAATACGAGAAACAGTGCTTACTTCTCTGGCAGCTGCCGTAAAACGCCGCGGCGCTGAATGCCGTCATTGTGGAACTGTTTCGGCGGGAATTGGAACGATGTATTTTCATCAATGCTGCACAGATAGCGCAAGCAGGTGTCCAATGAGTTGACAGCGCGGTTTTATGAGGATGAAAGCCTTGTCACAGGAGTACTGCCTCATATCTGAATGTCCAATATATTGGACAAATCCCCATAGCGGGGTCTCAGGAGGATATATATATATATATATATATACATGTGTGTATGTATATATTCACGGCCTTCCTTTTGTTGCCATTTGCAGCCCCCAGGACAAGGATAATTTTTTTTTATTTATATATACTGCAATCGCCACTGGCGATTTTAGCAGGGTGATACAATAAAATCATACATCAATGGCAAGCATGCTGAAAAAAGGGCTCATATGCTAACAGCAAGAAACTCACACTGGTTACATACCACGCTGCAACATTGTGGTACACACACGCTCAGCAAATTGTTCACACCACCGGGAGAGAAAAGGAACACACATTAATCACAGTAAGCAATATGGTAATAATATCATATAGCTGCATAGCTATAGTATACAATAACTACAGTATACGCTACAGTCATTCAAGATTGAAGCACCAGTAACTCCGTGCAGCAAAACTAAACATGCAATGAAGGAATATGCAGTTTACAAACTTAGAACTTTAATACACACAATTTGAAAGTACAAATATTCATAAGAAGGCAGTTTATTAAGAAAAATTTTACTACGGGATTCTAGATAGGATGAAAAAGCCAGCAATGACTGTGCTGTCCCTGTATTATTTCTAAGCTGATTCCAGTCTGCTATTGTACGTGAAAAAAAGAAGTACTTGAAAGTATTGTTGCGTGTGTGAAATTAAGTGATCTTTAAGTTATGCCTCTGTCTGGTGGCATATCCTGTAGCAAATGAAAATATATTAATCACATCGACCTTAAAATGTCCATTGATCAAATGATATAAAAATTCAGTCTGTAACAGCGATTTTGTTTTACTGAAAGAAGAAGATTGGCTTTGTTAACAGACCCGTCACTGATGCCCTAGAAAAATTATTAAAGATAAAGCGCGTAGCTCTTCTTTGTACTTTTTCTAGCTCAATAATATTACTTTTGGCGAAAGGGTCTCAAATTATTACGGCGCAGTCGAAAATTGGCTGTACAATAGGTTTGTAAGGCAAAAGTCGGACAGAAGGAACCGATAACTTTAGAGCGCGCCTCAGAAAAAAAAAAATCTTGCGGTTTGCGTATGCGAAAACAATCCTTATTGCAGCTAAGGTCGCTTGAAATATAAAGACTGAAGTATTTAAAATCAGTTACTTCAGATAGTATAAAGGTCACTCCACGCCAACTGACCTAGACTTTCCGCTCGAACATCTTCGTTTTCTTTAAAAAAGAAATCACGGCTTATGGCGTTACTGTTACAAAAATGTTACGCGCTATGGCTGCCATCTTAAGTTTGCAAGCGGTCACAAAACCTAGTCTAACAAAAAAAATTCCAAAAAATGAAACTTTTTACGAATGACTATCATACCTTTTTCATACATATAAATGAGATTGTTTTACATATATATATATATATATATATATATATATATATATATATATATATATATATATATATATATATATATATATATATATATATGAACTTTAATTTCGGTCAACCAAGGGAACAGGCTGGCTTCAGGATGGGATACTGTGCAATGGATCACATCCATGTAATCCATCAGCTAATCGAGAAACTGCGGAGTACATTCAACTTTTCTACATGGTTTTCATAGATTACGAAAAGGCATTTGATTCAGTAGAGATACCAGCAGTCATAGAGGCACTAAGTAATGAAGGAGTAGAGGAGGCTTATGTAAATATTTTGGAAAATGCCTACAAAAATTCCACAGCTACCTTCATTCTCCACAAGAAAAGCAGGAAGTTACCTATAAAGAAAGGGGTCAGACAAGGAAGCAGAGTCTCTCCAATGTTATTCACTGCGTGCTTGGAAGAATTATTCAAGGTATTAAATTGGAACGGCTTGAGGGTAAATATCAACGACGAATATCTCAGCAACCTTCGGTTTGCAGATGATATTGTCTTATTCAGCAACACTGGGGACGAGTTACAAGAAATGATTGAGAACCTTAAGAGAGACAGTGCCAAAGTGCGGTTGAAGATTAATATGCAGAAAATAAAGATAATGATCAATAGCCTGGCAAGGGAACGAGAGTTCAGGATCGCCAGTCAGCCTCGAGAGTCTGTGAAGGAGTACGTTTACCTAGTCTAAGTACGCACAGAGGACCCTGATTATGAGAAGGAAACTTACAGAATAAAATTGGGTTGGAGCGCATAGGGCAGACATACTCGGATACTTACTGGAAGCTTACCATTATCAGTAAAAAGAAAGGTGTACAGTCAATGCATTCTACCGGTGCTAATATATGGGGCAGAAACTTGGGGACTGACTAAGAAGCTCGAAAAAAACTTCAGAACCGCACAAAAAGCGATGAAATGAAGAATGATAGGTGTAACGTTAAAAGACAGGAAGAGAGCGGCGTGGGTAAGAGAGCAAACGAGCATAGCCGATTTTCTAATCGACATTAAGAGAAAGAAATGAAACTGGGTAGGTCATGTAATGCGTAGGTTAGACAACCGGTTGACCGTTATCGTTACAGAATGGGCGCCAGGAGAAGAGAAACGCAGTCGAGGACAGCAAATTCTAAGTGGGGTGATGAAATTAAGAAATTGGCAGGCACAAGTTGGAATCGGTTGGCGCACCACAGGGGTAATTCGAGGTCAGAGGGAGAGGCCTTCGTCCTGCAGTGGACTTAAAATAGGTTGATGATGATGATGATGATGATCAACTTGAAGTGAATTTGTTTTACTTTTGTTTGAATATAAAACAAGGAATAAGGTACAAAAAGGTGGAAATTCGAATTTTTAAATGAAATTTTATGTTCTGACAGTAGTCATTCCAACTATTTCTCTAACTTATCCAGAAGGCAATGAAGCCGATAAAAATTTTTCAGAGATCAAAAAACATAACGCGTGCGAGCGAAAAAATTCCATACTTGAGAAAATGTGCGTTTTAAGGCATTCATTCAGCAGACACCCGCATAGAGAGGTGGTCCAAGTAAAAATATGGAAAAATAGTAAGTTGCACAGTGCCATTCAATGCCATTTATTTGTGAAAGCTTAATCGAAACAATTTTTGTTTTAATCGAGAAAGATTATTGAAGTTGAGGTCCTTGCGTTCAACCCCACCGTTGCTCCATGCTTGCTCTTCGCTACAGTGTATGCTACAGCCGACGTCAAGGACACACGTAAGAAAGGCTGCACCGTGCTCCAAGTGGAAGCTATATATTTAGTTTTTGAAAACTTCGCTGGCGTGTTCCTTCACATTTTGTCACGTTAAACTCTTGGGCCTGAGTATGACGTAAGTCCCGCATGCACCGTTGAGAGGGATAAAAAATAGAGGGGACATCGTGCATTAGAGACATATAATCGCTTTGATGAACACATCTATTGCAGCGGCTGCAGATGTCGATGGCTGGTCGAGGCCAAGATATGAAGAAGAAGAAGAAGAAGAAACTTTAGTAAAGAATAGTCCGGCAGTTCTTGATGTGCTGGCCTCAGGTGACGGCTCGAAGTTCTTGGACTCGAGCGGCATCTTTGGCTTGCCGGACGGCCCAGAGCTGGTCTGCCAGCTCTGAACTTCTGATAGCCGCCTCCCAGCGGCGGCGACGCCTACGGAGAAGGTCCCCGGCGGCTCCCGCATCCGGGGCGGCGTCGGGAAGAACGGAGCTCGAGCCTTCTTCTACTCTGGCAACAGCCGCGATTCTGGACGCGTCGCCAACGGAGCTGCTTTGATTACCGTTGTTGCCGGCACACTCCCAGAGCATGTGTCGCAGCGTTGCTCTGTGTCCGCATGTTTTACACGCGTCTGTTGGATACAAACTCGGATAGCAGTGGTGTAAGATAGCGGGGCTAGGGTAGGTGTGTGTCTGGAGCAAGCGTAATGTTACGGCCTCGTTCCTGTTCAATTTATCGTGCGGTGGCGGGAATGTGCGTCTTTCGAGTCTGTAGTGTTGGGTGAGGTCTCTGAATGTGGTTAGGCGATCGCCCCACGCCCAGTGTGTTTCTTGTTGCTGTGTTTCTGTTGTAGGGTCGCGATCCGGCAGATCCGATGCCCCGCTCTCGGGGGCGGAGGCGGCCACATAATCAGCGGCGGCTCGGCGTGTGAGACCTCGAGCCGTGGCGTGGGCCGCCTCGTTTCCCGCGAGCGGAACATCGGTGTGTGCCGGGGTCCAGAGGAGGAAGACCGTAGAATTTTGGGGTTGCGAGGGCGAGTCGCCGTCGTCAGAAATTTGGAGTATGCGGGCCGCTTCCCGCGAGACACGACCACGCGCGAAGCCGCGGATTGCCGCCTGCGAGATATGAAATATGCACTTTTTTCTGTGCTTTTCTGTAGTCTACTGGCTTTCTTCGCCTACGACTCCCGAGCCTTCTGTCCTCGTTTTCTCTTCAGGGGGCTCTCTCTCATGACCGTACGTAAGCGCCTCACTGATGTCGACCCCTATAACTTCCCGTTCACTGCAGTGGTCAGATTGGCCATCACTTTCTTGCACTGTCGATTGAGAAGTTCCAATTTCCTGCTTGCTGTAGCACCCGTCGGCTGAAATTTTGGCAGAGTCGCTCTCCCGGAATGGGTCCCAAGGAAGGTAGGCGGTCGGCCATAGCCATTGTAATCACCCCGTTACTCCGGAATTTCATGTGTTTGGAGAAGGGATTGCAGCAAAATTTCGGATTCATTAATGGAGTGTACTTCTTAACGTACACATGATAGTGATGAGCACACACCGTTGTGATATCATGAGTCTGCTTATGCCACAGGATCAAGACGCGCCGATCCGTTTCAGAGAGTTTTTCCACATGTATGGTTTTCCGCCTCTTTCTCTGTGTTGTTTTGTGGCAGTCTTTTGGCCCAAGTGAGCAAGGAGGAAGCTCACGATCTACGAAAAATTATTGAAAATAAAATGCAGTTTGAAACAACACCCCCATGCCTCAAAGTAACACTCACTGATTGATAAATATGGCAGCGCGTATAGCATCCGTGAGACGCAAGCAGCATACTCTCGCCGTTTGTATTCCTTTCTAGGGCTATGAAATAGAGCAGCGAGACGCGAAAGCAGCAGGAACGCCATGTTTTAATCTGAAGTGAAGGCGCTAAAACGACGGTGGACGAAAAAGGAACACACACACAGGGCACCACTTCCAACAAAGTTTAATCAGGAAAAAACGCCACTGATTTACACTAGGAGCACAATTACAGTTTCGCAGTGCGCATTCGCGTTCAGGTAAAGCAGTTCTTTGCGTGATAGTGATATGGATGCAACACTTACGCTACATACCCTACATACACCGCATGTTGCATAATTTGAGAAAGATTGCAAAGCGAGCTAACGTATAAATGTCGTGTTTTCTGCCCCGTGCAAGCTCTCTAAGCTCTGTAGAATGACCAACCCTATTTCCCGCAAGGCACCGACCTGTGTCACAAAACACGATAACAAATACGTAGATTGTGAGGAAGGAGTCGTTTATGAGATTCCTTTAGATTGTGGTAGAAAGTACGCGGGCCAAACAGAGCAGTGCCTGAATGACAGGCTGAGGCAACACAATAACAAAGTCAACAATGGGAGGGAGGGCCACCTGGAAATTCATTGTAGAAATTGCAAATGTAAGCCAGACTTCCACACCTGCGCTGTGGTTGCCAGAAGCCATGACAAATGGGTTCGATTAATAATTGAGGCCAAAAGGATCATTTAAGCAGATGGCAACTGCGTAAGTGTTGCATCCATATCACTATCACGCAAAGAACTGCTTTACCTGAACGCGAATGCGCACTGAGAAACTGTTATTGCGCTCCTAGTGTAAATCAGTGGCGTTTTTTTCTGATTAAACATTGTTGGAAGTGGCGCCCTGTGTGTGTGTGAGCGTTCCTTCTTCGTCCACCGTCGTTTTAGCGCCTTCACTTCAGATCATGCTTAACCAACACGCCCAACTATCCATCCTAACGCCGTGTTTTGACACGAAAGTCAAAGCATGCGAAATAATCTTGTACTTTATCAGCACAGCAGTTGTAAAAGGGCAAAAAAGAAACATGGAGGCAAACTAAAAAGCAGAATCCATGGAAAATCTTGGTACTGACCTTCTTCTCTAGCAGACGGAGACGTAGGAGGGCGAGCTCGTTTGCCTTGGCTTGTTTCTGAATTGCATGGGCACTGCCATAGCGGAAACCAACTCCGTTTCGCTGAGACGCAATACGGTACGTTTTTTCGGAACGGTTTTCACTGACTGCTCAGACAGCAAAGTGCGAATCCCGGCCGAAGGGCAGCTCTGTGCTGTTGAGGAGCACTAGCCACTCTGCTCGAGCTCGTACCGAAAGCGGCCCCGGCATTTGATGGCTCTTCTCGCAGCTGCGGGATGAGGGGCGTGGCTGCAGCAGTCTTGGTCCTCATCTCCTGCAATTGCTACGCAGGCAGGGGCGTATCCAAGAGGGTGGGCTTATGGGGCTTCAGTGCTCTCCCCCCCCCCCCCCCAGAAAAAATTTTTTGTTCATGCTGTCATGCACCATTCTTAAATATTGGTGCCCCCGCCCCATCAATGAATTAGAGACAATGTTGCGGCGCAGCGCATTGTCGCATGGTGAAAGTTCGAGTTTGTTACTTCTTCTGTTGCGGAAAGTAATGGCCCACGGGACGCTTCAGTTGCCCGACACTCTTGTATTATTGCGATAGCAATTATATTGACAATCCAGGAATATTCCTGCTGTCGCCGTCGCCCTCATGTTCCGTATGAAGTCCTATGCGATAACATCGTGACCACACGCCGCATGCTATACGTGCGAGTGAAGACGTAGGAGGGTGGTGGTGGCATCGGGGAGCCGAAGATGGTGGCTCAGTCTTGTGTTCGCATGGGAGAAAAGCGGGGAGGAAGCGCGCTGCCTTCAGTGGCGCGCAATACATGAGGGGGAGTGGAAGGAGGGGGCTCGGGCCTTAGGATTCGGTGATCTATGAATTTGTGATTGCGCAACATGTTTATTTGCCTTGTTTGACGCATTATATATAGTGACTTCTTTTAATGCGAGGGTAAATGCCTCATGGCATAGAGGGGTATGGAATAAGGGTGAATAAGGATGATTAAATGAATGAAGAAAGATTTCAGGATATTTTGAAGTCCAAGAGGGATCGATAATGTTGTCCGAGTCCACGCAGTGTAATCGCTAGGATTATGCGGCGAAAGTCCCGCTGCTGCAAGGTGCCGGAGCCTAGTCGATTTCAATGCAGGGCAAACCTACAACAGGTGGTGGATGTCGGCTTCAACATTTCGCGACTTGCAGACTGGACACCCAGGGCGAGGATATAACTGGCAAAAGTGTGGCCACTTGCAAATCACGGTAGGAGTGAGGGTAACCCCGTTTTCTTAGATACGCAGCTTTATTGGATACTTATAGGTATATCTAACTATCTTGTTGCAAGGTTTTGTGTATACGTGGAGTGACCCTTGTTTTCAGGAACACTTTTTTGTCCTTTATCACGCTGTATTTTCGCATTTGTATATTCCATTGTATCTTCGCATTTCTAATGCACGACGGCGAGTCAAAGGAAAGTGAGCCAACCCGCCCCGCGCAATAATGGTTCGGTTCATTATCTGCAAGGCATGCGCGTAGCACACAGGCATCTCTCACTTACAAAAGTGACACGAAGGTGTGAGGATAAATTTTCTTTAATGCACTGGGTTGAACATGGTTGCGTGACATAATTGACGCTCCAAGAGTTGAACAGCGTGGTGTCATGAGGTTTTTGACAGCTGAAGGTCTTTCCCAAAAAAGAAATTAGTCACCGTATGGCTGCCGTGTACGCTAAACATTGCATTTCATTGGCCTTGGTGAAGCGTTGGAGCAAACTGTTCAAAGAAGGGCGCCAAAGTTGCAAAGACGATCCAAGACCGGGCCAAAGCCGCCATGCAATCACCCCCAACACAATGGCAAAGGTTGATGAGCTGATTAGACAAGAACGGAGGATAAGCATCGATGAACTTGCAGAGCGTGTGAACATCAGTCATGGTACGGCTCACACCATAATTCATGAACATCTCGGTTATCGCATCTCGTGTGCGCAATGCATGCCCAAGATTTTGAACCACCACCAGAAGACGGAGAGGTTCGGCGCTGCCTTGACTCACCTAATCCGGCATCACAATGAGGGTGACGACTTCTTGTCTACAATTGTGACCGGGGAATAATCATGGTACCACTACTACGAGCCTGAAACACGACTGCAAAGCTTACAGTGGAAACATCCGAAAGTCCGTCAGTTTATCCGGAAAAGTGTTGATGACATTTTTTTGAGTCGTCAGGGGCCATTACTGATCAACTTTGCTAAACCTGGAGAGGCTATCAATCGCTTCCGATATTGTGAAACGCAGGATCTGCTGATTGTCGCAGTCAAGAACAAACGACGTGAACAATTGACCACTGGGGTCCCCTTGCGCCACGATAAATGCCCGTCCCCACGTTGCCGATGTGCTTACCACAAAACTGGCAAAGTTCAAGTGGGAAACGCTGCGACATCCGCCATACAGCCCAAACCTGTCGCCTTGCGATTTTCACATTTTGGGGCAATAGAAAAAACAGCTCAAGGAGACCAAATTCCTGACGGACGATGACGGGAAACAGTCAGTTACAGGCTTTTTGAAGCAGCAACCCAAGGAGTATTGTTCTCCACGTGCCCGTGCACGTGGAGAACAGATCGGAATCATGAACGAAGCTTGAAGGCCATCGCATTTTGCATGTCCACTCACTGCTGAGGAAGAGAGCCACAACCTGCACCACCAAGCAAAGTGGATCTTTTAGCATGTTGCCGTCCCCGCTGCTGCGTTGCCCACAGCCATGTTTTCATCATGCCAGTGGGCATCATGGTTTCCTTCTGTTCAGAGAAAGACATGGTGAGTGGCACGAAACAAATTGCACCCTTAAACCTTTGCACTTACGCTGTCAATTCGCTTTTGTGATGATAGGTTTTTTGTCAAAAAAGAAAAAAAAAAACATCCGCGCACTTTATCTGCACTAAGACAACAGCTATCACAGCTTGTTTACAACACCAAATGCGACGTCTCACTTCAGCCGGGGCGCAGCAGATAGGCACTAGTTCCATCATGATGTTTTTCTTTACTTCCTTTCTTTAGTTCCGGCTAACTCAGAAAGAGCTTGTTCGAGGGCGCTGCCTCATGATGCAGGTGGCAGCGCATTCACGTGGTTTCCATGTGGTGTCTGTCGCCACGTAACGTCTTGGTGCTGGGGTTCTGACTCAAGACGGAGCTCCACAGTGGTCGCCAAGCCGCCACTTTCGGCTTGTCATCCGGCGGTGAAACTTCGTTAGCGGTGGGCGCCATGCCAGCCATCATCCTGGCTCCTGGTGTGGGTCGATGTTTCTGTAAGATTATTAAAGTGGCCCTGAAACAGTTTTTGAACACAGTAGGAAAGCGTTGCCGATATGTCGTGCGGGCTGCTGTGAACCTGTGAGCCAAATATTAGGGAGTTTAAGACTAGCATTTGCAACCAAACTCAAATGCATTGCGAACATGTAGAAATAGCGTTGTCCTCATTGCGCATGCTCTGCAAGTTATTCGGTTTCTGTGGTTTATGTGCACGACGATAGCGTACGTTATCTTGATATTTTAACGTTCTTAATGTTTACGCATGCTAAGAACTAGCGCCCTCGAATTTGGTGCCACCCACGACTCCAGGTTCTGCGTTTATCCTCGGGATGACTACTTTAATTAGTTCTCGTTGATTGCCATTAACAATTGAATTTTGCTTCCTGTAAACTGACCTGAAATGTGATGAGCGCATAGCGCGTCCAATTTGTGAAATCGTTCGCAATTCCAGCGTCCGCAGGCTTAACCACGTGAGTACGCAAGCAACAGGATGGTTGCTAATTGATTGTCTTGGCTTGGATACGTTTGGCAAGAAGTACATGACGCTCCCTGTCTTCAAAGCACTTCCTTCACTGTAAAAAATTTCCGTCATTATACGGAGGAATTGCAGGTAAAAATACGGAAGCTATATCATATTTCAAAAATACGGCAAAAGCTTCCGTTAATTTACGGAAAGTGTTCTTCGTTTTAGGTTTTACGGTCATTTCACTGTAATAATACAGTGGCTACACTGTTTAGCACGAAACAGACAGAATTCCCTATTTTTGTTATGCGAACATCCGTAGCTTTGCGAGGAAAACTATACACGCCGTCTGAATGAGCGCTTGTCCTAACAAAGTTTCCTCTAACAATATTTTATTGAACATGCAAACCGTACGCATTATGAAGACCCGTACAAAATGGGAGAGCTAGCCTTTACCAAAAGCTGCAATAACTGATCTTATATATATATACATATATATATATATATATATATATATATATATATATATATATATATATATATATATATGCGCATCCTCTATTCCGGTCGCAGTTTGCCGCGCATACGGGCCTTGTAACGCTGATCATATGCGCAAATAAATGCGTGTGTTTGCAATGTTCTCAAATTAAACGCTTTGCAGCTAATAATACAGAATATATGTTTAAGTGAACGAAGAGCCGTGGGCATACGTGACAATGTAAACAAACTTGTTGCACTGAGGTGCTTGTGCACTAGGTATGACATTGGCGGTCTACGCCAAAAATTATGCACACTATAAATCAGTACCGAAACGCAAGGGGTGGTGTAATGACCGTTTATATTTAGTAACAAATTGTCCCGAAGGGAACTGGCAGCCTATATATCCAAGTACAACGGTCGGATGAAATTTCCGAATGCAGGAAGCAATTAACCCAAGAGTGAGAGGGTTTTGCTGAACTATAATATAGTTGGTCTAACTCATTCCCATAATATGTCCAAAATGTCTCGTCTCTGTCAATAACTGTCCATTCATTGACACAAAACAATTACGCATAATCTCCACTGTTCATATGTTGTCATAGTGTCACGGCTCACTTGAGACAAAGGCGGAGAGCAGTATTTAATCTAGACAATTAGAACAAGCGTTCAGTTTAAGCTTCTTTTTCTCTAGCACCCTCGCTTGCACACACGAGGTCGTCGTCTTCATGGTCAACGTTGTTGGGCACAGATGGCGTCGCGGCATTTGCCCCCCTCCAGAAGGAGCATCGTCCCGATGGTCGGCGGGTAGCATCCGGTGTCCAGCAAACCAGAGAGTGTCCATATCATTCAGAAAAATAAGGTTTCATGCGCACCACGTGCACAGTCTCAGGCAGGTTCTGACGGCGCCTCGAGCAGGATGGGCTGTCAGGAACGACTTCATAGTTGACGTCGCTAAGGCGTCGTAGAACCTTGTACGGTACGAAGTATCGGCGCAGAAGTTTCTCCGCGAGGCCTCGGCGGCGTAATGGAGGCCGAACCCAGACTCTTTGGCCGGGCTGGTAGACGACGCATCGATGGTGTTGATTGTAACGTCGGGCATCACGGTCTTGCTGGCTAGCTATGCGAACGCGCGCTAGCTGTCTTGCTTCTTCTGCGCGTTCTGTAAAATCTGCGGCGTCAGCCTCGTAATCGCTGGAATCATGAGGAAGCATATCATCCAGCATTGTAGTCACTTCTCTACCGTGTAGGAGACTGAATGGCGTCATTCTTGTTGTTTCTTGCCGAGCCGTATTATAAGCAAACGTTACGTAGGGTAATATTTGGTCCCAGTTCTTGTGTTCCACATCGACATACATGCACAGCATGTCTGCGAGAGTCTTGTTGAGGCGCTCCGTAAGTACATTGCTTTGCGGGTGATAGGCTGTCGTCCATCTGTGTGCCGTGCCACTGAGGGTGAGTACAGTTCGCAAAAGTTCAGCCGTGAACGCGGTTCCCCTGTCGGTTACGATGACCGCTCAGGACCGTGCCTCAGGACGATGTTTTCGATGAAGAACTGTGCGGCCTCGGCTGCTATGCTGCTAGGAAGTGCCTTGGTTTCAGCATATCACGTAAGGTAATCTGTCGCGACTATGATCCACTTATTTCCGACAGCAGATATTGGGAATGGGCCCAAAAGGTCCATGCCAATTTATGAAAACGCTGTTTCCGGCACTGGAACGGGATATAATAGTCCGGCAGGTTTAGTAGGTGGCACTTTTCGTCGCTGACAGTCAAGGCACGTACGAAGGTAGTGCTTTACCTGCGCTGCGAGCCGTGGCCAGTAATACTTTTCTTTTATCCGCGCTAATGTTCTTGTGTAGCCTAAGTGACCTGAGGTAGCTTCATCGTGACAGGCCTGCAAAATTTCATTGCGGAGAGTTTTAGGGACAACTAGTAGATATCTCTTCCCTGTTGAAGAGAATTTCCTCCTAAAAAAAAAACACTGTTGCGTAGGCAGAATGATGACAGGTGCCTTGAGAACAATCTGGGCTTGTTTGTGGTGCGGCCTTCTAAGAAATAAATTAGTGACGCGAGCTCCTGGTCCTCTTGCTGTTGTTGAGAGATGGTGGCCGCATCAACAGCTCCTAAAAAGCCTGCGGATTCGTCATCATCTCCGCCCGACGACTCGATCGGCCATCTGGAAAGGCAGTCAGCGTCTAAGTGCTGCCTTCCAGATTTATAGACCACTGTCATGTCGTACTCTTGAAGCCGTAGGCTCCAGCGTGCCAAACGTGCAGATGGATCTTTCATGTTGGTCAACCAACATAGAGAATGGTGGTCACTTATACCTTGAAATGGGCGGCCGTATATGTACGGGCGGAACTACTACAGCCAAGCATTCCTTCTCTGTGGTGGAGTAGTTCGACTCGGCACATGACAATGTTCTACTCGCGTAAGCGATGACTCGCTCAGCGCCGTCTTGCCGCTGAACAAGGACCGCGCCAACACCTACGTTGCTGGCATCGGTGTGGATCATTGTCGGCGCATCCACGTCAAAGTGGGCAAGAACAGGCGGAGTTTGTAGACGGTGCTGCAACTCGTTAAATGCCGCCTCCTGCTCCTCGCCCCACACAAACATGACATCTTCTCTGGTTAAGCAGGTGAGCGGTGAGGTGATGCGTGCAAAACCCGCAATAAATCGCCGGTAATATGCGCATAGGCTCAGGAAGCGTCTGACTGCCTTTTAAGCGTTGCATATTGCAATCACTCAGTTCAGCCCTTGGGCGCGGCCGGGCAGCCACCATTGGGGGTATGAGCCATCATAGTGGCTCATACCCCTACACTAGTTTTATGCGTTGCATATTGCAATCACTCAGTTCAGCCCTTAGGCGCGGCCGGGCAGCCACCATTGACCTTTAGCGCAACCACGTGACGTGACGTCACGACAGCCGGAGGAAAAGCTGGGCCCCAACTCGCGCGCAATATGCAACGCATTCTTGGCTTAACCAAGCTAAGCCTGGCCATTTTTTGTCTGTAGGCCTTGAAAACTTTGCGACGGCTGCGATTTTCTCAGGATCAGGTTTGACACCTGTGTGACTTACTACGTGGCCCAAAAACTGTAGTTCTTCATTGCCAAAGTGGCAATTTTCAGGTTTTAAGGTAAGCCCAGCGGACGATACGGCTTGAAGAACCGACCGTAGCCGTCTGAGATGTTCATCAAATGTGGCAGAATAAACAATGACATCGTCTAGGTAGACTAAGCAAGTCTTCCACTTAAGGTCTGAGAGAACAGTATCCATTAGTCTTTGGAACGTGGCTGGGGCGGAACACAAACCAAAAGGGAGAACTTTGAATTCATAGAGCCCATCAGGCGTTATAAAAGCAGTCCTTTCGCGATCCCACTCATCGACTTCTATTTGCCAGTATCCACTTTTTAAGTTCATCGATGAGAAGTACCGTGCATGCCGTGACCTATCGAGCGAATCGTCGATGCGTGGTAAGGGATACACATCCTTTTTTGTAACCCGATTGAGCTTGCGATAATCGATACAAAACCGCAGGCTACCATCCTTCTTAACGAGTACCACGGGCGATGCCCAAGGGCTTTTTGACGGCTGGATGACATCATATTCTAGCATTTTTTGACTTGCTGCTGTATTGCTTCACGCTCTTTCTCAGCCACGCGATACGGATGCTGTCGGATGGGTATTGCTGCTTCCTCCTTAATGATGCGGTGTTTCGTCAATGGAGTTTGACGCACTCGGGACGTTGTAGAGAAGCAGTCCTTAAAATCGTCAAGCAGTTCCCTGAGACTTTGTTTTTGTTGCGGCGCTAAACCTGGGTCAACGTCGACGACGGGTGCATGTGGCATCGTATCGGTGGTCGATTCCTCTTTTACAGCAAAGCAGTGTTGAACGTGGTCAATTTCATCAAAGTATGCCACAGCGGTGCCTTTACTGATCTGCCGGCGTTCATGGGTGAAATTTTTCAGAAGTACCTCTGTGCGACCACCGATTAGGCTGACGATACCGCGAGCGATGGCAACACCTTGATGGAACAGAAGTGCAGTTAGTTGTTCGGCTACACCGTCCTTGTTAAACTGACGGAGACAAGACTGCATGATAGTGGTGGTATGCAGACGTCGTCCTCGGCGACACGTAACGATGTACGTTGGCGCTCTTCGTCGTGGCTCTTCTCTGTACTAGTTGACAAGCTTATCTCGCCGTCCCGTATGTTAACCACGGCACCGTACTCCCGCAAGAAGTCCATTCCAAGGATGAGTGATCTGCAGCACTCTTTTAAAATCATGAAAGTGGCGACAAAAGCCGTATTTCCTATCTGGAGTCGCGCCGTACATTTTCCTGTAGGTGTCATTATCTGGCCCCGGCATTTCGTGTATAAGGGCCCGTCCATTGCATTTTGACTTTCTTAAGCCGGTCTGCCAACTGCTCACTCATTATTGAAAAGTCTGCGCCAGTATCGACTAAAGCTGTCACGTCGTGCCCATCAATCGTTAAGAGTAGGTCGGCACTCACAAATTCGTCGGCGTTCCGTTTCTCCAGGTTGCTCTGCTCGTTTCTCTGTAATGTTCGGGGACTTTCGGCGGTTCGACGACTCGCAACCTTCCCCCCGGAGGTCACCGATTTCAGTTTCCCCACCGTGGGCTTGGAGAGCGGCCTCTCACCACGTCGGCGAAGCTGCGACGGTTCGGCGAAGAATAACGCAATGGAGACGGCGAGCGCGACCGGAGGTTAGCTGGGCTGCCTTGTTCCCGAGTGACACTGTCGTCGAAGCGTCGATGTCTCTCTGGAAACTGTCGCGGAGTGGCAGGTGACATTTCCTGGATGCCACCCTGGCGATGAGGGCAAAAACGATAAATGTGCCCTGGTTCGCCACATTGAAAACACAATGGTCGGCGATCAGCAGTGCGCCATACGTCGGTCCTGCGAAGCTGGGGTCGCCTGAAATGCTCCCGCTGTATCCAGGCAGCAATAGGTGGCCGCTGGTGGTACTGCCGTACCGGCACGGTAGAAAGCGGGCGACGGACAGCGTCTGCGTAGCTATATGCACGTGGCTCGAAGCGCGGCTTGCGACATGGTTCAGGGAGTGGCTCAGAAAATGCTAATGCTTGCCGAATTTCTTGGCCAACAACTTCAGCGACCGAAGCAACAGTAAACTCCTTTGGTGTCACAGTTTGCTTCGCATTCTCCTCGCGCACAATGCCTCTTATCAGTTGACGCAGCGAGGTTTCGTCTGTCACTGTGAGTACTGCGGCTCCTGCAGGCGCATCGTTAGTCAGGCGTTCGTAGTGCCGACAACGCTGCTGGAGCGCCCGCTCGAGTGCTGTGGCTTCCTTAATAAACCCTTCCACTGTTGTAGGCGGATTACGCACGAGACCAGCGAATAGCTCTTCTTTGACGCCGCGCATCAGATGGCTCAGCTTCTTCAAATCCGGCATGTTGGAATCCGCGCGGCGAAACAAACGAGACATCTCCTCGGCAGACATGGAGACACTTTCGTTGGGCTTCTGAATGCGCAACTCGAGAAGGTGTTGTGCATTATCTCGGCGATCAGTGCTTCCGAAAGTGTAAAGTAGCAGACGGCAAAATTCGTCCCACGTTGTCAAATGTGCCTCGCGGTTTTGGAACCACGTCCTTGCGCTACCTTCGAGAGCGAAGTAAACATTGGAAAGCTTCTGGTCCGGACGCCATTGATTGACCTCAGCTACGCGTTCGTACTGGTCCAGCCAGTCTTCGGCGTCTTCCATTTCCTGAGTCGGTGAGGTCACTGACGAAGTTCGTTGCAAGATACCGAATTCCGGGCACAGACCTTGCAGGCGGCGGCTTGTGCGGTGCACAGGTGTCTCGACGCGTGGATGATGTCTTGAAGGGCTGGATGCAGGGCTACTCGCAGGAGTCGTCCCTATCATTAATTAGGCAATGATGCGATACCCAGCACCTCCACCAGTGTCACGGCTCACTTGAGACAAAGGCGGAGAGCTGTATTTAATCTAGACAATTAGAACAAGCGTTCAGTTTAAGCCTCTTCTTCTCTAGCACCCTCGCTTGCACACACGAGGTCGTCGTGTTCATCGTCAACGTTGTTGGGCACAGATGGCGTCGCGGCAATATTCTTGCGGTAAGATGTAAGTTCAAACATTTGTCGCTTCATCGTTAAACAAGACCGGTGAGCGCGTCCATTCTTGTACGGCAGAATAAAGAACTCGAACATACACAGAGATGTGTCCAAACTACGGGAAGGTGACTGAAGGTGAAGGACCTAGTACCGTGCTAGTACTGTGTGAACTGTCAAAAAGAAGAAAAACACGGAAAAAAGAGCAAAAGAACCCTATTGCAAAAAGCAGCGTCTTCCAGTGTGAAACCAGCGCGTTTTTTTGGCACAGGGTCGCACTGGGTACGCTGGCGCTCGCTGGGACTCACTGGGACACCAGTGAAAACGCTGGATAAGAGCTGGGTCACACTGGAAGAGACGCTGGTTCCACTGCCATGATGCCGGGGCGCACTGGTTTGTGCTGTACAGGCGCTGGTTGTCGCTGCAGTTCGCTGGTTCGCACTGGAAACTGCGCTGGTTGTGTTTGTGCCGCGCTGGTTCCAGTACGCAAGGAGGAGCGCTGCTAAATATTAAATGATGTATACAATTTCATCGCTTGATACTAGTCTCTTGTCCTAAATAACGTTTTGTCTTGGGGTCATAAAACCCTATTTCATGTCGCAGCTTGGAATAAAGGTGCTTGAGCTGCCCTTTTTATTCAGGGACATTTGACACTGAAGATCACTTTCGTTTTTAGCATTTTCCCTTTTGATTGGG
Source organism: Dermacentor andersoni (assembly GCF_023375885.2). Taxonomy (NCBI): domain Eukaryota; kingdom Metazoa; phylum Arthropoda; class Arachnida; order Ixodida; family Ixodidae; genus Dermacentor; species Dermacentor andersoni. Next base: position 379,453,821 of record NC_092814.1, on the reverse strand, counting down.
CGGATAGCTAAATTTTGAACGAGACCACGCAAACGCAGAGGACGCCGCGTTCTTTAGTAGTTCGCACGTAACATATGACTGGGAGTTGTCGCCGTAGTCGCAGTGTTGTGGAGTGGACATGAAATGCAGAAGTCGTTCAGACGCGCGCAAATGTACGCCGAGTTCGAAGCCTATCGCTGACTGATATTATCACACCGATAACAAAGCTGAAGGTGATTCGTGCGCTTGCACTTTCCCTATTGTACTCAAAAAATATCTGAGGCTCAAATACACACATTTTAGCTTTCGCCAGCTACCTGCGCCGAGATCGGTTCCCACCGAAGCTTAGGCCTAGCGTATCCGCCGAGTCCGTCTTCACGCTATCGGCGCGTCTAGACTCAGGAATCAAGAAGTCTAACAAGGATAAGTCACTCTATATTTCAGTTATCGTATCGGTGTTCTTAAATAAACAATTTTTTCATGTCTACAGTGCCAGCACAAGAAGCGGTGACCACCGATGTGACGCGTCATAAACACAGGTATATGTGCTATCGCCGAAGGCTCCCAACACTAGCCTGCGCTTCTCTGACGAAGATATATTGTCACCCAGCTATTACAACTAAAACAGCTTGGCAAAATACAGAATGGCAAAAAACGTCTGCCTTTAGCGATGGCTGGTCCTCGGAGAGCCCGCGCGCAACCACGAACTTCGTCGTTCTCGCCTTAAGGATCCCGTGTCAACACGTGCAAACTTATTTCGCCTCATTGCTCCCCTCTCAAAAGCGACCGGCCCGGTCGCTTCAAGGCCAGCGGGCGCGCACTATGGGCAAGAGTGCCAACATGAAAAGACAAAAAAAAGACATACAGGATTCTACACAATGCTGAAGCGGTTTGTGAGGGTTGCTTAGCCCTGGCGTGCGTAGTACGGCTTCATCCGTACTACGTGAACGACTACAGGACGGGGACGGCGTCGGTTCGAACCAGGATCAGAGCTTTGAGGCACCACCTCGTAGTTCACATCACTGAGGCGGCGTACAACTTCGTAGGGGCCGAAGTAGCGGCACAACAATTTCTCTGGGAGCCCACGGTGTCGGATAGGTATCCACACCCACACGCGGTCGCCTGGTAAGTACTGGACATTCCGTCGGGTCCGGTTGTAACGGTAGGCATCGGTATTCTGCTGGGTGCAGATGCGATTCCGAGCAAGCTGGCGAGCTTCCTCGGCTTTCTCGACGAAATCTTCAGTGGTGTCATTCCTTGTGGTTCCGTGGTCTACCGGGAGCATGGCGTCTAAGGGGGGTTGTAACGCGACGTCCGTAAACAAGCTCGAATGGTGTAAACTCAGTGGTCTCCTGCACAGCGGTATTATAAGCAAACGTGACGTATGGCAAAATTTCATTCCATGTTTTGTATTCCACATCAATGTACATGGAGAGCATGTCGGCTAATGTTCTGTTTAGGCGCTCTGTTAAGCCGTTAGTTTGGGGATAATCGGCTGTGGTCTTTTGGTGGTCGGTGTGCGTCAGTGTGACGACTTGTTGCAATAACTCAGCTGTAAACGCTGCACCGCGGTCAGTAATGAGTACAGCGGGTGCACCGTGACGAAGCACGATGTTGTGGACGAAGAAGCTGGCGACTTCAGCAGCAGTTCCCCGCGGCACAGCTTTCGTCTCCGCATAGCGAGTTAAATAGTCAGTTGCCACGATTATCCACTTATTTTGCAAGGAGGACGTGGGCAACGGCCCAAGAAGGTCCATTCCCACTCGCTGGAACGGCGCCGGAGGCGGATCCAAAGGCTGAAGGAGGCCGGCAGGCTTGACGGGTGGAACTTTACGCCTCTGACAGTCACGGCATGTTCGCACATAGCGCTGAACCGACGAAAATAGGTGTGGCCAAAAGTATTTTTGCCGTATGCGCGCTAATGTCCTCGCGAAGCCTAAGTGGCCGGCACAGGGATCGTCGTGACACGCCTGTAAAACTTCCTCGCGCAGTGCCGTCGGAACGACGAGAAGGAACGTTTCCTGGCTGTTCCCGAAATTTTTCTTGTACAGGACATCGGACATTGTATAGGCACGCAGTACGACGTCAATCCTCGTGAAAGTGGGCGTGGGACAACAACGTCAGCTCCCTCGAGATATCGGATGACTGGAAGCAGCTCAGAGTCTGCACGTTGATAGTCAGCCATGCGCATCACGTCGACGACACCGAGAAACGGCAAATCTAGCTCCAAGTGGGAGGATGTCAAGGGAATAGGAGAACATGACAAGCAGTCAGCGTCGCTATGCTTATGGCCAGATCTGTAGACAACAGTTATGTCGTATTCCTGGAGGCGGAGGCTCCAACGAGCGAGGCGACCTGACGGGTCTCGTAGATTGGCAAGCTAGCAGAGCGAGTGGTGATCACTGATCGCTCGAAATGGTCGGCCTTATAAGTAGGGTGGGAACTTGCTGATGGCCCACTCGACTGCTAAGCATTCTTTTTCGGTCGTTGAATAATTAGCTTCTGCTTTTGTCAGACTACGACTCGCGTACGCCATTACACGTTCTGCGCCATCTTGCCGTTGAACCAGAATGGCGCTGAGTCCTACGTTGCTGGCGTCGGTGTGTATTTCAGTTGCCGCGGTGTCATCAAAATGCGCCAGCACTGGAGCGGATTGAAGGCGTTTACGCAATTCGGTGAAGGCCTGCTCTTGGTCTTCCGTCCACGCAAAGGGCACATCTTGTCGCGTCAGTCTCGTGAGCGGTTCGGCAATTTTTGAGAAGCCTTCAACGAAACGACGGTAGTAAGCGCAGAGGCCCAGGAACCGCTGAACAGCCTTTTTGTCTTTAGGACGAGGAAACTCGGCAACGGCAGCGAGTTTTTCTGTGTCTGGTCGTACACCTTGGGAGCTGACCACGTGGCCTAGAAACTTGAGTTCCTGGAAGCCAAAGTAACATTTTTCAGGCTTGATGGTGAGGTTGGCCTTGCGTATTGCGGTAAGGACACTTCGTAGCCGGGCGAGATGTTCATCGAACGTGCTGGAAAACACAACAACGTCGTCTAGGTACACTAGACACGTCTGGCATTTCAGTCCAACGAGTACAGTGTCCATCATTCGTTGGAACGCAGCAGGAGCGGAACAGAGACCGAAAGGCAGCACTTTAATTTCGTACAGCCCATCGGGAGTCACGAAGGCGGTTTTTTCACGGTCACGCTCGTCCACTTCGATTCGCCAGTAGCCTGACTTTAGGTTTAACGAAGTAAAGAACTGAGCATGACGCAGACGGTCCAAAGCGTCATCGATCCGTGGCAGGGGATAAACGTCGCGTTTGGTGACTCGGTTAAGCCGTCTGTAGTCAACGCAGAAGCGGAGTGTGTTGTCTTTCTTTTTTACTTCTACGACAGGCGATGCCCACGGACTTGTCGATGGCTGGATGACGTCATCATTTAGCATTTCTTGAACTTGACGCTTAATCGCCTCCCGCTCCATAGGTGACACGCGATACGGATGCTGACGAACAGGCCGCGCCGACTCCTCTGTAACGATCCGGTGTTGCGTAACGGAAGTGCGCTGGACTTTGGATTCCGTGGAAAAACAGCCGGAGAATTCTGTCAGTAGGCCCAGCAGTTGATCCTTCTGTACATCTGCTAAGTCAGCATTAAGGTGGACGCGGGTATTCAGGCTGGCGTGAGATGTTGCATCCGGTGAAGTCACTTGTAACGTGCCGATATCGGAGAAGTCAGCAATGTCGTTCAGGAATGCCACAGCTGTACCTTGAGGGACGTGCTGATACTCATGGCTGAAGTTTGTCAACAAAACTTGCGAGCACTTATGCTGTATTCGAACAAGGCCCCGGGCTATGCAGATGTGTCTTTCGAGCCGTAGCGGGATATTTGCCTCGGCAATACCCTCATAGCCGTCGAATGCGTCGCAGGTGACGAGGGTCAATACGCTGCTCCTTGGCGGCACCGTGAGGTTCTCGTCAACAATCCTCAAGGCGTTGACATACGTGTCAGTTAGTGCTGCTCCCTGCTAAGGCCTGCGCCGTCGAAAACGTTACCCGCGACTTTTGTAAGTTAATCACAGCTCCATTAGCCTGCAGAAAGCCAATTCCCAGAATTAGGTCCCTCGAACAGCTTGGGAGGATAACGAAATCTCCGAGGTACGTAAACCCACGAATGCTCACTCGCGCTGTGCATCTTCCTACCGGGGTTAGCAGATGGCCTCCTGCAGTTCGAATCTGCGACCTAGTCCACTCGGTAGAAACTTTCTTCAGCTTGCAGGCAAGGTCCATACTCATCACTGAGGTGTCCACTCCAGTGTCGATTAACGCCGTTATTCTTCGTCGTCTAGGGTGACGGGAATGTTCGACGCTACTACCTCTCGTAAGGTGTTTGACTCCGTCTGTACGTCTGCGTCGTTCTGTTTTCGTCGTTGTCGTCGTAGTGGAGGATATTGCGTACGGTCGTCGTCAGCGGCCTCACCTCCGGAGGTCGCTGAACTCAGTTTTCCCGACCCGCCGGGCTAGGCGAGCGGCGTCTCAGTGCGCCGCGAGTAAAGGCTTGGCTTGGTGATTGTGACCTGTGACGAGCAGGAGACGACGAACGGGGCTCCGGCCATCGCTGATCAACATTGCGACGATTTGCGACGAAACTCTCTATTTCCGGCGGCCGCTCACCAGGTCGTGGACGAGGTGCATTCGGCGAGAATCCACGGAGCCCCACATGACGATAAGGACACATTCTGTAGATGTGTCCGGCTTCGCCACAATGAAAACGAAGGGGCTTGTAGTCTGTGGTGCGCCAGACGTCGCTCTTCCTACTCCTTGCTTCGGCGATGTGCGTTGGGCTGCGAGGCGGCCTAAAGCTTACGTCCATTTGTTGAGTGGGGTGTACCATGCTGCACGCACTTCAGGGTGGCGGACGGCGTACTGCTTCAGCGTAACTCATTTCGGCGTGCGGTCCCTGCTGTGGTGCCTCGTACTGTCCAGGAACATGGACGGCCTGTCGGACCTCGGCGCGCACCATTTCCGCAATGGAAAGTTGTCCCACAGGGGCAGTGGTCGTCTGCATCTTCTGCAGTTCCTCCTTGACGACAGCCCTGATGAGTTCTCGCAAGGCGCCAACGTCGCTACCGAGGGTAACGGCAGAGAGCTCCCTTGAAATCACGGCGTCGGGGTTGTTTTGCCTGACCCGCCGTTGAAGGGCCTTTTCCATAGTAGTGGCTTTGTCATGGAACTCTGCAAGTGTCGTCGGCGGATTTCGAATGAGGCCAGCAAAGATTTCCTCTTTGACGCCGCGCATGAGATGGCACACCTTCTTTGTTTCAGTCATAGAAGGGTCAGCACGTCTGAAAAGCCGATTCATGTCTTCTACGTACGCCGTCACTCGCTCATTCGGGCCTTGAATTCTTGCCTCCAACGCTAACTCCGCCCCCTCCTTCCTGTCCGCCCTGGCGAAGGCATTGAGGAACTGCCTACGAAATTCTTCCCATGACGTCAGTGTCGCCTCGTGGTTCTCAAACCATGTTTTCGCGGAATCCTCAAGAGCGAAGTACACGTAGCGTAGCTTACGCTCGTGGTTCCAGTCGTTGAGGTTGGCAACCCGGTCAAAATGGTCAAGCCAGTCGTCGGCGTCCTCTGACGCACTTCCGTGGAACAGATTCGGCGTCCGGATGTGATAGACGACAACGTGCGATGCTGCAGGAGTGGCATGAGGTGGTTGGTTCGTCATTCTAGTTCGTTCGGGTAGCAGACCACGCTGTGGCTCGAGTCCCTGGATACGTCGGCTGACACGTACGTGCACAGGGGTAAGCTCGGCTGAGCTACTTGCCGGGCTTAGGTCTGGGGTATGCTCCGGAGATCTTAACATCGACCGTACCCCGCACGTCCACCAGAAATGTCACCCAGCTATTACAACTAAAACAGTTTGGCAAAATACAGAATGGCAAAAAACGTCTGCCCTTAGCGATGGCTGGTCCTCGGAGAGCCCGCGCGCAACCACGAACTTCATCGTTCTCGCGTTAAAGATCCCGTGTCAACACGTGCAAACTTATTTCGCGTCAATATGACTAGAAAGACGTGTTGACTAAAAGGCATCACTAAACTAACAAAACGTTGCATATCCATCGCGTGAAGAACAAGAAACGGCTATCGAAATCGGCAGTAACAGCCCACACAGCGTCCCGGGTCGGCGGTCCATTTAGGACTTTTTTCGAAGTTAAAATACCAATCGCAAGTGAAAATCGATGTTGTGGCACTTCCGAGCATGCTACTGAATATGGACAGCAAATTTTTCTTTGTAGTACAGGCGTGAGTTTTAGTTGCTGGACGATAGCGCATCTACCATGTCTGTGCGAGACGTAGCTCTGCGAAACTAAAACTACTTCTCGATTTTGACATAGAAAATTATCCGTTGAAGATCGTCCGCTGTCGTGGCGTAGCGGTAAAGTGCCTGGCTTGGGATCAGTGGGTAGGACGATGGAATCCTGGTCGGAGCAGTTTTACGTTTCTTTTTTTTTTTGTTGCACTAAAACGCTCTTTGTTGCTTTCCGCATTCAAAAAATATATACGGTGTCCAGGCTCCGCATATTTAACACGCTAGAGCTGTTTTTCGCACGAGTAGCCAGTCCCTCCCAGTTCGCTGCGCCTGCCCAGCGCCCCAGCATCCAGCGCGCGGCACTGGGCCCATAATCCCGGCGCACTGGGTCCCAGTGGCACTGGGTTTTTCAATAGGGAATGCCCAGCGCCGAGTTACCGTAACGATTCAAGTTTCATTTCTTTTTTTATCCAACATGCAACACCATCTGTTCCATGTGCTGTATCCATGGGAAAATGTTATGACTCCACTCATTATTTACCCCTTAATAACATGCACCAACCAACCCAAATTAGCACTATACTAGAGTTTATTGACGCATCGCAGTGCACTGCTTTGCATTGCATTGCAACGCTGGGCTTTGCTATCCCCAGTAGCAAACCATCTGGTTGACCTCCCTGCCTTTCTACTTCTTGTATTCTCTATCTCTTTGTACAAAATGCACTACATTGTGGAAGAGAAAACGTTCTCCTCCTTCAGAATTCAAATATTTGTCAAGTAACTATTTTACTGTTAGAGCAACTAGAGTACAAGCGCGAAATCGAAACCGATTCTGTTTTGTTCTCCGTGCTCACAGAGTGCGGCACCAGGGGGCTGCGTTTCCGATCTAAGGAGCGGTGGACGAAGCTGCACATGAGCAGTCAGCCGGCTTTTATTGTTTCTTGTTATAAAAAATTGTCACTTTACCGTAAATATGTCTTGATTTGTACTCATGAGTAGAGCAAGTCCCCAAGGAAGAGAGATTGACGCATCGGGAGCGAAGAACTGAAGCGATAGATGGTTACACTGCTTGAGTCACGGCATGTTCGAATTGGGAAAGTTCCCAATTTATCGCTGTGTGGAGTACGCTTGTGTGCTCGTCATGTGCCGTCATCGCACTGGGGTATTTGCGCTGAATGTATTTGACTTCGTCTGCAAAACTGTGCACGGTGCGGCATCGAAGAAGTCCAGTGTTGGGGGGCACCAATGCGTTTGGACACGCGATAGCCTGCTCTCAACGGATCTTCAACAGTCTACGCGCGCTCGTAACTTGCGCATGAGGTAAGCCCATTTTAATTTTATTTGGTTTGCATAACGTAGGTTTTAAAATGATGTGGGCTAAGCCGGCGTCGCGAATAGAAATATTGTTTCGAAAAGCCACAAAGCAGTGACTTAGGGCAATTGAAGCATGAATGTGGAAAAGGATCTCATGTGCCCTCAAATGCGGCGGGTTCATATGCCAGCATGCAAAGAAATAGAATTTTACATAACAGAAAAAGAAGTCGCACTTCCCAGTCACTTCAATAAACGAAACACTTCACCGTAGCTAAGAGCTAACGTCCAATAGTGAGCTCTGTTGAGAACTTACGCAAGTTTTTTTTTTTTACTTTTTCGCAGCCACAGCAAAACAAGTACATACCGAAAAGGCAAAAATAAGCAATAATAAATTTGTCAAGCCCACTGTTAGCCCTTACGTACGCTATAACAAAAAAATCTAAGCTGAATTTAATACCCAAATCCGACGTTACCTCACAAACCTGAACGTACGCTGAAATGCCGGAACACGTATTTGCTAAATTCTGTCACTGCCCGCCTAAATTTTCTTTGCGGGCCACATTGTAGTCTTGTTCTATGTCATGAAGACGTGGATAGTATCGGGTAGAATACATCGTGTGCTGTTTGTAATGTACTTGAAAAGAAAAGCACTCACCCCTTACGATTGGCGACAGAACAAAAAGAGCCGTGCCGACATGCGTTGACTCTAAGAGCAGCCATCTTGATTATGGCACCGGGCATCAAAGCGATACCGCAAACAGCGCGTCGTGCATGGTATATGCAAAAAACTGCGTGCATAAAAAGAAAAAAAACTCTAAGATATTATTTTATAGCTTTTTTAAGCAAGTACAATAATTTAGAACGGGTATACTTTAGTTTGGACTCGATTTATAGGCTGGAGATCAAGAATAACAGAAAATTTGTTTTCTTTTATTTTAACAGATTTCTGTCATAGAGCTTTCACAGAAAACTCTTTTGTAGTACGAAAAGTTGCTATCAATTTTCTTTACACGAACAGGTTTTTTTTTTAATACAGTGTACAGCGAAGCTTCTGCCGACGTTACACACCACCATCACAGGCGACGTATGTCACGTCCGCACGCACGTGTCCGGGAGTGCAGCATGCATCCTGAGTCTTCAAGGCACTCCACCAAGCGTGTTATTGAACTGAATGTATGTTTAAAAGTAAAATGTGTCAAAAAAATGCGTAAAGTACGACTTGCACACAAGCTGCGGACTTGATAGCTTCAGACTGTTAATTAAATGGTCGTCGGAGCCGTGAGCGCAGCATACACAAGGTAAATATACCTGGTAGCCAAGCTTCCATAGGAGCCCATACGTTCAAAACATGGCGGTTCATCGGCGGTTCATGGGGCTTAGCGCCATCTGTATGTGGTGGGAACACTTCCGGTGGAAGAAAAAATAATGTGACGCCATGTCCGTTATAAGCAAAAGTGACGTCATCTTGTTTTCGAAGGCGCGAAATTTGTTTTGTTGTCCTTCCTTTGGAGCTATATATTCAAATGCCCCGCCATTCCACTTGATGGGCGTTTCGAGCTTTCAGCGTGGAAAGCTATGCAGGAAAAGCCCAGCCGTACGGTTGTCGAAATCGCATCCCTGCAAAGAACATACTTTCTTTGGAGGCCGACGAAAGCTTTAGGTGTAGAGTGCTGATCCTATTGTTGGATGCCCGTCGGCCAGCGCAGTCGCACGAAAACAACTACACAATTATCTGGCGGTCGTAACTCACTCCTTTTGACTGAACAGATTAAGAAGCGATGAAGCTACCCGCGTCACCAAATTCAGACAAACTGCGACAAGCAAGAAAGCACAAACTGTGAGGGGGGCGTATTTCAACAGGTAAACTTTACAAGCGCCTTTCTGCCCATTTCAAGACGTGCATTGCATTGCGAGTGATAGTGGCGTCAACGCCCCCTGTAGCGGTGGGCGCTGAAAAGAAATTCATTTATTACTAGTAATAAAACTAAACTTGCATTTTCTTAACCTTTCACGAATATATAAAATTGACTAGGAATTTTATTTTCGTTGAATGAATCTAACTGTGTCTCATTTGAATTAAAAAACGCTTTTTTCTTTCCCAATGTTTGTTCCCTCCAAACATAGTCGTGCTTCAATCGCTGTTTCCATAACACCCCATGCTGATGTCGGTGACAATCTGTACTGAACCGCTTTTCGCCCGAAGCTTCGCGACCTATTTGAATCGACCTTGGCATACACCCTGTTTCTTATAGGCCCTCCGCCTAGCGCAAGTGCGGTATTGAACTAATTGAATTGCTCAAAGTAAAATGTGCCATAAACTTCGTAAAATACGACTTACGCACAATCTACAGACATCATGGCATCGGATTGTTATTAGAATATACCAAAAACGTAATTCTGTACGCGGAAACTCAAACACAAAGCTTTCCAGTTGCCATTTGTTTTTGTGTGAGCAACATCGTGCACGCGGAGAACAAAAATACGGGCCAACTAGAGACTAAAAGCTTCACTGCAAAATCATCATATTTAGTACTGTTAATGCCGTTTGTGGAGCGGTGCAAACAGCACCACTCATAAGGATTTTGGTATCGCAACGTCAACCCTCTTGAGCATTGAATTGTTTTGCACGGATTATTTCTAGAACATGTATGATATTAAAGGCGCCTACATAATTACCAAGCCGGATTGTTACAGGTTTGTTTCCCTAGTGTAAGCAAATGTGATATACTAATTGTAAATGATAAACATTGAAAAAATTTTACTTGCCTTGAAATCTCGAAAAGTTTGGATGACCTTAAGGCGCATGGTTGCTGTGCAGTCCTTTTATTTGCGCAATGCAGTTAGCATTTCGCCGTTTGGAAAGTGCTGCCTGCCAATTCAGGGCTTTGATTTTCGTTCTGAGGGATTCAAAATGTGTAGTGAAGTATTTGTTTATTTCTTGTGTTTGAATAGAGCTAAAAAAACAATATGAAGTGACAATTCGAGAATATCCAAATCTTAGCGGTAGCGTTATCTAAGAAGTGGTATATTTTCAAGTACAGGCCACTTCTGGAGGTATGTGGCGGTTAAATTGAAAAGTACAGGATAATGGTGCGAAAGAAAGCGGAAGCAGTTGTATGTGCCTCGAGCACTACTAAGAGAACGAAAGATAAAAGGCTAGCTCTTAGGATTGGCTTGGCTCATTAAGAAGTTCATCAATGGCCCAACAATACCTCGGCTTCCCGGCCTCGACACTGTATTACAAGGAGCAGAATACTTTCCACCCTTGCCTTAGGGTGAATCACACTAGATGCCTGCCAGAATTCAAACACGCATGTCACACTAACACAATAATAATCTCATTTGCGCTTATAAGATGTCCGCACAGGTAAGCACCATTATTGAAACTCAATACAATACAATACAAATACAATACAAATACAAAATACAATACAAATACAAAAAAAATGTATAGGAATCTCAAGTCAAAAGAAAATGTTTCAGGGTAATTTCATTGTAATGATTGGTCAAGGGTTTCCTAGCATAAGCTATATACCTATTACATGATAAGTGAAAACGATGCATTTGCAAACTATACATAAACTTCAACAAATGCATATCGCACCGCATGGCAAGCAGCCTTGAAATGAAAGAGTAAAGAACGCAAGATAGTGAAAAGTACAAGTCATAAATATCTCATATAAAGCACACAGCCTATTTTTACAGAGGTACAGTAGCTAGCTGGGCGAGTCGGTACATCTTCAAAACTATTACACACAGCGCGCACTAAAAAAACACGGACGAAGAATAGACAAACACGAGCGCTCGTGTTTGCCTATTCTTCGTCCGTGTTTTTTTAGTGCGCGCTGTGTGCAGTAGTTATTTTTACAGAGCCTTAGCCTAATTTAAATCACATAGCATTTATAAGGACAACAACAAAAAAAAAATTGTATATTGGTAGCATCATTTTCTTCCTAGCAGATGCCAGCATATAGTTGATATATCCGGGTTTTTCTATCACCTTACTGGATTCTGAGATAAAGTGTGCTAAGACTACATGCATTATTCTGTGTATGGATGACTGGTGAAATGAATAACAATATATGATCCATGTCTGTTGGTAATGTCACAGTTTTTGTTAATGTACGAAATATTACTCCTTTTCACACCAGGCATAATACATGGCTAAGAGCTTGATCTAATTATATAAATTACACAGAGTCAACCTTCCCAAGTAAAAGTCACTCCTTCAGGAGATCCTATAACTCCTCAGTCCCGGTGTCCCTGATCGGGGACACTGCTTTGAGCGTGAGCTGGCATCTCGCAAACGCACGTTTCAACTCCGAATTCACATTTCCCGCCTGAGATCCTACTTTCTTTATACTCCGTGAGATGGCGCTATTGGTCCAGCGAGAGCAAAAAAAAAAAAAAAAGGCGTGTTTCAAAATGGCATCCCCCAGCAACAGCGCGCGGTATCGTCCTCGACTTGAGTACTTTTTCTTTTTTTACAACATTTTACTCACTGCCTCCCTATCTTGAGAATATCCGAGCAGTTTTGAACGGTGTTTCCACAATTTTAGTCAAGTTTAGTCTGCCTGCTTCGCTGCTGCGTCTCGTTAGGTGCTGTTTAACTTTGATGCCCCCGAACGGGGACTGTGGGTCTTAACGGTTGTTCCCTTGCGGCTTTCAGCGAGGTACTTGACTGACGATGAGATTCAGGCTCTTCTTCAAGAAAGTGACGCTGATCTATCAGATTCAGAGGACATCGAAAGTTTTGACACCATGGACGACCCGGACGAAGATAGCGACACAGAATGAAAAATTGAAGACAGCCCGGCCGACACAAATGACCAGCAACGAAAAGAACAGACAGCATTCAAGTGGAGGAACTGAACGTAAGTATTTTCTTGTTTCTTGACGCGCAGGGAGCGACGCTAAAGCACTTTGAAGGCAATAATAACATATTGCGCTAAATGCGCCTTCATTCATTTTGCACCAGGTTTCCTGCTTTGACGATGGAGGAAAAGGAAGTACTGATGAATCAGGAATGCGAAGACGTAGACACACCATTGAAGTATTTTTTAAAATACTTTCCCGAAGATTTCTGGGAAGAATGCGCATTCCAGACCAACCTGTACTCGCTTCAGGCTTGAGGGAGGTCGGTGCAAACAGATTCGAAAGAACTGAAGATATCTGTGGGCATCCACACTGCAATGGGGATCCTGAAGCTTCCAAGGGTTCGACTGTACTGGTCAAGAAAGTTCAGAATCGAGCTCATTGCTCAGGCAATGACCCGAAACAGGTTTTTTGAACTCAGGAGCTACGTGCACTTCGTTGACAAGCTGTCAATACCATATGAAGGACAGGAGAAAAACAGGCTGTTCCTCGTAAAGCCTATTATCACCTCTTTCCGAACAGCCGCATTGAGCTACCGCGATCTCATGCGGTGTCCAGTGACGAACAAATGATATCGTTTTCTGGTAGGTGCCCTGTGCGGCAATGCGTTCCCTCAAAGCCAAATCCTGTAGGGTTGAAAAATTTTGTAATGGAATCCCCAGACGGCTTGGTGCTGGACTTCGCCATCTATGTTGGCAAGGGAAGAGTTCCTGATGATGACATGTGGGAATTTGGTCTTGGTGGAAGTGTTATCAAGAAACTTGTCCAAACGTTAAATCGAGATACTTTCGGCTTCACGGACAGGTATTTCACAGGCCTCAAGATTGCTGAGCACCTGGTCGAAGGAAATGTGTTTCTAACTGGGAAACCGGACCGGCGGAGTTGCGGCCGCAATGCCGCAGGACCGAGATATGCAGCGCGGAGATTCAGTGTGTAAGGTGCGGAGTGACGAAAAAATGTGCATTGTGAAGTGGAAGGACAATAAATCTGTTCTGATGTTATCCACTACATTTGGAATCGCGCCAGAAGGAAGCTGCCAAAGATGGTGTAAGGATCAGAAAAAAAAAGCCAAAGTGCAGCAGCCACATGCGGTAGCGAAGTACAATAAGTACATGGGCGGAGCGGACCTGATCGACCGTTTCGTCTCGTACTAACGTATTTCAATGCGAATGAAAAAGTGGACGGTCCGTGTGTTCGCACAGTTTCTGGATATGGCCTGCTGCAACGGATGGATCAAGTACAAAAGAGGTTGTGAGCAAAGTCAGACCACAAAGCAGCAAACGCTCGACGTGCTGCAATTCAAAATGAACATTGCTGTTGCCTTAATTCGCGCGGAAACGCTGCGATCGAAAAGGTCAAGAGATCACGAAGCCGAAAGTGATGATGACGAGGCGCAAGCAAGTCCACCACAGAGGGGAAAGATCATTCCGCTACCTCCGGGAGACGTCAGATATGACAGGACTGGACACTTCCCGGATCAACAAAAGCTGGGATCGCACAACAGATGCCGAAATCCAGGCTGCAGCGGTAAATCCAGAGTGAAATGCATGAAATGTGGCATATTTCTCTGCTTGCAAAACAGCAACTGCTTTCTTAACTTCCACACCCGTTGAGACCCACAGTCCCCGATCGGGTACAACCAAATTTCACCACCCCTCATCGTTTGTTTTTTGAGACTTGTTTTTTTCCTCTGCTCATTTGTGTCTAGAAGTGCCAAATAAACAAGTTTGAGACAGATTGTACGAAAACTTTCTTGAGACTGAAGAGGCTATATAAACCCCTGTCACACAGCACATCTAATGTCATTTCCACTTAATGACATTCGCTCATAATGACATTTGTTTGCTGTCATACGGGAAAATGTATTGACATTCATTCAAAGTGACATTTTCAAACGAATGATTTTGCCAAACCCTTCGAACTCGTGTTAGAACCGAATCTGTATCCTCGACGCCAGGAGCCTACCAACCAGCTTCGCAAACAGTGCATGGTTTTTTAATGTTTAACAAAAAGTAACTATTGTCCTGCCAATTTCATTACATATTTGTTACTGTAATGACGTTCAAGTGCATGAAAGTGCATAATTACAGAAAGCTACTTTCAATACAGGCCGTCTTTGGCTTTGGCTGTCGTGCTTGTTCGCACCAGTCGCGGCCACTTCGGTTAAGGTGCCTTTCCTGGTTGCGTTGTTTCGCCCGCATTCACAGCAGAGCAGCGATGACACGCGACTACCATTCTCGTTCCTCTTCAGCAGAGGTGGCGGACATGCCAGTTGTGCTTTCCGCCATCATTGTTTGCCTGATCTTCGGCTTGGCTTGACTCAACTTGGTTGCCAGTGTGAACGAGTTAGTGGTCCAAAAGCACAGTGTGAAAAGGCAGGATGACTTATTCCAACGGTTTTTAGCATATTAGAAAACCGTCATTCAATAAAATAAGGCGTGACGCTATTTTTAGCCCTCTCTCTAGTACCGTCGTTATCATCATTTTCAAATGACATTACCTTTAGACATGTGACAGCGCCCGGTGATAATGACTATAACTCTAGCATGTGACAGGAATATATTAAAGGATTATGTATAGAGTCTTGGTGGTGCCAGCCAACACACTAACAAATGTAATCTTTATGAATTTATATTGTTGCAGGGATGTTGGGAGTATAGAACATTTTATTTACAATATGTATATATATATATATATATATATATATATATATATATATATATTGTGAGCATTGTATAACCACTTCATCTTCATCTGTATATATTCATCATCACGGCCAGCGTCATAGTCTTCAGCGCGGACCGGCGCAAGAAAACCGTTGAGGCTTAACAGCTGCCTCGCAAGTGGTGGAGGCTGCTTTCGATCCCTTGGTCCTCTACGCCTTCGAGTTTCCCTGGAGCTTCGTTCAGGCCGCCGCTTGCTCCACCTTTCCGCCAGGATGCCCCAAGAAGATTCTCCAGGAGCCTCCGGCGTCACCGTCTCTGCCCCACCGGCCGTTCCTTCATGGACCGTCACTGACGTTGTCAGGACTTGTTTTCTCAACCACGAGAGCACCTTGCCTGACTGGGCGGCATTCAAACACCAGCTTCGCCAGATGTTTGGCGCTCCCAACGTCCGCTCTGAGGTCGCCAAGAAAAAGCTTGACGGACGCGCGCAACTTGCCGGGGAAACATACACCTCTTATTTCGAGGACGTCCTCGCCCTTTGTCGCCGTGTTGACGCCACCATGACGGAATCTGATCGTGTTCGTCATATCCTGAAGGGCATTGCCCACGTCGCGTTCAACGCACTGGTGATCAAAAATCCAAATACCGTTAACGATGTGATCGCGACTTGCCAACACCTGGACGCACTGCAGGCCATCCGTTTACAACCTGTCGTCGGTGGCGCGCCTCCTCCGTCGGATACCGACCTGCGTATGCTGATTTGGACTCTCATACGCGAAGAGCTCCAAGCGTGTGGCCTGCTCAGTCCTCCCGTTCTCCAGCCTCAGCCTTCGGCTTGTGGCCGGCGCGACATCATCAAAGAGGAGCTGTCCTCCATGACCTGCGCTGCGAGCTGTGGCCCTCTTTCACCATCCACCTCGTATGCTCCGGTTGCGGCTATGCAGCCAGCGTTCGTTCGGACAGCGCCTCCTGCTCCTGCTACTGTCCCCAACCATCTGGCGACTCTACCACCCCGTCCGCCTGCCATAGGATTTTACACTACCCGACCTACGCCCCGCCCCATTTGTTATTATTGTGGTATTCGCGGTCACATATCGCGTTTTTGCCGAAAGCGACAACAGGACGAACGCCGTGACTACGATATTTATGAGAGAGACCCGTTGCTTCCTCCTAGTCCTTACCAGCGCCGGCTCTCCCCACGCTCACCTTCTCCACCTCCCGAAACGCCTCGCAGCTACCGTCCAGGGCGCCGCCGCTCGCCCTCCCCTCTCCGACGCTCGACATCACCCCTGCAACCGGCCACCCGCACTCCTGACTACCGATAGGAAAACTAGATGGTGCAGTTTTTGGAGGGAAAGCTGCATGGCTCGCACAGACTACAATTCCTCCAGCGTGCCTGGCCAATACTTTATTCGTGTGTGTACAAGGTGTACCAGTCCTAGCATTGCTTGATACGGGAGCAGCTATTTCTATTATTCACGCTGGCTTTTGCGCTCGTCTACGCAAAGTTACTACACCTTACCGTGGAGCTCTTCTTCGTGGGGCAAATAATGTTGTGATTTGGCCATCGGCGCAATGCACCGTTAGAGTTTCAATCGACGGGATACGCCACCATATCCAGTTCACAGTGTTGACTTCCTGTGCTCACATGCTTATACTAGGGTGGAACTTTATCTCTTCGGCGTCGGCTTTCATCTCGTGCCGTGAACGCCTCGTTAACTTGACAGAGACCGACAATTCCGACGACGTGCACGAACCGCGCCTTCGCTTACGAACTGCGGACGATTGTATGGTGCCGCTGGTCGCGAACAACTCCTTACAGTTAACTCTGACATCACCGATGGTGACGTTTTAGTTGTACCGTCAGCCCGTTGCTTATCCAAAGGGATTGCTCTGGCACCCAGCCTTGTCCGCTTCACCAACGGCATGGCCACTTTGGCTGTACTCAACACGACCAATGAGCCAGTCCTGCTTTCTAAAGGCGCCGTTCTCCTGTGCGTCTTGGACACTCAGCCTGTCTCTGTGCTTACCTCAACTACTGCTGTTTCACAACCACCCACAGCTATGGATCCGGTCCCTGCTTCTGATCTCACTAGTACCATCAGCTCCGATCTAACGCCACAGCAGACGGGGGCGTTACTGGCATTGTTATCCAAGCATAAAGACTCCTTCGACGTCCACTCTCCTCTTCTGGGACAGACTTCTGCGACGGCTCATCGCATACACACAGATGGAACTTCCATCGTGCGCCGGCGGCCATATCGCGTTTCTTCCGCTGAACGACAGATCATCGATACCCACGTTGCCGACATGCTGAAACGTAGCATAATCCGCCCATCTTCAAGCCCTTGGTCGTCACCTGTCGTTTTGGTGCGTAAGAAAGACGGCTCAGTGCGATTTTGCGTAGACTACCGGGCCTTGAACAAAATAACCCGCAAGGATGTATATCCACTGCCCCGAATCGATGATGCGTTAGATTCATTACAAGGCGCGGAGTATTTCTCCAGCTTTGATCTACGCTCCGGATACTGGCAGATACCCATGCACGAAACAGACAACGAAAAAACCGCCTTTGCCACAGCCGATGGACTTTACGAATTTATCGTAATGCCGTTCGGCCTGTGTAATGCTCCCGGCACATTTGAGCGGATGATTGACACCGTACTACGGGGCCTAAAGTGGAAGACTTGCTTATGCTACCTTGACGACATCATATTTTCGTCGACCTTCCATCAGCACTTGCAGCGCCTCGACGAAGTCCTGACATGCCTCTCAGCTGCTGGCCTTCAGCTGAATACAAAAAAAGTGCCACTTCGCCAGCAAAACCATTAAAGTGCTCGGACACCTTGTCAGCAAGGAGGGCCTCCGACCTGACCCCGACAAGATTACCGCTGTCCTCCGCTTCCCCAGGCCTCAACGCGCCAAAGACTTGCGTAGCTTCCTTGGTCTAGCTTCGTATTTCCGTCGCTTCATACGTAACTTTGCCACCATTGCGGCGCCGCTCCATCAACTCCTTCCTTCTGGAGCTCCCTACGTGTGGTCGGACGAATGCCAAACTGCTTTTGACGCCCTCAAGTGTTCCCTCGCGTCCGAACCTGTGCTGTGTCATTTTGACAACACCGCACCCACTCTTCTACATACTGACGCCTGCGGACGCGGTATCGGCGCTGTTCTTCTGCAACGTCAGCAAAGTTCTGAAGAACGTGTGGTTCCATACGCAAGTCGCATGCTAACAGCTGCAGAGAAAAATTATACGATTACCGAGCAAGAGTGTCTCGCCGTTGTTTGGTCCGTCCAAAAATTTCGGCCTTATCTGCACGGCCGCCACTTAACGGTCGTTACTGATCACCACGCCTTGTGCTGGTTGGCGACGCTAAGGAATTAAACGGGACGTCTCGGCCGATGGATACTCCGTTTACAAGAATACGACGTCACCTACAAGTCTAGAAAGAAACACCAGGATGCCGATGCTCTCTCTCGTTGTCCCCTACCACCGTCTTCAAACGCTGCTTGCTTACCACCTTCCGTGATGGAACCGCAGGGCGCGTCGCATGCATTCCCTTCCCTCGCAGCTCTCGAACGGCTCCCATCCAGCCATTCTGCTACGTTTGCCTCTAGTCAACGTAATGACTCCTACTGCTACTCCGTTATGGAACGTATTCGCGGATCATCTCGCCCACGTAACGCTCGACTGCGTCGGCAGTTGAAGAACTTCTAAATCCAAAATTCGATATTATACCGGTACGTGTTTCATCCCGAAGGACACCCTTGGGTTCCTGTCGTTCCCCGATCACTTCGGTCCCAGGTACTGGAGACCTTTCACGACGATCCCACTGCCGGTCACTTTAGTTTCCATAAAACCTACGAGCGAATTCGCAGCCGCTTCTCTTGGCCTGGACTTGCAACCTAGCGTAGCGAAATACGTGGCTTCCTGTTCGCTCTGCCAACACCGCAAATGACTGACCTTACCACAGGCTGGACTGCTCCAACCTGTCCCGTGTCCCGAAGCTCCTTTCGCAGTCGTTGGTATCGACCTCTATGGACCGCTACCCTTAACCACTGGCGGTAAACGATGGATGGTCACAGCTGTAGACACCTGACACGGTACGATGAAAGAGCCGCACTATCTTCGGGATCCGCAGAGGAGGTTGCAGCCTTTTTCTTGGAAGCCATCTTTTTACGGCACGGAGCCCCACCAGTCCTTTTGCGTGACTGCGGCAGGACCTTTCTCCATAAAATTCTCGACGATGTTCTCCATGCGTGCAGTACCATCCATAAAACGACTTCCAGCTACCACCCTCAAACTAATGGTCTCACAGAGCGCTTTCATCGCAGGCTGTCCGACGTGATATCTATGTACATCAACCCTGACCACACCAATAGACCCTTTGCAAAAGTACGCCACCTGCCGAGTAAATCGAGTTTCGGTTTCGGTTGCGAAAAGCATCCTGGGAATGAATTCGCCATGTTGCGGGGGAGCGCGGGCACGTCGGGAGCGCAGTAACCGCCGTTGTTGGTTCTTTGTTCTATGACGAGGTGCTGCTGTAAGAAGTTGGAGTTGTCAGGTGTCACTTGGACGCTGATTTCGACATGAGCGACGTCGTTTACCCGGTACACGGTTGGGAGAGTGACTTGTCGTGCCTCCCGCCACTCCGGGAGACGGCAATCAGCAGCTTTGTTTCGACGAAGACTACGAAGGGCCGACGAAAGGCGTACAAGTTGGTGACAGAGAGCTACGTCGTTGCCTCTACAGTCTCCGCGAACTACTCCTGCAAAACGTAAGTTTTTGCGGCTTAGTGATGCCAATTTCATAGATAACATCAGTAACAGCGCTCAGAAAGCTTGCAAGGCCAATACGTTTGTGCGCGCAAGGATTGGGCATGTTGGGAAGCGCTTAATATCTCCTGCACCCTGCGCGCTTGTTCGGAGCCATGTAGTAGGCTATCTGAATGAAAGGCGATTAATTTAACCGAATTTGGTCATTCAATGTTTTCAATGTGGCAATAGTTAGTTGTAGTACTTGTAGCTTTATACACGGTGCGTGAACGCAGTCTCGAACGGAAAAGAACCACTTTGTTGAGGTGAATCGCTCACCAGGGTTTTACGCTCGTGGAACTGTTAAGCCGCTTGCTGATTACTAATCCGTAAAATACTTTATTTCCCGAAAAAAAAAAGGCGGTTGTCCCGCTACCACCTGTTCAAAAATTTTGGGCTTTTCTTCGTGAATCTGCACTAAAAAATGCTCGTGTTTCTGCTTCGCCATAACGCAGTTGAATGATGAAGTCTCTAAAGAAGGGTAAGAAACCCAGCGTCTGATTTTACTCGAAAAATGTGGTGGGCGCCGTGCCATTACGGAATTCAGGTATCACATTTTACAGCATTGCTTGATGTCACAGCGTGTGTCCGACTACGTTAATCAACTTTGCCCCCTCAAGAGCACTTATGTGTCATTCATCTGCCCTGCAGCGAAGCAGACCTATCGGCTTCCTGTTGGACGTAAATGTGATTGTGCGCATGATTGCATAAGCTCGCAGTTAAAAAGCCATGCTACATCACACGCCCACACTGAAAAAATTGCGTATTTCCCAACGAGCGACGGTCCATTGCGTATATAAGGGGTAACCCCCCACCTCCCCCGATTGGTAACAAAAGGTCGCGTGCTTCTCATCGCAGTTGAAAGATATAAAGAATTTCGCGTGGCAATCAAGCATAAACCGCGACTGTTCTACATTTGTATTCACTTCGTTTCAGGGCTAATACCATCTTTGTGAAGGCCAGCTGCTACAGAAGCCAACGAAAAACCCTCTCACCATATACAGTCAAGGCAGCGTTGTCACTTCAGGGAGACATACTTGGCGGCCTTTGTGAGTGCGCTGCTGGCAAGCACGCATGTAACCATTTGCAAGCTGTGCTGAAGTTAGTGGCATTACTTCAAGTTAAAGGATACAATGAAGCGCCAGAGCATCTCTCATCGACAGATTTGCCGCAGCAGTGGAGAGTGCCAAGGACCAATCCGCTTCGCGGAACAAGTCTGCAGCAGGTAGACTGGCGGAGAGTAGGGGAGGGCGGGCAAGATTTGCCCCGCACCTCTCGCCTCTATAAAGGCATTGCTGCTAACGAAGACCCGAAGCAACAGGAGGAAGACATAAAGGCCTTTGCCGATGCACTGAAAGAAATTAATGGTATGCAGGAGTTCGCCAGCTTCCTCGACGCTGCAGACAGCTCAGACGTCACTGAAACAAAATTTGGGACACGTTTGAAGGGCTGCCTTCTCGACTACCAACAGTCTATGCTTCCTCATGGATTTACAGTCTTCATATCCAAAGAGCTAGAAGTGCCTCGGCCGCAAATATGGGCAAGTGCGGAGCTGTTTACGGGCGCTTTCACTGTTCCACAATGGAAAATACCTGACACGTTCGATGGAGCATCTGCAGCATTTCTTAAGGTACTAGTTTTATATTCTATATTCATGTTACATTGCCTTAATTTAGGCTCGAACAATCAATTGTTTCAGTCCCTGCACACTAACACGTAAGGTATGTGCCATTGAAATTCATTTCAGAGTATATGCATCACCCCAGCGGAGGCGCAGGACCTAGAAAGGACGTCTAGGAGGCAACGAAACAGCCTAACATGGCATGAAGGACGCCTTCATCGCCTTACTGCATCCAACTTCGGTTTGGTCCTGCACCGGAAGAAGTGGACAAAGAAAGGCTTGATTAACCTGACGACTCCGAAGGACCTGTCACGCGTTCAGCCCATCAGGTACGTTCAGGCATGGTGTTACTGAAAACATTTTGCAAATGCACTTTTGTCCTGGGCGTACACTCGAATTCCTGAAGCTTCACTAAATTCCTTTTCCAGGTACGGCATAGCCAACGAGAAAGACGCCCTCCTGAGGTACAAGGATACCTTGACAACTGCGGGACATCCTGTTGAAGTATTCAACTGTGGCCTTTTTGTCGACCCGTCCAGGCCATGGCTTGGAGCATCGCCTGACGCCCTAACCTTTGACCCTTGTGAACCTTTTCCATGGGGGACAGTAGAGGTGAAATGCCCATACTCCCTCAGACATGCCACGAGAGAGGTTCTCCTTTCGGAAGACTTCTTCGTTGCGTTTGATGAAGATTGCCGACCTGAACTGAAAGTTTCCCATGAACACTACAAGCAGGTGATTGGACAGATGGGGATAACTCGCACACAGTGGGCAGACTTTGTTGTCTTCGGACCGCACTTTATTATAGTGCAGCGCGTGCGTTTCGTCGAAAAAGAGTGGAACGACATGGTTCATGTGCTAGACAATTTTTATTTTGACACTTTGCTCCCATTCTTCGTACAGCAGGTGGAAACATGAATATTGCATGAAGAGCTAAACATTTATGCAATAAAAGCAAGTAAGCTTTTGTAATGAACAAACCTCCATTTGTAAGAGTTAGCAGCAATAAAGCAATTTTCCCACCAGTCACTCACTTTCTGTGATCAAAGGGCTTTGCATATTGCTCAGCACGGCACACACTGACCATATCTGGTTAATCAGTGGACCCAGGGAAAGTGGTACTGCCCTATCAAAGATGTGGTAGCACTTGATTCGTTGTATTCTCCTTTCGACGTGAATTCGGAGTGAAGCGATTTCTTGTGTCCGCTGCACGTCATCCTCCTCAAATTGTTTTTGTGTCAAGAAAGGTGGCAGATTCAGGCCGACCCCTTTTTCTTGAAGTAGATCCGTGATCTTAAAGCCCTTGTCGGCCATGACAGTGTCGCCGGGAGCAAACTTTAAGTCCAGAAAACCACTTCTGATCACTATTTCGCGGTCGGAGAGCGACCCCATGAACAGTTCTGATACGAACGTAAGAAGACCATTTGGTGCCACGCCAATGAGAGCCTTAAACGTGTTCGCCGACTTATAAGTTGAGTACGTACCTGACTGCAAAAGTAGGGAGCTAGGTACTTCACACTTCACCTCTGTGGCATCGATGATCACCCTTGTGCTTGGGTACAGCTCCCGAAATGCAGGAGGCATGTGCCTGTCAATCTTACTGCGTGGCACCCACAGAGTAAGTTTTCCCAGCTGTATGTACATAAAATTTATCCAACCAGAAAACACTCTTGACACTGTACTTGCAGAAACACCGAAAATATGCCCGAGATGCAGGTGGAAAAATCCAGTTTTCAATTTCATCAGTGTGAGAAAAAGTTCTTCCGCAGGTTCAAGCTTGCGTGGACGTCCCCTAACGTCCCCAGGTGTGCTTTCATTTTCCAAGTATACGTTACAGGCATTTTCACCCGGCTTCAGGTATAAAAGGAAGCATTGAAAGTGTTTGTAGCTAGATAATCCAGTGTAAAACTGCATGCTGTTGTCGTCATCACGGAACCTCGCAAGTGAAAATGGCTTTCTTTCTTTTTTTTCTCGACTTTCTTTGTCTTCAGCTGCTCGTTGCATTTCTTGCAGCTGCTTTTTGACATGTTCAAGCTGCTCAGTTAGCTTTTTGTTCTCTGCAATCAGCTCAATGTTGTTGTCGTTTACTGCGACGATGTCCTCTCTGAGCTTCCTTGCTTCACCTAAAGCCCTTTTAAGGTTCTGAACATGACCAGACAGCTGTGCAACTTCTTCGCACCTTGCTTTTAGCTCCAGTTGAATTTTTTGAAAAGTGGCAGTGCACGAGTGACAAACCACATCTGCAGCAGTGTTGTGCGTGGTTGGCCTGCACCTTCGGATTGCTGTGAAGGTTCCCAGGTCATATCTCGGTCACTGTTACTTTCACGCTCACTCAGATCAGTGTCGGGGCTTGCTGCTTGTAAAAGATGGCTTGTGAGACTCTTGCTGCAGCGCAGTGCTCGCTCCTTAGGTGGTCGACGCTGTTTCACAGGCTTGGCACACAAACTGCGTCGGCACAGCACTGTCTTTCAGAAAGCGTCGCCCACTGGCCACGTTTGGGATATAGTCATCCGGCTTGAAATGTTTGGAGCAGACCCTCGTAAACTGGCCGACCACGAAGTTTGGCCCTGGATCCCTTCTTATGGCGATTATCCACTTTTTGAACATGGCCTTGTCCCGTGGGAACTTGTGAAATGAGACCTGCAAAAGGTAAATTATGATGTACTAGTCCAAAATACAGGTATTTAACTAAAAGAGCTGGGTCACTAGCCCTCATATTCTTACGTTGCCATGGGTACCAATGCAGCTGACTAAGAGGAAATTCAGGATGGCTCTAGGCAGTACGTTTTTAGCACTGCATGTTGCTCACTCGCAAAAAAGTGGTTTCTTCGCTATAACTTCATGGCACGATTTTAATCTGTGGCTCATAAAAAATTATCGTTGGTTTTTAAAAATAAATGAAAAGGCGCAGGCGCAAAAAATGTAATGTAAATACTCGGCATGATTATGAGGAAACTAGGCAGCTATAGGTAGACCACATACATTTTTTTACTTGCCGGTTGCCCACACATTTGTAGCACGTCGTACCAGACAGGCTGGCCAAGAGTGCGACGTTCGAGCTACATCACGGTGTAATACAGACTTTTCGTCAGTGCAAATACTTCACCGTATCTATATAGCTTGCCTGTAGACTGCAGACACTGCGAAGAGGTCATTTATTTTAACGTGTTGTCACTAGTACGCTCGCTGCGCTGCAGTACAGCCGTGGTTTCAGGGAGCGACAGCGTCTCTACCCCCTATATAAGTGCCCCAAAACGCTACCGTCCATCAAAATACGAACACATGCGTGGATAAACCAACGCTCAGCAGAAACGTCCCACGCGATGGGGAACGAAGTTCGAGCGGCTAGTTTTGCGCAGTGTTTGCGAAGCGCGGCTTAACGCCTGCATTTAGCACGCACGGTCGTTTAAGTGATCACAGACGCGCGCGCGCGCGCGCACGCACGCACGCACACACACACAAAACGCAGTTACCGTGGCCTCTAAAGCGTTCTCACAATGTTTCGCTAAAGAATCGGAATACGGCAGCGGGAAAAGTTCGCTCCAAGCTCGTTTACGCTGGGTCAATGCAGCAGGACAACAGTGGTATGTCCGCGGACAACAGCCGTAATAATAGCACGCACGTATACGTACCTTCTCGCCGCTTTTGCATCGGTATCCCTCCTGGTGACATTCAGGAACACAGCAGAAGTGAACCATTGCCAAATAAATATTCTTAACGCAGACTTGCAACGTAAGAGCCTTGAACGACGCGACGCTTTCCTTGGTCAACAAAGCCGAGACAGCAACGGCAGCTGGCGGCACCCCCACAACATGGCGGCTGCGCACGTAGTTGCGGCGGCGGCCGCGAGCGGCGTACTTTTGCAAGGGGTCTATTGGGATGTCATTCTAGCATTCGTCACTTTCGCATACAACATGGCTGTCCAACGCACTACGGGATACTCGCCCTTTTCCCTCGTGTATGGTCGCCAACCGCTCACTATCCTCGACGCTTCTTTCTTCGGTGTCCCTGTGCCTTCGTCCACATCAGTGTGTGAGCAGTTCGTTTCGCGCATTGCCCGGTGTCGCCAACGTGCCCGCCTCAACACCGACGCCAGTCAACAAGACCGCAAAATTCGCTATGATGCAGCTCACTGTGTCGTTTCCTGCCACCCTGGAGACGAAGTGTTACTGTGGACTCCAGTTCGCGCTCCTGGATTATGCGAGAAATTTCAGTCCCGTTTTATCGGGCCCTACATTGTTCGGGAACAGACTTCGCCAGTTAATTATCGTGTCACTCCAGTTGTTCCGCCTTTGGGCGACCGCTGCCGTGCCACGGAGATTGTGCATGTTTCTCGTTTAAAGCCTTTCATACGGCGTTTCCCACCATAACCAGCGGCCAGGTTGGCCGCTTCCACGTGTGGGGGAAATCGTGTGAGCATTATATTGCCACTTCAGCTTCTTCATCTGTATATATTTATCATCATGGCCAGCGTCATCGTCTTCAAAAACCGTTGAGGCTTAGCAGCTGCCTCGTAATATATATACAAAATGAGTCAGAGTAGTTAAGATTGGTGACCACCAACAACACGCAGCAGCCAACGTCCCTCCGAACTTCTGCCTCTCTTCTTTCATCCTTCCGTAACAGGACCCCCGGGTGGTAAAGCGCTGTCTCGGCGCATGGTAGGCGAAGAATTGCGAGCGAAGTATGACTTCAGCTGCACGTGGACGACGTCAATAGGCGTCGGACTTGAGGATGCATCAAGCTGTAGCGGCGCACTATCGTAATTTAAGTCGTTAACTTGACGTAGGACTTCATAAGGCCCTGTGTAGCGAGAGGAGAGAAGCTTCTGGGAGAGGCCAACCCGACGACACGGTGACCAAAGGAGCACCCAAGCACCTGGCGCGAACTTAACATCGCGATGGCACCGGTCATAACGCTTTTTTGTATAGGCTGCGAGGCTAATAAACGAGTTCGGGCGACTTGAGGGGTCATGTCAGCGCGATCGATGACTTCGCGAGTGTTCTCAGTTGTAACATGTGGCACAGAAGGGAAGATGGTGTGAAACGGCAGTGCGGAGTCGCGACCATACAAAAGATAAAAGGGGGAATATCCTGCGGTGTCATGTCGGGACGAGTTTTACGCGAACGTCACGTAGCTCGGCGTGGCGTCCTAGTCTCGGTGATCGTTGGAGACGTACATCCACAGCATCTCTGTGATTGTTCGGTTGAGACGTTCCGTAAGACCGTTCGTTTGTGGGTGGTAGGTGGTGGACAACTTGTGCCCAGTGGCACAAGAACGCAGGAGGTCGTCGACAACTCAAGACAAGAACGAGCGGCCGCGGTCTGTAAGTAACTGTCGAGGTGCACCGTGGTGGAGAATGACGTCGTGGAGGAGAAAATCGGCGACGTCTGTTGCGGAACTAGTCGGCAACGCCTTTGTTATCGCGTAGCGTGTCGCGTAATCAGTAGCGACGGCGATCCACTTATTCCCTGTAGTCGTCGTCGGAAAAGGGCCAAGCAGGTCAAGGCCTACGCGAAAGAACGGTTCCAAAGAAACTTCAATTGGATGGAGTCGTCCGACAGGTGGCAAGGGAGGTTTCTTCCGGCGTTGACACAATTCGCAAGCTGCTACATAACGACGCACGGAGCGGTAGAGACCCAGCGAGAATAACCGGCGTCGTACGCGGTCGCATTCTCACGTGGTAATGACGGTTGAGGGCACAGGAAGAAAACTGAATGGCGAAACTGACTTTATTGGGCGAACCTGTGCCCTGAAAAACAGGCTACACTCAATGCTCAACGAAAACGGCGAACACCGTCGACGATCGTCGAAAATGTGATCTGCGGGTCAAGCGCGTCGGCTTTTATACATCAGTCGTCGAATGTTCCAGAGTAATCGCTGGGACCCGCGTGCCTCCCACAAAGTTCTACATTATTCACGGCGCGCACACATGTAATCAGATTACAAAACGTTCGGTCACGGACAGCGGATGGAACCATCGATAATATTCCAGAAACTTCCGATACATGCAGGAGCGTCCTGCGCTGAGCGATAACATTTGTTAGGCGGTGAAAGGTGGTCGCCTAATAAAGATAGGCAAGTACACGTGTCAGTATGTACGCAAAACGCAAAGGTGTCCCGTCGTCGGTGCATCGGGAAGTTGTTCGAGAGCGACTGATCGTAGCTGACAAGGAAGGACAAAGAGCAACTCAGGGCCGTCAAGGCTGATATTGCGGCGGTAAAAGATGCCGTCGTGCAGAACGAACATGCGGTACGTGGTGTTAGTGCTGCCAGATTGCACTCCGGCGATGATGGACTATAAGGATTCGTCGCGTTGTTCAGCGCGCATGTCGGTCATGTCAGTAAAAGCCATCACGCAGGTCCCCGGATCATGCGCAGCAGGCTGAGGGGGATCCACGGGGTGACGAGAGAGGCAGTCAGCGTCCTTGTGCAGATGTCCAAACTTATAGTTGACAACAAACGAAAATTCCTAGAGCCGGAAAACCCAGCGACCAAGCCGTCCCGTCGGGTCCCGGAGGGAAGACAGCCAGCAGAGTGCGTGGTGGTCTGTAACGGCCGAAAACGTGCGACCGTACAAATATGGCTGGAACTTGGCGACAGTCCAAACTAAAGCCAAGCACTCCCGCTCGGTGATGGAGTAATTCCTCTCGGCAGGTGACAGCAGGCGGCTGGCGTAAGCTATCACGCAGTCGGTACCATTCTGTTGTGGGGCGAGGACAGCGCCGATGCAATGGCCGCTTGTGTCAGTGTGGACTTCGGTCGACGCAGATGGATCAAAGTGGGTAAATATTGGAGGAGTGGTCAGAAATCCGAAGAGAGCGGCGAACTCGTGAGCCCGCTCCGGGCCCTATGAGAATGGTGTGTTTTTCTTTAGAAAATGTGTCAAGGGGCGAGCAACGACAGTGAAGTTCTTGTCGAAAACGGCGAAAGTAAGAACACAGGCTGGGGGGACGAAGCAGCGCACGTCAGAAGCAGAACGTGGCACAGGGAAACTGCGTATGGTGGGAGCTTTTCCCGGATCTGGCTGGACACCGGATGCGTTAACGAGGTGTCCCAGCACGGTAATCTGACGGCGCCCGAATCGACACTTCGATGTGCACAGTTGGAGGCCGGCTTTTCGGAAGACCGCGAGTCGGGTAAAGTTGCTGCCGAACGTGGGACAAAAAAGCAATAACGTCGTCAAGGTAACAGACAGGTGGTCCATTTGTAGCCTCGCAGAAGAGAGTCCATCGTACGTCCAAATGTCGCAGGAGCGTTGCATCGGCTGATATAAACCACCTGGCGTAATGAAGGCCGTCTTCTCGTGGTCCATTTCATCAACTAATATCTGCCAGCAGCCAGATCGAAGATCGAATGACGATGAGTATTTAGCGCCGTGCAAGCAGTCCAAGGCGGTATTGATGCGTGGTAGTGGGTAGACGTCCTTTCGCTTGATCTTGTTTAAGTGTCGATAATCGACGCAAGAACGCCAGGTACCACCTTTCTTCTTCAGAAGGACGACAGGCAAAGCCCAAGGACTGGTTGATGGCTCGATGACCCCTTTGCTGAGCATTTTGTCCACTTCTGATTGGATGACTCGACGTTCAGCATGCGATTCACGATAGGGACGCCGACGAATAGGATTCGTGTCTCTAGTGGTTATACGGTGGTGAACAACAGATGTTTGGCCTAAAGGCATGTCGCCGAAATCAAAGATATGACTGTGCGATTCAAGCAGGAGACATATGTCCGTGACCTGTGCAGAGGTGAGGTCAGGTGCAATCATTTTCGCGAAGTCCTCCGTTAAGGAACCAGAGCTGTGAGTTGCAATTGGTGCTAATACACCACTCTCGGCATTCAGACTCGCTATAGCAAATTCGGAACCACTATAAACACTGGTCCAGAACATGCTTGCCGGAATCGCTTCGGGGCACAGGCTGAAATTCAAAAGCGGTAGAACAACGTCTTTATTAGTAACTGTGACCAGCGTATGTGGAACAGCAATGTTCCGGTTCAAAAGCACGTCGATGATGGGGCGAAGCACATATTCACCGTCAGGAACGCGTGGCTGGGCGGTCAAAGGGACGTAAGTAACTGCCTCGGGTGACAGACGCACATCGTGAAGCGAGCACAAGTGCGGTGGGGTGGAGCTCGGAGCATCGGAGGCAGTTCTAAATTAAGAACGCCGGTGGCGCAGTCGATGAGAGCAGAATGAATGGATAAAAAGTCCAATCCTAGGATAACGTCGTGAGGGCAGTTGTCGATCACAGCAAAGAGAGCAGAAGTAGGGCGGCCGGCTATACCTAAACGCCCAGTACACATTCCAAGAACAACCAGCATGCCGCCGTCAGCGACACGAAGCACTCGGGCAGCTGCTGGGGTGAGGAGCTTTTTTAAACGTCTACGTAGGCTAGCACTCATCACAGACACGTGGGTTCCAGTGTCAACGAGTACTCGGACCGGTACGGCGTCTCTTTTAACGTCAATTACACTTCTCCTTGGGGCACAGACAGAGGATTTGCTGCAGTAGTTCGCAATGCAGCACCAACTCTGAAGGCTGTATTTCCTAGTTTTCCGAAAGGATGCGGCCAAAAGCCACAGGGGACGAAAGGCGACGTGGCTGCGGCGAACGGGAAGATGGGTGACGTGTTTGCGGTGAACGAGACTGGTGTCCGCGCGGCGATGGTGAGCGGCTGTACCACGTGTTGCAAGCAGAGTTGTCGGTTGCTGTTAGACTCGGCGGTGGGCGAAACATTGCGGGCATTTCCATCAATACGGCTCACGTTGGTCGGCGTGCGAGGTGTTGAGGGCCGCGAGTTGCGACAGTATCGGGCGACATGACCAATGCGGCGACATGATTAATGCGGCAACAGGTGAAACATATCGGCTGGTCGTCCGCAGTTCTCCACTAAGTCGGGTTGCGATAACGCGGAGAGAAGCGTCGGGGTGGAGCAAAAATAGTAGAAGGGCGTTCGTTAGCTCTGGGATTGGCGACAGCACACACAGGCTGTAAACCAATGTTTTCAAGTTCCTGGCGAACAATGGCTTGGACGAGGTGAAATGAAAATGTAGCGTCCAGGCCTACGCGAACAGAAAGCTTCGGGTGCCATCGCATCCAGTTCACGTCTAACGATTCGCACCGCGTCCTCTGATGGCGACGCATGCTGCTGTGCGGGCTGATCTTCACACGTCAACGTTGCGGCAGTATTGGGAAGTCTGGCGAATGGTTGCAAGACGCGTCACCTTTTGGCCTGCTCAAATCGTCGCCACTCTTTAATGATTGGATCAACCATAGAGTAGCTCTTGCACATGAGCAGATTAAACGTCGTCAGCAATGCACTTAAGCACGGGCCCGACTGTCTCAGCTTCTGTCATGTCGTGATCGGCTTTAGGACAAAGAGCTAGCACATCCTGGATGTACGAGACATAGAGCTCCGTGCGGGATTGGGCACGGGAGGCGAGTTCCTGCTTTGCGGCAATTTTACGGCCGGCTGGTTCGCTAAACAACTCTGTCAATTTCTGTTTGCATTGGCCCCAGCTGGTTAGCTCCTCTTCGTGGTTTTCGTACCACACCTTCGCCGTGCCTCTTAGGTACAAGAACAGGTTAGCTAGCATAAGCGTAGGGTCCCGTCTGTTGATACCACTGAAGCGTTCGTACATGGCCACCCACTCTTCAACGTCGGCGCCATCGGTCCCACAAAAGGTTCCAGGATCCTTGGGTTGCAAAACGACAACCGAAGGTGGCAGCGACGTAGCATGCGACGGTGACGTAGGAGGCGGCAACGACGTTGATCGCGAGTGCTCACCGTCATTCATGGTGCGGACGGTGATTCGACGTCCACTGCGGAGCTCCGTTTCCGGCCGTAGTACCCCGCACCTCTCTACAATATGTTACGGGGATGTTGGGAGTATAGAAGATTGTATTTACAACATATATATACAAAATGAGTCAGAGTAGTTAAGATGGCTGACCACCAACAACACGCAGCAGCCAGCGTCCCGCCGATCTTCTTCTTCCTCTCTTCTTTCATTCTTTCGTAACAATATGAATGTATTGCTAGTGGAAAAGTTAATTAGACATCCATTCAACAATATTTCTGCTTATTCATGTGATGACAGGACGTTTTGAGGAGGATCTACATCATTGGCAATCATTTATACTAGTGACTTTAGTGACATATACAAAATGGGAGCAATTTCACTAAGTTTGCGAGCTGCAACTCATTTGCAGAAGACTGTGGACATTTAGGTGCCTAACACAAATCCTAATCATTTGTTGCGGGCATAATGTCTTACATGTAGGCAGACAGCTGCTCACATTTTTTGAGCATGTAAAAATCTTAAAAAGCCTAGAACACTCCGTCGCTTAAATATGCAACCTGTGTACATTATACTAGACCGTGGGGTATAAAAAGCACATGTCTCAGTTACATATGCTGCCTGCAAAAAAATTCTAAAGTGACAAAAAAATATTTTTCAAGCATTTAACAGGCGAACAATTTATTTAGCATCAGTACGTACCTGCACTTCTCTGGTCATAGTAGCCCCAGTCTACATATGCGGCATAAAACAATTTATTTATCTGGATTTCCCTACAGCTAGAAATATGTTGTACATATGTGGAAAATGTCAAGCATGTAATAAATTAACCCCCAGCAATTACGAACCATTGCAACAGCTTTTCCGGCATGTGTCTTGTGCTGCTGTTTGTCCAAAATACATCTCTTGTGGATATTTTGATCATTCTGAATGGAACATGCAGTTGAAGGGCACAGCACCACTTTCGACAGGAAAACGAGGCGGCCTGCAGGGATTGAATACACTGAAACGTAGTCTTTTTCAGTACTACCAGCATGATACACACATGTTTCGTAACGAAATCCTTATGCTTTGGATTGTGACACCTACAGTAAGAGACGTTTAGAATAAGTGACACTATTCAGATCATCACTATAGGCGCATGCCAACAGGAGCGAAACATAGGCAAGGTCTTTTTTAGGCTTGTAGCACGGCTCAGAACGAGCAAAAAGGAAGGTGGCAGCGCTAATGAAAAGGAGCCGAGAACAGGGTTCTCCGTTTCATGTTCTCCGTTCCTATTCATTACCCTTCAACCTTCCTTTCTGCTTGTTCTGAGCTGCGCTACGTGCCTAAAAAGTCATGACATACCAACTCGCCCAAACTGCTACGCTTTTGATAGCAAGGTCTATAACTACAATTCCTAATATTTGCAGTTTTTGTTCTTAAATTTCTAACCAGTTTCATACTTTTTGTCCTGCACATTCCTTTATTGTGCCCACACGCTACTGTCTCACAACCACGTTGCTTTTAAGGAAACTTAAGCTCTGAAAGAAAAGGGAAGGATCACTTCTCACGCATAACTTTGCGCACGAGTTATGTTAAAAGAGAAGTGTGCGCTAGCAATCCTGAAATCAATGCAGAATATAAGGTTTCAGATATCTTTCTCCAGAAAAGACGTGGCGACACAGGTATCTGCACACGCTTAGCGTCTCCTGCGATCCCTCTGGACAGACGAAAGCCATCAGTAGGGACCCCTATATACAATTATTCCATCGTGTGACCTTTACATGCCGCGAGAAACGAAGGAGCAACCCTTGATTCTGTACCTTTATCGCGGACTGACGTAGCCCAACCCTTAAGCAAGCTAGCGCACCCTATGGCATTGGAGAAGTGGCACACACCTAAATTCACCCAATATCGATTGCATTCCCTCGATCCATCTATCCAACTGGGGCTGTTACCAGGGCTTGCGCGTAATGAGGAAACAATGCTGTGCCGCTTACGCCTGCGCGTCGCATTCACCAATGCATATACGTTTTTGATTAAAATGACTGTTAGCGCCGAGTGCAATGCCTGTGGTGTCGACGAAACTATAGAACATCTACTATGCTACTGAAAATGAAAATGAAAGAGATTACCTCTGCACAGCTCTCGATCAGTTAGATAGAAAGCCGTTTACCTTGAACAATATCTTGGGACCGTGGCCTCGCATATCGCAGCTACAAAAGGCCACAAAACCGCTGCTGCGATATTTGAAAGCTAACGGGTTGATTCAGCGCCTGTGATCCGGACTGAGTGACCGTACGATATCCCCACTGGACTTTCTCTTCTTCTTTTATTCGTCCCGTCCTCTTTTCTCTTTCCCCAGTGTAGGGTATAGCCAACCAGGCTCAGTCCTGCATGGCTAACCTCCCTACCTTTCATTTATCATTTGCTCTCTCTCTCTCTCTCACACACAGGCTAACATAACATCTGAGGCATACCATTAAAGCTCCCATTTGTCTCTTTCTCTGGCGTGTGCGTCACACGTCACATAGTAGGAGCGAGAGTACGTGCGTGAGCGCCAGTTTCCACTCGGCCACAGACTGACCACTGTCTTTGCCGTGCTGCAGAACGGGAGCGGGCTAGCTTCTACAATTCTCACATTGTGACAACTATCACTTTAAAACGCTGTGTCAAACGGCCCCGCCTTTGTAACCGGCCAGTATTTCACAGTCCTTTCCTCTTAAGAGCTGCAGAAATACTGTGCGACATTACCGTCATACGGAAAACGTTGCAGCGTTTGTTCGCCCGAGTTAAAACGGAATTGTGGTCATTGGCTCGCAGTCACACCATCGACATCGTCGTCTTGCTTCTTTTATGGCGACGATGTCAAGTGCAACCAGGAGACTCACTGATTCGAAAGAAGTGTAAAGTCTGCTTCCTCGTTTAAAACAGGGTGCGCCGCCGAGCGTGTTCTGCCTTTCTCTGAATTACGCGCCCTACTTGCGGCGTACCTCGGAGCCAATCGCGGTGCGTCGTGCGAAGAAGGCGGCCTTGGCCCGTGCTCGTCAGAGGGACCTTAGCGCGGAGCAAAGCTGCTCGCTTAAATAGCACCGACAGCGGTCATTAGTATGATCTGTGCAGACTTTGGTGAGCATGATTAAAAGTTCCTTTCAGTGATTCGTTTGAAGGTACTTTGACGCCCTGTGGGTTTGTTGGAAACTGACTTAATAATTCTATAATACATTTGTCGCGGATTTTTATGTACTTTATAAAGTAGACATGTGAAGCGAGCATTAAATTTGTATCTTTCGTGGAACGACGAAACAATAGAACTATACATTTAGTTGAATGTAAGTTCCACACTGACACATTGAGGCATTCATTCTTTCCACAGACAACCAGAGATTGTAATTCATTGTCCAAGAATATTCTGATTTATTCACTTGACAATTTTCTTCCTCTCCTTGAAAAATAACTCTATCATTGTGCATCGGGATTTTAAACATCGCCTACAGACATCTCATTTTGTTTTCAATTGGTTTCGATGCACTTTGTACAGGGAAGCTGTACATAGCTAAGGTTCCGTGCATTTTTGTTCGGTGTGAATCCATGGCTCATACCCCCTTAAGCATTCATGCTCCTGTAAGCAAGCACAAAATGCAATGGCTGATAGCCTCGTAAGGCAGAGCCTACAAGCGCTCAACAAGGCGAAGAGAGCAGCGCTTAAATTCTTTCTAATCATGCATACAACATACAGAACAGCATGTCGAAAACTGTCATCATCTATGGCTAATACTCCCGTGAGCAATGGCTCATGCCCCAGCAAAGCAAAAATGCAATGACCCATAGCCCCGTAAATTTCATGGCTTTCTGATGGGAAAGTCAAGATCAAGTATGCTCTCTGGAGGCAAACACAAGGGAGCAAGTGTAATTGAAAAGTTAGAAATCCGTTTGAAAAAGCTGATTAGTTTTGTGAGAAGTGACTGCTTTTTGTCTTGCCTCTCAACAGATGTATCCACGTGATAAAAAAATAGTAGTACAATGAAATTGCATATTTGCTTAGTGACATAATACATACTTGCAATGAGCACGGTGCCTGTGCTCATTATAAAAAGCAACAGCTCATGCACGGTTAGGTGCTTACATAATTTAACAGCACGTGAATGCGAGGGTGCAAATGAAAACCACTCTCATTCTATATTTTAAATGCTGACATCAAGCAGACAGATTTTCATGTCTTCCCTTTTATCTATTTATTACACCTAACTTTGTAAGTAAGCCTGCCTCTTAGGTTCCAGAAAAGGGAAGCATTGTGGGCAGATTATCCCATGTTTAAGAAGTCATCATTTACGTGCATGCTCACGAAACGAGTTCATTAAAACCGCTCTTGCCTCCTGAAGTGAAACCAAGGAGCAATTAAGGCCTTTAACTGTGCACACCGTGGCGCGCACCTTACGTCCTAGTTAGAAGCCACAGAGTCACTTGCAATTGAAAATTATTTTTAAAATGTAACATTGTGGTTTCTCCTTCTGTGAAATAGTCATATGATAGCTTCTGGCAGGTATTCAATATTTTGATGAGGGCAACTCAATCTACTGGCAAATCAAGTATGCTAGTGGAGCCAGAGATGTGTTCAATGCAAAGAACTGAGAGCATCTGAGTGGAACACTAGAACCTCAATTGGCGGATGTGAACATATAGTGTTAATCAAGCAAAAGCGCCTTAGTTTGATGGCTTCTGCAGACATAATTTTTATAAGGCAAAATAAAATTAAGGCATTCTTGCACATGGTAATTTTATGGACTTAAGATAGAGTACACAGTGAGGCAATGTATTAATCTTCCTAGACACATGTGTAGTTCTTTTCAGAAGAAGATAAGATTCGGTGAAGCGCGACAATTTTTCTTATTTTAGCGCAATTAACCACTTCAGTAGGGAAAAAGCTTTGGGTTCAGGTAGTTGCTTCACTGTGCAAGTATATGCATTGCCGCATGCAAAATCCACGTGCATGGATGGGATATGTGAAACAGAATGTCGCCTTTTCCAATTGATGATTTGCTTCTTTGTTTGTCTTTGTCGTACAGCTCCCTACCTGTACTTATGCTTATGTCGGCTTTGATGCGACATATTCATCACATCTGATTTTGGTTCACATCTGAAGCCATGCTCTTCTTTAGTGAGATTGTATTTTCAGCTAGTCGCAATAATTGATCATGTAATTATGCAAGTTACTCCTCAGAAGTATCGTATTCTTACCGTAATAGGAATGAAAAGCTTCCATAGATGACAAGAAATTTGATGCGCAAGATTTTAATGCCAATGCTCCTTGCTGTATTATACTCATACACACTAGATAATATTGGAAATCTAATTTATTTGTGAGAAAGTGTAACGGAACAATCCCAACAACCAGGAAACTACTTTCGTGAGGAGGCCAAACGAATAGGAAATATGATACGCCTCTACCGCTTTGAGACCGGGCAGGATATTGCTTCAGAACCACGACAAGACACTCTTAAAAACAATGGGGTGCAGCCCATGCATGAATAACTTTATGTGAAATATAAGCAAAGCTAGCTAGACCTGCGACCTTACATGAGAATATACAACACATTTCTAAGTGTACTTTAGTCTCAGTCAGGAACATCCATACGCTGTACAGGACGTTATCAAATGAGCTGCTGTCTTAGAATACGGCACACAAAATGAGTTTCTTGCACAATTTATCTACGTTACCAGCCCCATGCTTAGCAGCTCATCTGGTAACCTATGCCATATAAGTGTATGCATGTTGTGCCAGAAATGCGTTTGGTGGCCAGTAATGTGGCGCATATTTCTCTTCGATCCTATTGTGAACACTTTGTGAGTTTGCACACGTTTGTTCTGTATGCTTTCCATTGTATACAATGAAACTTAGAGAATATACTTATGTTTTATTATAAGATGTGTATTAAAATGCATGGGCATCATTGTAATCTCATTTTATAGGTTTGTCAGTATGTTTCTCAAATTATTATTAAGTTTGTCTTGTGACTGATCAATAAAGATTTTGACCCTTTAAGAGAGAAAATGTTTCATTTGAGTAACTCAGCGACTACAGATTACATCCAATTCACCAAGCATAAATGCAGGAGCTGCTTATGAAGCAATCAAATATTCCCCACATATTAGTATTGCGAATCCCTTCTAACGTGACCATGGCTCTACATCGTGCTTTCACACTATTGGGAAGAGTACTAGAACTCTGGGGAAGTAGAAACACTCGAGTTCAAGGAGTAGAAGTATCGGTTTGGAGGAGTAGACGCACTCGGTCTGCGGGAGTATTATTACCCTTGTGGGGAGAGTACTTAACGCCTGCTTCAGCTCCGCCGCGGGTCGGCACGGCATTGCACTATTTTTGGGATCGGCCCTCGTACCGGGAGTGCTTAACGCCTGCTTCACCTCCGCCATGGGTCGGCAAGGCATTGCACTATCTTCGGGATCGGCCCACGGATGGGGAGTGCTTAACGCCTGCTTCACCTCCGCCGTGGGTCGGCAAGGCATACACTATCTTCGGGAACGGCCCTCGCAGCGGCAGTGCTTAACGCCTGCTTCACCTCCGCCGTGGATCGAAAAGGTATTGCACTATCTTCGGGATCGGCCCCCGTACCGAGAGTGCTTAACGCCTGCTTCACCTCCGCCGTTGGTCGGCCCGGCATTGCACTAGCTTCGGGATCGGTTCCCGTACCGAGAGTGCTTAATGCCTGCTTCACCTCCGCCGTGGATTGGCAAGGCATTTCACTATCTTCGGTATCGGCCCCCGTACCGAGAGTGCTTAACGCCTACTCTACCTCCGCCGTGGGTCGGCAAGGCATTGCACTATCTTCGGGACCGGTCCTCGCAGCGGCAGTGCTTAACGTCTGCTTCACCTCCGCCGCGCGTCGGCCCGGCATTGCACTATCTTCGGGATCGGTCCCCGTACCGAGAGTGCTTAACGCCTGCTTCACCTCCGCCGTGGGTCGGCAAGGCATTGCACCAACTTCGGGATTGGCCGCCGTATCGAGAGTGCTTAACGCCTGCTTCACCTCCGCCGGGGGTCGGCAAGGCATTGCACTAACTTCGGGATCGGCCCTCGCAGAGGCAGTGCTTAACGCCTTCTTCACCTCCGCCGTGGGTCGACAAGGCATTTCACTATCTTCGGGATCGGCTCACGTACCGGGAGTGATTAAGGCCTGCTTCACCTACGCCGCGGGTCGGGCCGGTATTGCACTAACTTCGGGATCGGCCCACGTATGGGGAGTGCTTAACGCGTGCTTCACCACAGCCGCGCGTCGGCCCGGCATTGCACTATCTTCGGTATCGGCCCCCGTACCGGGAGTGCTTAACGCCTGCTTCACCTCCACCGCGCGTCGGCCCGGCATTGCACTATCTTCGGGATCGGGCCCCGTACCGAGAGTGCTTAACGCCTGCTTCACCTCCGCCGTGGGTCGGCAAGGCAATGCACTACCTTCGGGATCGGTTCTCGTAGCGGCAGTGCTTAATGCCTGCTTCACCTCCACCGTGGGTCAGCAAGGCATTGGACTATCTTCGGCAGTTGCCCCTTTACCAAGAGTGCTTAACGCCTACTTCACCTCCGCTCAACCACTCAAACCGAAACCAGAAGTGTGGTTCAGGTAATAACGCCGCGGCTTGGTTCGCTGCAGTCAATTTGGCCGCTGGGCTATTTGGGAGTGTCCGCTCTTGTTAAATCCTTTCTCTATGGCACTAGCACCTCCACCAGATGTCACGTGGTAGTGACTGTGACGAACACAGCAGCAAAACTGTAAATGGCGAATCTAAATCTTTATTGGGCGAACTTGTGCCTTCAAAAGCAAGTTACACTTTAAGCGCAACGATAGCGATGAACAGAGTCGGCGATCGTCGGAAATCTGATCAGCGGGTCAAGCGTGTCGGCTTTTATACATCAGTCGTCGAATGTTCCAGAGTAATCGCTGGGACCCGCGTGTTTTCCACAACGTTCTACACTATTCGCGTCGCGGATACATGCAATCAGATTACACAAGGTTCGGTGACAGACAGCGGATGGAACCATCGATAACATTCCAGAAACTTCCGATACATGCAGGCGCGTCCTTCGCTGTGCGATAACATTTGTTAGGAGGTGAAACGTGGTCTCCCGATAAAGATAAATAAGTACACGTGTCAAAATGCTGTGTGCGTTGCTCCACAGTAGTGCCATTGTGAGGGATATTGTGTGGGGTGAAGAGGTGAAAATAAAAGAGACAGGGGAAGGAATTAGTTTGAAGCTGTCGCCACGCGACGGCACCTTCTCGGTTGAGGGAATTATGGGTGTGTGTGTGTGAGGGGGGGGGGGAGAGTGTCTCGTGCTATCTCTGTAATGTTGCACAGTTTCGGGTGTGGTTCAGTGGTTATGTCGGTAAGTCTTTTGGGTTGGACAGCTCTTCCACTGGCGCCCGGTTAGCGAGCTCTCGGGCTACCGCGTTAGCACTTTCATTACCATAGAAACAGGCGTGCCCAGGTGTCCGGACGATGCACACCCTGTGTGACGCTGTGTGGTGTAACGAGGGTGTCACCATCGCTTCTGCCAAAGTCCTGTAGGCGGTCTCGCAATTAGGGACCAAATATTTCTGATCTCCCTGACAGAAATTCCGAAAGTTGGTCAGGCTGAGGAGCTGCCAACGGGAAGAAAAGAAAGGCACTCGGAAACGAGCACTAGAAACAGTGCTAAGAGAAAGAGGCGTCACAAACTAATAAATGGGTCAGAGAAGGAAACGAGGCCGAATAAATTGAAAGCCACTAAGCCCTGTGTGGAACCCAATGAAATATTCTGAAAGGTGCCTTTGTCGTTTGCAGTGTTTGAAGTCACAGCGCGTCCGAGTTGCCAGAAAAGGTTGAAAAGAAAGCGACGTTCGGCGCGGAGGAGGACAGAAGCTAGGGGACAATGTGTACCCCCTCGTGAGTTCTTTTCGAGGTGTAATCTTATGTAGGTTCTTCCAATGCCGTAGTTTCTCGACCAAATGTATTATTATATACTGTATTGCTATGTACCGCCATTCCTGCCTGAAGCCTGACATCCAGGCTGGCGGTATGTAATAAATAAATAAATAAATAAATAAATAAATAAATAAATAAAAATAACCTGTGTGACACGGGAGAACGCGGTGGTCAGGCGACGCGAAGGGGTCATACCAGGCATTCCGAGTGCAATGCCAAAAGAGTTGTTTGACAGGACGTAAGGTATCGGGGATCTGCAGCGAGCGCAATGGTCTGCACGCTCTTTGTATTCCCTGCTTGACAAGTTTGACGAGAGGTGACGAGAGGCTCCGTGGTGAGGGCGGCGAACGCTCCATATCCAACACAATGTTACGTGAAGGATGAGTCAGTAAGACGAGCAACTATTTACAGGTTATATTTACAACAGCGGATGCAGCGCTGACCGGTTAGATTCACAGCGCCGAGACCAGTCCAATCTTCCTCCTCTTTTCTCGAGTGATGGTGCCTACGCGCCTCGTTCAAACAATCAAATACCACATGCGTGTAGCAATATCATGGTTTGCGCGCTCATAAATTTTTGAAACAGTTTTTTCCGATATGGCGTTCTTTTTTGAAGCAGATAGGCTTCATTTTTTTAAATATACGGTTGCACCGCCAAGTCTAGGTTATTTGTTAGAAACACGTAGTGGCGCGCTTGAGTATCAGTTCATATTTCGAAAATGGTCGCAAGATTTTTTTTTTGGAGGAAGGCGCGTTAGTTAGCGGATGCGTAGTTTAGCCGCACAATTAGGAAAGTGTATGTACGGTTCCTTCAAGGCGTGTCTTGCTCGGACACAAAGACGC